>NW_025421502.1:0-605772 GCF_011764305.1 Mustela putorius furo | reverse complement strand
CTTGGTAAGTGAATATCCTTAGGAAACAACAATTTTAGTATCTTATTTTTTAGAATCCTCCTCTTTCTCTGCCTGCCTCTCTGCCTACTTGTGATTTGTCTATCAAATAAATAAATAAAAATCTTTTAAAAAAATCTAGTTCACAAAAACAAAATATTCTCTAGCTGGAGAAGATAGATCATATCTTTCTGTGGTAACAGAATATTTCATTTCTAAATATTTGTTTTTATGTGGTTAATATCATTCTCTTACCAATTTTAAATAAAATGAGAATTAATTTTGTGGTATAATATAATGATTGAAATATCCTATGTTTTACATATTTCTGATTTATTGAGTGATTTGTCTTTTTATAATTGACAGAATGAGAATTTTCATTTCTGCACTTTTTACATGTTATAGGTATTCTTTTACTTTATTACAACATATATTTTATCTTTTCCGTGAAGATGGTTTTGACTTTTCTCTTAGTGACATTATAGAAAAGAAGAAAACATAGAAATCATATAGGTCATTCTCTTCACAGTATTGAGTATCAGAAAAGATTGTTATCAGAAAGGTTTTTTTGCTCATCAGAAAAGCAAAACTTTTCTGTGTCACAGCTACAACTTTTTTTCCCCTAAGGATGTGTAAAGAAAAGATTCATGTGAAAAAGCTTGATTTCTGTCTTCTCAGGAAGATGATTAAAGAATGCTATTAAATTATTTTATTTTGTATTTCTATTGTTACTGGTAAGAATAAAAATATTTTGGCCTTTATTGACCATTCACATTTTTTTTTAAAGTTTTATTTATTTATTTGACAGACAGAGATCACAAGCAGGCAGAGAGGCAGGTGGAGAGAGAGAGGAGGAAGCAGGCTCCCTGCTGAGCAGAGAGCCCGATGCGGGACTCCATCCCAGGACCCTGAGATCATGACCTGAGCCGAAGGCAGTGGCTTAACCCACTGAGCCACCCAGGTGCCCCGACCATTCACATTTTTATTCTGTCATTGATTTTTATATAACTGCAAAAATTTGTATTGAATTATTTGACTTTTTTGTATAAAAGTATTGGAGCTCTTATTGTGACTATTAGTCCTTTGTTGTATATATATTGCATATAATGTCATGGGCCAGTCACTTGTGTAAATTTAGACATTATATTTTTGTTATCCATATGTATTTAGTTAAGAAGCATAAATTACAGGGGTACCTGGATGGGGGACTCCACTAAGTATCTGACTCTTGATCTCAACTCAGGTCTTGATCTCAGGGTCCTGAGTCCAGGATCCATGTTGTGCCCCCCTTGCCAGCTATGGAGCCTATTTATTTAAAAAAAAAAGTATAAATTACATACACATTTTCTTTGTACTTTTGATGTCCACACTGTCCATATCTCTTTGAAAATTTTTGCTTAAAATCATAGACATATTATCTTACATTTTATAGTAATAATTTAGATAATTTTAACAGTACTTATTTTTATGAATGTTCTAAGATATCTAATATTCCCAAAATTGTCTCAGCATTGTTGTTTGTACTATCTCTTCATTCCTCACTTATCTGAAAAGCAGTCATTACCATATAAGGTCCTTATATGTACCTAAAAAAATTCCTAGATTATCTATTTGATACAATTGACATATTTATCTAGTCCTGTGCCAATATATCTTGATGACTTTCTTTGAATCGGACTCTTCCCAAATTGACTTGCTTTATTTTGCATATTTATTTTTAATATTCATTTTAGAATCTGCTTTCTTGAATAATAATCTGAAGCTAAGAATTTTGTTTTTGGATAGGTACTTCCATGAGAGAAGAATCAAAGTGATTATATTATTGAACTTCTTTAGCCATGAACAAGTTTTTCTTCATTCTTATGTCTTTTATAGATTTTGTTACATTCTATTAAATATTTTTGGATTATTTTGATGTAACTCATTATTCACATTGCTTTTGTAAGAGTTTTATTCCATTACATTTTAGTATTGTTATTGCTTATGTAGAATGCAGCGTTGAGATACATGATCATATATCTTATAATAAGTATATTATAATATATAAGTATGTATTATAATGTATATTATGACAAATTGTGATTATACCAAGTTTAGGTTTACTGTCACCATAATAATATGCATAATGAATAATCACAAAATACCAGCAGAATGCACTGATGGGTATTTATTTAGATCAAGGGTCTATACAGTTTGACTATAGGTCAGCTGACCTATACTGCATTCAGCTAGGGATATCTGCTGGTCTTATCTAGGCTCACTCATATATCTGAGGTTGGTGGGCAGTCAGCTGATCTAGAGTTCCCTTGGCTGGGGATGCCTCAGCTCCAGAGTACAAGCAGGGAGAGCGTAAGGCAGAGCAGATACAGGGAGAAGCAGGCACCCCACTGAGCAGGAAGCTTGATGTGGGACTCGATCCCAGGACCCTGGGTTCATGACTTAAGCTAAAGGCAGACACTAACCGACTGAGCCACCCAGGTGTCCCATTACAAATGCTTTTTAAGCCCCTGCTTGAGTCATGTCTGGTAACATCCCATTGCCAACATAAAGTCACATAATTAAAACCAAAGTTAATGATGGAATAACATACTCTATCTCTCCAGTTTTAAGAACTGCAAAACTACATGGCAAAAAGTTTGGCTATAGATATGATAAAATTTAAGGCCCTTAATGCAGTATATAACATGTCTATATTTAGCTTATTCAATATTTCAAATGTTTTAGCTTGTGGTTTTGTATTTTTTTCAGTAAAAATCTGCACATAATGAGAACTCAAAATCATAACATCTGATATTTATACCTCATTTTAATTTCACAATACATATGTATAGTTGCTAGGACTCTTGATACAATGTTGAATAATAGCTTATCTCCTTTTTGTTAAAATTCTGGTTTTAATTCAGAGTCACCATTCATTCATTGATTCAACACATTTAGGAGTACCTATTACATATAGAAACATATTCTGTATGTTGAAGATACATCCATGATCAAAACACAAACCGAGTGCTTACATTTGAGGAACTTATATTCTGATAAAAGCATGACTATTATAGACAAATAATACATTGCAGAGGGTGACAACTACTATCAAGTAAAATAAATCAGGGTAATGGAGGTGGGGAATCATGAGACTGAGGTAACGGGAACTGTTATTTTATATAGGAAATCAGGAAAGGCCTGACATCTGAGTTTAAAAGAGATATGAACCAGAACCAAATGTAGGAGTGAGTCGGTAAGGGCATCTGGAGGGAAGAGTATCCCCAGCAGTGTCAAAAGAAAACATGAGATCTTTTTCAGAAACAATAAGGTCAGTGAGGCAGAAGTGGAATGAATTAGTGATAGAAGATGAGGTCAGAGAAGGTGATGGAAGCCAGACAAAAAAACAGTTTCTGTGCCATGGCAGGCACTTTGGCATTTATTCTCACTGATATATAATGCCGCAGGTAGATTTGGAACAAAGCAGAATGTGGCTTAAATTATTCTAGAAAAATTGTATCTGCTCAATACGTTATTAAATATATGTGAGTAAAGATAGAGGAATTTATGCCAGCATGGTAGTGATAATGTTGGTGAGAAACACTCAGATTTGAGATAAGTGATGAAATTAGGGCTGCAGGGCACCTGGGTGGCTCAGTGGGTTAAGCCTCTGCCTTTGGCTCAGGCTCAGGTAGTGATCTCAGGGTCCTGGGATCGAGTCCCACATCAGGCTCCCTGCTTAGCAGGGAGCCTGCTTCCTCCACTCTCTCTCTCTCTCTCTCTCTCTCTCTGCCTGACTCTCTGCCTACTTGTGATCTCTCTCTGCCAAATAAATAAATAAAATCTTTAAAAAAAAAAAAGGAATTAGGGCTGATATGGCATGTTGATGTGTTGTCCATGATACAGGAGAGAACTAGAGGAACCCTAGTATTTGAACTGAGAAGTGAAAGATAATTTGTTCTTTATGGAGATAGAAAAGAATGTGGGAGGATCCACCTTGCAGGATAAGAATGGCAAATCAGTCTGCGACATGTCATGTTTGAAAAAATGGTTGAACACTCAAGGAGAGATGTTGAGGAAGCAGTTGGATATAGGAGTTTGGAATTTAAGAGGCAGGTCAGGGCTGGAGATAGAGATTTGGGAATTCTGCAACTGATATCTAAATACCTTATTCAGAACAAAATCTCTAAGACACCCAAGGAGTCAATATTAGCATAGAGAAAAGAAAGGGAGAAAGGACTGAGCCTTGAGGAACTTCACTTTTAAGATAAGGATGTGGCAGATGAAAGGCAAAGTGACCAAGAAGTAATTAATAGTATCAAATTCTGTTAAGGTATGATGTTTGTTTAATTTTTAAGATAAAATATCACTTGCAAACTAAGTATTTTATGCCTATTCTTAGCTTTCTAATAGTTGTTTCCCTTTCTTTAATTTGCAAATAGGAAATTAATTTTGGTTTTACCTATTTTCATGTCTTCTATTTTATAATGGGTATACTGAACTAAGTATATTTATTTTACAGCCTTATATTTCTGTACTAGCCTAAGTCATATTAAATATTGTCACTGAAACACTACTGTCATGCAAATACCCTGAACTTATAACAGGATATAATAAATAGATGAGTCTCTGTACTGTATTTTGCTTTGTACATGGTGAAAGCATATTTGGTTGAAAGTGGTACAACTGTAAATTAGTGACACAATTGTTCGAAATGTGTCAGTGGAGAAGAAAGATGCACATAGATACTAGGCAGAAGAAGGGTTGAATTCTTATTTCTTTTCTGGCCCTATGATCTTCCCCCCTTATTTTTTCTTGGGAGACCACTCATGCTGATCCTGAGCTGACTGGAGGCTGGCAGTGTTGATGTTTATAATTTCCGATTTTAATGCTTATGGTATGTTTATAATTTTAATGTTAATGTTTATGTTATATTTATAGTTCATAATTTCCTTATTTTTTTTTTTTAAGATTTTATTTAGGGACACCAGTTAAGCATCTGTCTTTGGCTCAGGTAATGATCCCAGGGTCCGGGGATGGAATGCCACATCAGGCTCCCTGCTCAGTGAGAAGCCTGCTTCCCTCCTACTTGTGCTCTCTCCTGCACTCTGTACTCCAGTGAGAGAGAGCACAAGTTGGGGTGGGGGCAGAGGGAGAAGCAGACTCCCTGCTGAGCAGGGAGGCAGCTCATGTGAGGCTTGATCCCAGGACCGGGGGATCATGACTTTAACTGAAGGCAAATGCTTAACCAATAGACCTACTCAGGCACCCCTGTAACCATAATTTCTTTTAAAATACCTTAATATTACTGTTATGTCATTTTTTATGGCTTATATTTGCCAAATAAATGTTTTGCCAATCTTTCTGTTATCAGTCTTTTCATGTTGTTTTGCATTTGGACTTAGGCAAAACAACTTCAGTTTTTAAACTGTGGTCAGTGAGTGTCTTGTCTTCTGACCAATCAGATAAGCAACTCTTCCCTTGGGAAAGAGGTAAGAAAAAATGATTAGAAAATTTGAAGCTTTGTCCAAAATCCACTCACGTGAGAGGATAGCTGGAATTTTCCATGGACCTATAAGCACACAACCACCTCACCATAAGAATTGGATAAGATTCCCTTTTATTCCCAAGTATTTTGTTCTTTTTCCTTTTTTTCAGTGGAGTTTAATAATCAGGGTGAAGCTGCTCTTTCTGGAAGAAAACATTAGCATATCAATTAAGTCCTGTTCTCCATGATGTTAGTTTACTACTTGTCCCTGCTACTATCCTTATGCATTCTGTGACCTTGCTACTCAAAGGGTAACCCCTCTCACTTGTCACTGGCATTACATGGTAGTTTGTTAAAAATGCAGAAACTCAGACCCCTTTCAGGTGTACTGAATCTGAATCTGCATTTTTTAAAAGAGCTACAGATAATTAGTAAAGCTTGAGGGACAATATTTTATAAGAGTCAGATGAATAATTCAAGTGTTGATCACAGAAACCTCCAAAATGGAACAAATCTTTGAGGACACATGTAATTTTTGTTCTATTTTCCATCTCAAATTATGCCTTAGTGCCCTATATAGCTCACCGGGAGATGTTACATAATAATCCCATTTAATTCAATAAATTTTTTTCTAGGTTGATCTCATTATTAAATTACATGAAATAATTAGAGTGCTGAATGAAAACCTCTTATTAATGAAAACTGAGGAAAATTAAACTGCAAAATTCTTCCTTTCCAATTTACTATTTTGTTCTGAGTTAGCTAGAGGAGTTTTCAGCTGAGCAGCTTTATATGTTCACACAATAGCAGTATCAGAAACACAAGATTAATTCAGCTGGGAGTACCTTCTTTATTACTTCCATTGAAATAATCTTACTTACCTATTCCAAAATTTTAAATATATAAATATATATAATATAATATGCACACATATATATTATAAATAATACATAATATATAATATATTGTACATATGAATATTTTATATATATTATAAAATATAAGATATACATTATATTCATATATGTAGGAATGACCTCACAGAGAGAACAAAAGATGATATCCATCAAAAGTTTTTCTTGAAAGAAATGAAGTTTTCATATCAATTTTGAAAGCTGAGACTTAGCCAACTCTATGTTATTTAGGGAAAGGAGAATAGAGAGGAAAAGCATGAGAAAAAGAGAAAGATTTGATTTTTGCTTCAATGGGATATCAGCTAGTCTGACCACGAGTATTTCCCCCAAGTCCATATTCTATGGATACTTCATTTTGCTTTGGGTCTGACACCAGGGAAATAGTCACAGCTACTATTATGCTATTGGGATTTTAAATTGTATAAAGCAGTTTAATTATGCATGGTGTGTGTGTACATTTATATAACATATACATACACACATGTATATATATATTATGTATATTTATACATGATATCTATATATGTAATGTGTATATGCATACACCTATACATACATTATATATCTGTCTATATATACACATTATATATAATATACACATTATATCCATATAATGTGTATATTATATGTATTTATAATGTATACATATGTGTATATATGATGTATATACAATATGGGATTGATTATATGTATGTGTATATATATGTACATATGTATATATACATGAGATTATATATATAAAAGCCAAAGGCAAAGAAGACCATCATAAAGATTTGTACCTTGAAACTCTCTCAAAGCAGCAGGTTTGATTGGAGACTCAGAAAAAATTTTCTCAAAAGCCATGTAAATTGAATGTTGTTAGAAATTGAAAGAATAAGAAACACCCATACACACAGAGACTAAGAAAAAAACACTAGAGGAAAGAAAAGACCCTTCCTCAGGAAAAAAAAAAATGTTAACAACATAGTAGATATACATAAAAATTAAAAGAATATGTACATAAGTGTTGCTAAAGATGGAACTAGGAACCACTGAACAGTGAAGTTATTACTAGGTAAAAGAGGCCAATGGGACCCAACATGGTTTAACAAAGTCATGGTCTTAGTGATCAGCCTGGAATTACTTACCCAGAGGAAAGCTGAATCGAGGAAAAATAATTAAGAGACGTGCTTTTAAACTGGTAGAGAGAGAAAATTAATTATCAGAGCAATTGAGGAAACTTTCCTTTATTTTGATCAGATGTAGTTAGGTGATTATATATTATTTGAAACAATTTAATGGAAAATCCTGCAAGTTCAGAGAGAGTGACAAAGTTTCTATACTAAGGAGAAAGTATGTATGGCCAGGGAGGATTCAGAATTATGGTGCATGAGTTAGGGGTGTGTGTGTGTGTGTGTGTGTGTGTGTGTGTGTTTACAGCAATGTGCTACCTGATGGAACCACAGATATTCCTCCCAGACCTTGAATAGACATTAGGAACACCTTGATGGAGAGTAAAAGTCAGCAAGATTTGTTTAAACAATGAATGTATTGGCTTTCTATATCTTACAGTAAGGGTGGAATCTGCAAGAAAAAATACAATGGGCATATCAGGAATAAAAACAATAAATGTCTGGCCTCAAGAAAGAGAACCATCAGGCAATAATGGCACTTAGATACAGAAGACATGTAGAACCTCTCTGTTGGAAAAGATACTGAATCAATTTAAGAAACTGAATAGAAATTTGACAATTTCACTGTATCTGCTTTCTTTCTTTCTTTTTTTTTTTTAAGATTTTGTTTATATATTTGACAGCGAGAGAGAGAACACAAGCAGGGGGAGTGACAGGTTGAGAGAGAGGGAGAAGCAGGCTCCCCACTGAGCAAGGTCCCATGTAGGAGTCCATCCCAGGACCTTGGGATCATGACCTGAGCCAAAGGCAGACGCTTAACCAACTGAGCCACCCAGGTGCCCAGGTGGCCTTCACCAAATTTGCTTTAAAGGAATAGAAAATAGTAGAAATGGAACATTTAGAAGCCAACTTAACATTTATTTCAAGCCTAGGAAATTCAAATGTTGAGGAATGGAGGAAATAGAGACTAGGCCATAGCTTAGGGTTCACAGGTCTTCAGTGGCAATACAGACACAGGGCTTGGATATATTTACAACAGCGATTTAATATCTGGTAAAGTTGATTCTTTCTTAATAATTATAAGAATCCACTCCTAGAAAGTAAGATTCATAAACAGCTGAACCATCCATTATGGCACTGGTATGAAGAAGTCTTAGAATCCTAAAAGGGACAAGGAAATATGTTATTAAGAATTGTATTCTGGGGAGAACACAGACAATCACACACTTGAGTGAAGAGTCTTTATAAGAACTGAGATGTTCTGGGGCGCCTGGGTGGCTCAGTGGGTTAAGCCGCTGCCTTCAGCTCAGGTCATGATCAGGGTCCTGGGATCGAGCCCCACATCGGGCTCCTTGCTCAGCGGGGAGCCTGCTTCTCTCTCTGCCTCTGCCTGCCTCTCTGCCTGCTTGTGATCTCTGTCTCTCTCTCTCTGTCAAATAAATAAAAATAAAACCTTAAAAAAAAAAAAAAGAACTGAGATGTTCAGAAGAGAGGAGAGACTAACAATTTACAAAGAAACAAACAACAAAATCAAAATGTACATTTAAGTTAAAGTAATTTTTTAAAACTTTCAGAATTTTGCAAGAAGTTAGGTTTGTTTCAAATATTAGTTAGAGAGGAGGTAGGATTCATAAGAGTCAAATAAGGAGCAAAATATCTCAGGAGACTTTATGATGATAGGTTTCTACAAGTGAACTAGTCTATAGATTATGGATCTCAGACAGCTGAGAGTGATGAATTTACATCCTGGACAACAGAACTTCCAGACAAGTTCATTTCTCTCAGGTTTCAGTGTTTAATGACCTTCTCCCAGAACATCAAATTACTGTCATAGTCCAGGGCTACCAAGTACCCAACACTGGAAATCTCATTCACAGAATATGGTACAAATTAGCCTTTATCCACAAAGTTATGCAAATATCATCCCTGTTATTGCCCCTGTCCAGCAATGGTTATAAGCTGGCATCATGCTTTGGAGATGCAATTAATACTAACAGAGTTATCCATTGCTGCGTAGTAAGCTAACCCGAAACTGAGCATTTTCTAGTCTCTGGATTGGATGAGATGGCTCTACTTCAAGGTTAGACAGTGAGTTTCATAGTGGAGACAAAGTTAAACATGGGATTGACAATCTGTCACTTCTGTTTAGATTCTATTGGCCAATTCTATTCACATGACCAAGCTTAACATCAAAGGAATAGGGAAATGTACTTTCTCCAAGTGGTTCAGAGGAAAGGGGAATGAATGCTTCCTAGATAATGCGTTAGGCAGAATAGTGCCCTCTCAATAATGTACTGCATACTATGGATATGTTATATTTTAGGGCAAAAAAAAAATGAAGGCTATAGATGCTAATAAATTTTCTAGTCTACTGATTTTAAATCAGGAAGATTAATTTAGACTATTCGTATGGGTCCAGTGCAATTAAAGAGTTGTTTTAAAAGTGAAAGAACCAGGAGTGTGTTAGTCCATTCAGGCTATTATAGCAAAATATAATAAACTGGATAGCTTATTAATAACAGAAATTTATTTCTTGCAGTTTTGGAGGAGGAAAATCTGAAATCAGGCTGCCATCACGGATGAATGAAGGTGCCCTTCCAGGTTGCATACTTCCAGGTTGGTATTCTCATGCAGTGGAATGGAAGGGAAGGGGAAGCTCAGTTGGTTCTCTTTTAATGTGATAAAAGCTTTTATTTTTTAAACTCTAAAGTATATGGAGTTAGTAAATGCACAGGTGGATAGCTCTTTTACTGCACCTTAAGTCATTCTTACTTATTTTCTCATCATAGTTCTGTTCTGATTAAATGTTTTTTAAGACACTTGTATTGTTCACTGACTTTTTTTTTTTTTTTTGAAGATTTTTTTTGAGAGGCAGGCAGAGAGAGAGGAGGAAGCAGGCTCCCTGCTGAGCAGAGAGTCCGATGGGGGCTCAATCCCAGGACCCTGCGATCATGACCTGAGCCGAAGGCAGAGGCTTTAACCCACTGAGCCACCCAGGTGCTCCTGTTCACTGACTTAAAAATACCTATCTGTAGGGATGCCTGGGTGGGCTCAGTCAGTTAAGTGTCTGCTTTCAGCTCAGGAATTTAATATTAAGTTCAACACATACCTTTAAATACCTCTTTTATAGGTACACTTGATTCCTCCTGGGAGTCTCTTAATGAACATTTTCAAATCTAAACTCTTATTTACTCCTATAGTCACAACTCCTTTCTCATGAACATATATTTAGAGCATCTGAGTAGATATAGATGCTCTCAATTGATGATGCATCTACTCGAGCCTGAAAGACTGAGCATTATTCAGAGATAAGAGGCACTTGGTTTTAGGGATGCATACCGGACCTCCTTGCATCACTGACTCAGAAAAGAAATCCTGCTGGTGTACATATTCAGGTAATTCTGGGGTCAAGGTCTCAAAGCATGTCCAGAGGTAGAGATAGGCACATCTTTGTTCTGAGGATTTCTTATCATCATTTACAATAATTCTACTGAGAATTAAGAACTGAATTGGACCAGCTCCACATTAAAGGGCCTGAAAGAAATGGACACAATTATGTGACTTTCCCATTCCAGGATGCCAATCCAAACCTGAGCTGGTTTGTGATCTTACTGAATTCCTTTCAGGCCAGAATTACTTGGTTAGCTGTCTGAGTACCTCCCATAGAATGTACGTGAGGAGGTGGTCTCTGAGTGATCTAGTTTAATTCCTTGCTTCATATATGAGGAAAGCAGAGCGAAAAATTTAAGGAATTTACTTGTCCAGGGCAGATTTTCCTTAGATCTATAGACATAGTCATCTATGCCATGGTTGTACGAGATTTAGCCTTGTTACATGTAATGTTAAATGTCTGGCAGGATTTCTTTATATTTTTATAGGAGAAACAAGTCATAAGGAATTTGGCTCATTTTTAGCTTCAAAAAGAATGAAGTAAACAGTAAATAATTATATTATGTAAAACTTATTATTAAAGTGTTTCCTTATTATGATAATAATTAGGCAATTTTGTTATTTTTATATTCTATAAAAATAGTTTTTCAGGAAAAAATCTTATTGATAACAGGGTAACATTAAATATGACAACTAGAGATAAATATAAATATAAATATATATGTTTATGCCAAGTTATTCAATATGGTCAAAGTATTAAGCAGCTTCATTACTATGAAAGTTTTTTTTAAATTTGCTGCTTTGCCGGTATTACTCAAAAGAACTTAACATGAAAGGAAAAGTGATCAATTGCCACTCTCTATTGTTATCTTTGTAAATAATAATCTCTCTAACTAATCCTTGATCTGTTTAAATAAAAAAAAATAGCATCAGTTAAAATTTCCACTTTGTGAAACACTTATGAGGCCGTAATAAGTCCTATGGCTTACTGCCATTCTTTAATGGCTTAAAGATTCCTTATACATTTTATTTTTTAAATGATGCATTTTTAAAATTTTGATGCAAGTGCTCCAAGATGAGAAACTTCAAAAATAAATCCTAGGCAAAAGTAGTACCGCAATTATACAAAAAAATTTTACAGATATTTTTATTCACATACACCATTAATCATCATGCTTTATAACTAGATTCATTTATTAAAAAAGAAAACTCACTAAAATGGAACTTTAACCAAAAGCTAAACATATTTTTGCAATGTATTTTATATTATAAAGGTTTAATGTTGGCTATCTTTGTTGTGAACTTTCAAATCTCAGAATGCATGAGTCAGAAAATCAATGAGGAATCAATGGGAAATCAATGAGTCTCTTTTAGTATTTACTATAACACATGACGGACTTAGCATGAAAGGGTCTTCCTCTTATTGAAAAGATGAAACTCAAAATTCCCAGAACCATTTATCATTTTGGGATCCAGTTTTATAACCAAATAAATGACCTATTCTTATTTCATGGAAAACAACTTCCTTTTACTACCTGTGTTTGTAAGAAGGAAAAGCTGCTGAAAGCCAAATCAATACTGTAAAATATCTTGTCTAAATCCGGTATGCAAACACTTGGGAATTCACAGTATTCGGTGTTCTACCAGCCAAAAAAAAAAAAAATACCTCAAGTGTAGAGGTAAGGTTGTAGATGTTGATTTGGTTTAATAGTATCTGTTCAAATATCTGTTTCGTAATTTGTAATTTTTGTCTCTAAAGTACAAAAGCTGTTTTTTGCTTTATTTTGTTTTTTTTTTTCTTAAAGTTTGATATAATTAAAATCCTCCTGTGATAGTAAACCACATTATTATAGCTTTAGAGTCTAATGAAATATTTAAACTTCACAAAATGTTTTCCTGGAAAATAAAAGGTAATAGCATTTAATAAAACCTTATTGGGTTAAATTGGAAAAGCAACAGAATGGCAGCAACAGAAACACCAGACAAAATAGGAGATAAGTTTATTTCTCCACTAAAGGTATTACTATATGAAATACAAAGATAAACTAGCATAAGGTTAAATAAAAGAAGAAAAATGAAAATAAATGAAATGGATGGTTCCCCATTGTCCTATTTTAAAGGTTATTTTCTTTTTGACATAATCACTTCTTTCATGTCAAATTGATTCAATTGACTTTATGCAATCCAAGAATCATTTGAGACTCTCCTTTTTTTCGTGAAAATTTGCACAGTAGTCTTTGGAAAATAGATAAGTAATCACCATTTGCCTGACATCAGTTATAAGTCAATCCATAATTTCTATTAATACTTATTATCTCAAGCAATTATAATTTTAAATTTCTTGACCAATAGTTGGAAAACATGTAACTAGTTTAAACAGATTATTAGCTATATTCTATGAATAGCTCTTATAGTTCCACCTAAAGGAAGTCTTAATCATATATAAGCTCTGTCAGCAAACTGATGTATAGTTCCATCGAACATATGCATTTGTAAAAATTTGTCAAATCCTGTGGTTACTGAGAAAATCTAGAAAAATCAATAATCATTTTTTAATCATACTTTTGGTATGGAATTCTTACTTGTATCATAATTATAGCGAATTAAATGTCATGTGATCTCATTCATGCATTTTGAAAAGTTAAGTATTACATGCATATAAAGAGGAAAAAATAAAAATAGGATGTGTGTTTGGCAGGAAGTCTTGATTTCCACATTTAGTCCTAAGACAGCCCTCTTTGAACAGCTTTCTTAACTTTTTAAGTCACATTTTACTAATATCTACAATGTGGCAGTTTTTTCTTTAGTGTTTAAGGGTATCTAAGCTCTAATTTAATGTTTTAAGTATAAGACAATTAATAGGGGTGCCTGGGTGGCTCATTTGGTTAAGTGTCTGCTTATTTTGCTGAACCTATCTCTGTAACCTATTTAGGCTCCCATTACCTTTACAATGAGATACTTAGATACACAGCTTTCTTTAAATTAGACTATAATTTACCTTAATATTTTGAGTCTCAGAGTTACCAGAGACATTCTTTTTCTTTCTTTCTTTCTTTTTTTTTTTAAGATTTTATTTATTTGAGAGAGAGCAAGAGTGAGTGAGAGAGAAGGAGCAGGATGAAGGGCAGAGGAAGAAGTGGACTCCCTCCTGAGCAGAGAGCCCAATGACTGGGGGCTCCATCCTAGGACTCCAGGATCATAACCTGAGCCAAAGACAGATGCTTAACCGACTAAGCCACCCAGACACCCCTCCTCTTCCTCCTCCTCCTCCTTCTTCTTTTTCTTTTTTTTTTTAAGATTTATTTATTTGAGAGAGAGGTGGGGGAGGAGGAAAGGGAGAGAATCTCAAGCAGATTCCCCACTGAGTGCAGAGCCAGATGCAGGGCTCGATGCAAGGCTCCATGTGGGGCTCAACCTCAGAACCCTGAGACCAATAACTGAGCCAAAATCAAGAGTCAGAGGCCCAACTGACTGTGCCACGCAGGCTCAGAGGTATTTCTTTTTTTTTTTTTTTTTTTTCTTTTTTTTTTTTAGAGATTTTACTTATTTATTTGACAGACAAAGATCACAAGCAGGCAGAGAGGCAGGCAGAGAGAGAGGAAGGGAAGCAGGCTCCCCACTGAGCAGAGCCTGATGGATGTGAGGCTCGATCCCAGGACCCTGAGACCATGACCCAAGCCGAAGGCAGAGGCTTAACCCACTGAGCCACCCTGGCACCCCAACTCAGAGGTATTCTTAAAGACATATTCAATCTACAATTTTTGTTTCATCCATTTGGAGCATAAATATTTTATGTTCCCAATTCATCTGATTGTTTTCAAATGTCTCCATTAAAAAATTCTTATTTCATGGGGTGCCTGGGTGGCTCTCAGTCAGTTAAGCATCTGCCTTCAGCTCAGGTTGTGATCCCAATGGTCCTGGGAGTGAGCGCCGCATGGAGCTCTCTGCTGAATGTAGAGTCTGCCTCTCCTACTTCTCTGCCCTTCCCCTACTTCTGCTCTCTCTTATCTCAAATAAGTAAGTAAAATTAAAAAAAAATTTCTGATTTCTGTTACAAAGAAACTATGCCAGCCAAAAATGTGGCCACAGTGGAGTATGCTTATAGTCTATAGGCAGGTGACACCAGCATGTTAGTCATAGATTGCTTGAGTTTTGATGGCTTCATTGCTTCATTAGCCAGTATATCTTCCCAAAGGACACACTTTAATTTTGGCATCTCACCAAAAATTACAGCTATAAAAATAAACCAAGTAAATAAAACAAGGATGTCTTAATTTACTTCAGAATCACTCCATTGCTTTCACTTTCTTTACTACTACTATTAGAATATATATGCCTTTTCTTAACAAAAATGTTCAGTGAAGCTAATTTTGACAACTTTTAAAATCACTTTGGAAAAAAATAATAGAGGTTTTACTTCCCCAATTTAGCTAATAAAGTTAAAATACATAAAGCAGGATTTGAATAAAAATTAAAATTATTATAAAATATGTTAAATATTTATACATGTTCACATGTTCTCAGAGTTTTACATAATTTTGGGTTATAATTGACAAACTAATCTTAAAATATTAAATGGCACAATGAGGCCCACCATGTACAATAAGTACCTGTTTGATTCACTGTGTAAGTTTGTAGAACTCTAATGGATATATAATATTTTCGGAGATGGGCCCATCAGTAATGTACTCACATAAAGCAGCCATGCCAAAATTCTATAAAACATTATTTTTCCTCAGTTTCTGAATTAAATCTAGTTCTGGTCTGGTAATTGGTAGTTTGGCAATCAGCAGTTAAGGTACAAGCTGCACTTTGGTAGTAATGGTTTAGTGATTGCCTTGGTATCTTGAAAACATAGTTGTTAGCCAGGGAATTAATATAAATACTAAAAAGTAGAGCTATGAGAAAAAGTAAAAATTCATTTGTCTTAATGTACTCTATTACCTGGAAGCAGCTGACCTGGTAAAATTTTAAAACTGCTTATTGCAGAATTTGCTGTGATGTCAATAGACAAAAAGAATTTCCTACAAGTATAGAGAACTGTTCTATAACACGCATTATGTGCCTGTAATAATGTAACTGTTTAACTTAGTGTACACCAGAACATTTTTCAGAAGGAAAGAGGAAACAAAAGTTTTGAACTGACACTGCCTGGTGTAAACTGGAAAATTTAATCACTCTGACTTTAAGTTCATGACCCAATATTCAGTGTGGTCTCTTCCACAGAAAGAGAACAAAACCCTGGGATCCATTGGGAGTTGGCAGTGGTCAAGAATGCCATGACTCATCCCCCTTATTGCTCTATTAACCCACTTACAAAATTTTTGCTTTCTGTTTCTGTGATCTTAGGATCATTATGTTTATGTCTCCTAACACGCTAGAAGAAATGCTTTCACTAGGAAATATAGTTATGTCTCTTGCTTAATGTTTCTGCTACTGAACTAACAGAGAGGGGCTAGTGTGCTGTCCAAGGTGATTCACCCTGATTATTAAGAGAAAATTAAGTTCCTTCTCCCTGATAATGTCAAGAACAACTATATCACTATATTATAAACTAAGTTCCTCTTCTACTTTCCCTGGACTAAATAATGGTGGTCAACCTGGTAAGGACAGAAGCATGGAGATCTTTTGTCCCGTGGGATTAAGATTTGTTTCAAGTTAACTCTCTACATAGAAATTTCCCAACCAGTGTATGTGCCTATAGAGGGTAAGGGGAACATGGAATAAATGGTGTAAGGGATAATAGTCAGCTGCATAAAAGTAACCATTTTTTATTTGGTTTCGTCATTTCCTTTCTTCTACTAACTTACCTGAGTCTTTGATCCATTTATACCTCCAGGTCCATTCTTCCATGTACTTTATCTTGCTATAAACATTGATCAACTGGCTTCTAAGTGCTAACAGCAGACAAAGCCTCTTGATCTTCATCATCCAGGAGAATTGCCCAAGGGGCAGCCCTGGAAAGGGTTCAAGGACAATTAGAGAAAGAAATAAGGTCATTTATTATACTGGCTCACTTTAAGCTGCTTGGCTGCACTTTGGCAGTGGTTGTTCACCACTTTTTTTTTTTTTTTTTTTTTAAGCTGCAGCAATCAGATGTGATAACCACGAGTTTTACATTCCCTTCTAGCACTAAGGGTGAGAATGGCTGACTGCTACAGCTAGTGCTATAGCGACTGATTCACCCATCGCTTGTTATTTTCCTTAACCTGTCTTCACATCAGTAGCTAGTGTTTCATTAAACTCTCTTCATTTTAACATTTGAGGTCACCGTCTGTTTCCTATGATCATTCTAACCAATACTATAATGGACATTTTATATTAGGATTACTAATGATTGTTTAAAAATATTTATCTACATTAATTATAATTTCTGCTATATGTAACTGCTGCTGGTAAAGATAAAAGAAGGTGAGATTTAAGACAATATAAAGAAGAAATGCTTTGATATAGAAGAAATGAAAAATGATTCTTTACTTGATACTTGTATCTGTATTAAAGTTACAAACATAGAAACACATGTGTATATACCTAGGACTTTTCTTTTTTTCTTTTCTTTCTTTCTTTCTTTTTTTCTTTCTTTCTTTCTTTTTTTTTTTTTTTTTGGATTCATGAAAATGAAATTAAGCTGCCTGGGAATAAAGTTCTGAGGATGCAATTTGCAAAGGTAAGGGGGTGGGGGACAAAAGGACAAAAATAAATTTCTCTATACATAAACAATGTTTTTGGATTATAAATACACAAGACATAGAGAGTAGATGCAAATCAAAAAAAGAGAGACTAGGCAATGACTAGCAAGCTAGAAATTATGAAATTTCTTTGAGAGAGGTTGTCAGTTAACTTTTCATTAATATTAGAAATATGTTTACTTTAGGTGATTTATCCTATTGTATAATAAAGCTGATCCATTGCCTTATTCAGTAAAATCTGGTATACTGAAAAAAACCTTGAATGATGGTATTGGGAGCAAAAATAGCACAAACTAGTGACCAACCAATCTTCACTCTTCTGCTTAAGTTATAGTGAGGTGAGGCCAGCACTGGGAAGGGTAATACAGTTCTGGTCTTTCCAGCCATGGTAATAGTAGAGTGAATGCAGTAGAGACAAACATGGCACAAAAAAGTAGTTGTATCTTAGAACTTCCCTGAGAAATGATTAATTCCCCTTTTGCCCAAATAATTTAGAGAAAAGGGGAGACAGATATATAGGTAACTTTTTAAAAATTAAAGTCTATAATATAAATGCAACATATGTTTGTTTTAAGATTTATGTATTTATTGAGAAAGAGAGGAGAGGGGAGGGGCAGAGAGTCCCAAGCAAACTCCGAGCTGAGTGTAGAGCCCAATGTAAGCCTCAATCTCTGACATGAGCTAAAACCGAGAGGCAGATGCTTAATCAACTGCCACCCAGGTGTCCTGGGAAACATATGTTTAATAGTAGAAGCAAATAGTATCATATATATATATTTTTTTAAAGGGTTTTGAATAAATTATACTCTATAAGAGTCCATGAATTATTGCAGTATTTATATATACATAAAGTATTTAAATATATGCTTATGTATTTAAAGTATTTCAAATAAACTAGCCTCCATAATATAAGGTAAACATTTTCATTTCATCCATTGTCTTTTTAAAAGCTCCGTCTGGATTAAATTCCATATACATATGGTTGTTCTCTCACTTTTTTGCTCTACATCTTTCATTCTTATTTGCTCTTTTGTCCTCTTCAGTATGATAAAAGCAATTGCAAGAGTACAATGAAGATACAAGGAATGATTTCATATGATTGGGAATTTTACTTGTAATTGGAAAATGTGGCAAGCTGTGTATTATAGATTCAGAATTTCTGGCTGTTTTCTCTACATGGTACTTACGTGGGTTCTCTAGAGAATTCCACTGTTGCACACTTCTCACTGGTTCACTTTGTCAAGTGAGTAATGTATTCTCTAGGCATTTTTCTAAAGCCCCCTGGATAATGGTACCAATATCTTTGTATCCTAGCCCCACCAATATATCTACTAGAGATGGCCCTGTCTGAATCCTTATGCAAGGTTCACAGGAGAATTACAGGATCCTTACCCAATCTGTTTCTAGAAATGCCAGCTATACACACTCTGCTGCTAAGTAGTAGCAACTCTGGCAACCATTGCGTATCTTAGAGTTGACCAATGGAGTCAGATGGCCTTTGGGCCTCAGTGGACTCATGGCAAGCTCTCCTGATGATTATTTTGAAGACTTTCGATTGACTTGATATGGACAGAAGCACTTCCTCTCATTCCCCTTGAGTTTGGTCTGAGGAGGGAAAGAAAATACAAAGTGCACACAATCTAAACCTTCCTTGGTTATACAAAGGACTCATCTATATGGACACTTACATGAATATAAATATATACAGTTATACATATTTACAAACAACCTTGTTTAATCTCCTCAGGTATAGATTTACCTTTCTTAAAAAGCATGGGAGTAGGGACGCCTGAGTGGCTCAGTCGGGTAAGTGTCTGTCTTTGGCTCAGGTCATGATCCCAGGGTTCTGGGATGTAGCCCCACACTGGGCTCCTTGCTTAATGGGGAACCTGTTTCTCTTTTTTTTTCTGCCTCTCCCCTGCTTGTGCTCTCTCTCTCTCTCTCTGTCAAATAAAGGAATAAAATATTTAAAGAAAAAAAAAACGTGTTTTTTGTATGTAGTGATAGGCTATTTCTGAGAGTTCCCTTCAGTATCTGTTTAGCTTATTCTGCAGAGGTGATTTTTTCCCTGGCTTCAGGTTGCAGAACTACTTGACACCAGTTATTTATTGTTTTCAGCTAAGGATCCATACCTAAAATCTAGAAAATAGAATCTCCTTTACATACTATATATTGTGTATGTATTAAATATAATGTACATCAAAACACCATTGAAAGTTTTGCAAAATGAACATAATTCTGCATTGCAAACATGTTTTTAATTTTTTCAGTGATAGTAATTTATGGTCTTTCTTTTCATTTTACTTTTCATACCTTTATGCCCAATTCTCATCCAGGCACTTAAGACTTTTAGTGCTCATTTTCCCAGGGGAGGGATGTAACTAAAAACAATTTTAAAAATAAAAAGTTTTTAAAGAAATGTTTTGGTTTCTAAGAACTCAAGCAATTTTGAAAGACTCTATTCATAGGCAGAATATGTGATAAATATTCAGAGGTTATAATAAGGGATCCATAAGCATGTAGACTTCTTTTGAAGACTACAAAATAGTCTCCTGGGTAAAGGCAAAAAAAAAAAAAAAAAAAAAAAAGGAGCAAATAACAGAGCAGCTTGTTCCAAAGAAGGGCCTGTAACCTTTGAATTGAAGGAAGGAAGCTTTGCACCCTCCTTTCTATAGGCATTCAGCGAGACTTAAAACAAACAAACAAACAAACAAACAAAAAAAAACAATTGTGAACCTAGTCACTTTAAGCTTCTTAGATTCTCTCATCTCAGTGGGACATAGAAGTATCAGACTGACTCTTAACTATAGCATGAGATGAACAGAGAGAGTTACTGGACCCAAGTGCAGACAATGGTTAAGAATACACTCACAACATTGACAAAGTAGAGACAGATAAATGATACATGTCATTGAATTGTTTGATGTGTATATACACAAATGACAAGAGGACTGCATATGCTTCTACTATTTAGTAGTATAATGTCCTCCCAGAATTTTCACTTAAACCCTACAAAAGGAGGTAAGTAGCAGATGAACTAAAATTAACTTTCTCTTACATTGGTAGGTGTTTCAAAATAAAAATTAATCTGAGTGACAGAAAAATAAAGATGACCATATCAGAGTAAAGACTGAAATTTGGAGTGTGCATGTGTGTCTGAGAATGTGTGTGAGAATTAAATGAACACAACTTTTTGGGAAATAATATTTATATATCACAAAAGTTATTTAGCTATATAATCAGGACTAGTGGTGAATAAATTGAAAGTTCATAGGGAATAATGAGGTAGTAAAGTTAACATTTCATAAATAATTTAAATCTAATTTATAATACACAAGCCATCTTTCTGTATTCATTCCTTCATATCACAGGGCATTTTTCTTAAAACCTGCAGAGGATAGGGTGAGGTTTTCTATTATCAATTTGAGTTAAAGTTCACCACTTGCAATGCCTTAGGTGTTATAAATTACTCAATTCTGTGAACATGATTTATATCACCAGCTGCTTTATTTTCATAAAAATTAATTTTCCATAATTTGTGGAATGATTAAATTGTAAGTACAATATTGTGGAGACACATACAAAAAGTAGCGAAGCTCAGAAATATTTATGTCTAATTATTTTCAAGTCTGTCCCTAATGGAGAGATAAAATGAATGATAGAGAATTTAAATGATAGAATGTTAAACAATTATTTTTAAAACACTCTAGTTAATTTGCCTTTGCATGTAATTTGTACACTGTGCATATCTCTTCCTAAGACCAACGGATCAACCCCCAGTCCTCTCTAATTGCGAAACTGTCAGGCTCCTTACCTTGGCAAGCAGTGCCCTGTTATGATCACTGTTCAAAAAATCAGTGCTGATGAGAAAAACTTGTGCCAGAAACTGTAAGCAATTAATTTCTACATTGATCTCTGGAATTCATCCAAAATTCTCAAAACTGAAAAGAGTCTTGCCATACTGTCACTCAATGAATATATTTCCAACCAGGCTGTCTAATAACTTCACCACAGCGAGGTGAGATTAACTAAATCTAATATTAAGTTATTTGGCTCCTATTTTAATGTATAATGTGTAAGGCAAATTTCCATTAGTGAAATATATTTCTTAAAAAAAGACAAATGAATAAGGCTTCTGCTTGTTGAAACACATTTTAGACCAGAAAATTAATCTTAATTTCATCTGGAGCAATAATGAAATATAGCAATGGGCATAACTCTTGGATTACCCTTTCCTTGAAGCCTTAATTTATTTCATATCCTACATCCATTTTGTCAAAGAACCTTTTGGCTCTGATACCTACCTCTTACCATTTTTTACTACTTCTCTGGCCCATGTTACCAATATCTTACTCCTGTACTACTTCTGAATTTAGCTTGCTAATATGTGTTTTCCACATATTAACCAGAGACATTGTATAAGTTTGCTGGGGCTTCCATAACAAAATACCATGTGCTAGGTGGCTTACACAACAGTTATTTATTATTTCACAAATCTCACCATTCTGGAATCTAGAGGCACCAGATCAAGGTGTCAGTAGGATTACTTCCACCTGAGGCTTCTCTCCTTGGCTTGCAGATGGCCACCTTTTTACTACATCCCTACATGGACACTGAAAGTTGTCTTTCAGTATGTCCAAATTTCCTCTTCTTATAAGGACACTAGTCCTGTTGTATTAAGGACCATCCATATGACCTCATTTTGCCTTAATTATCTCTTTAAAGGCTCTTCTATGCAGTCACATTCTGAGGTATTGAGGTTCAAAACTTCAGCATATAAATTGAGGGAACACAATTACAGTCCCTAACAGTCATCCCTTTTAAGTAAAAGTAATTTTTTGTCATACTTCTGCTCAGAAGCCTACTCTAAGTGTGATGCTTCCCCAAACATCTAAAATAAAAGCCACACTTGACTATCTTTTCTACAACTGTCTTCCCTACCTATTTTATCTCAAATTGGCTTCTTTCTTTTCCATAGCACACGAAAATGCTAGGATCCTACAGATACTCCACTGGTGACCTTTCAATCTGGAACAATCTTATACCAGATAGCACTAAAATTTCCTCTCTTCCTGTGTTCCAGTCTTTGCTTCAAGTCTGATACTCTTAACACCTGTCTAAAATAACCACTTTTCTACCTCTCATCTGCTTTCCTTTTGTCATTTTTATTAACTGCCCAATAAATAATTATTTAAATATTCATCAAATAGCTGTTAATCCGTTGCTGGCACCAAGTATAAACACCATGAGGCCAAGAACTACACCCTTCCTAAAACATTACCTGATGTATATAGTATAAAAGTTATTCCAAGGACTATATCCAAGGATGTGGATATCTTTGGGGGGTCCATTTTTCTATTACCGTGGAAATAACAGAAGGGTGATAAAGGAAATGTGAAACTTCCAAATTGAGTGGTTCTGTTCAGTGCTGATCAAGATGAATATATGAAAAAATTCACTTTATACAGAATGTGTAATGCAATTTGCAGTTGTAGGACTGAGTTTCCTGGATTCTTGCTAGCTAGTGGTAGGAGGTTATTCTCAGTTGCTAGGGACATTTTTTGGCTCGCAAAGGCCACTTGTAGTTTTTGGCCATGGTGACTTTAACAAGCCAGCAAAAGTGAGTCCTAAGAAGACTCTACTAGCAAGATGGAGTTATGTAATAAAACACAACCATGGGAACACATCCCGTGAACTTTGCTGTGTTCTACTAATCTGATGCAAGTAGCAGGTTTTGCCTACACTCCAGGGGAGGGAATTGTAGTGGACATCAGGAATTAGGCATTATGAGGAGCCATCCCAGAATTTGTCTGCCACATTTTGTCTCTGCAGTGAATTATATTTACGTAATTTAAAAATATATACATATGTTTAATGGATTTCAACTTACCCAATTGAACTATACGTGAAGCATGAAAGACAAGTTACAGAAGAGAGGCATAATAGCCACAATTTTAGCATATAAAAGACAGTTTATAGAAATGTCCCTAGAATTTTACGAGAATTTACCTTGAGGAATTATGCTATATTTGTGCCATTACTGAATCGTTTGTCTTGATTGCTGCCAGCATGTGATGACAAATTATTAGCACTTTTGGGTCGTGTAAAATCCATATAAAAATCTCACCAAATGACAAATGAACTGTCTTGTCAAATTCAAAATGACCATTGAAGAGATCAGTAAGATCCTATTTGCCCCAAGTCCTCAGCCACAGCAATCAAATGCAGGATTATGGAAATGTACAACAAACAGCATCCCACATTCACTAAAGTCCAATAATCTAAGGAAAAACAGAAGTGAGACATTCTAAGAAAATTTTTTCAGCTTTTCCTCTATCCTTAACACCCAAGTAATCAAGCTGAAAGATTCTCTTTCTAGATGATAGAAAATCACCACAACATAATGATAGAGTATGGAATTTAAAGTTATGAATGTAATAGTAGAGGTGAGGAACATAGAGGTGGAATAAAGTCCTTGTGGTGGTAACTGATTATATGAGCTAAATCCACATCAATCAGAGTGAGAATTCTAAGGTGGGCAAATCACAAAATATATGAATTTATTTTATGAACTGTTGCCAAAATGAATTAAAACAAAATTAGTAAAATGATATTGTTCTGGGAAGCCTGATCGATCATACATAAGGAGCAGTGAAATAAAAAACAACTGCTTTCATTAAAATAATTTCCTCATGACTCATTTTTGTAGCCATGAACATATATAATTTAAAAACTAAAATCAGATATAGAAAATTATAACACTACTATAAAATTAAAACTTGAAAGAAATATTGCCAGAAATGGAATAAATATCCCCTATTTTTTTCTAATATTCCCTAATTTTTAAGCAGCAGTATTGAAAAGAAATATTGTAATCTAACCATGTTTTATTTTCAGGAAACTCTTTGCAAGAATATCAGATATTTTTAAAGATGATTATTTTTCACTCTACGATAAAAATTATATATTAATATATGTGTGGGGTTTATATGTGTGTATGTATAGATATGCACACATAATGTATTAATAATATACTATTGAATGACTAATACTATTGATATATGAGTGTATTTCAATTTATATATGTGTAAGCTCATACATATTCATATAACAGAATTTATTGAACTTTTAAAATTATCTTAGTCTAATTATCTACTTCTTAAGGACAACTCAAATATATAGCCTACTAAAACTGTATTTACCCTTTTTCATAGTTCTAATAGGTTTTGCTCTTTTGAATTTATTCCATGGTCTTTACTCTGTAATTAAGAATTATCCCAGACTTAAAAGTAAGGTGAAGTGGGGGAGCATATTCATTAGAAGTCAAACCCAGACATTGTTTAACAGACCTGCCAATGACTACTTAATTTTTTTATTAGACTACAACTATTAAGCAGAACAAGCTCATAGTTACAGAGAACAGATTTGTGGTTGCCGAAGGCTATGGGTGGAGCTTGATGGAGTGGCAAAATGGGTAAAAGGGTCAAAAAGTACAAATTTTCAGTTAATAGAATAAGTGTCATGGGCATCTAATGTACAGCATAGTGACTATAGTTAATAACACTATTTCATATTTAAAAGTTACTAAAAGAGTAGGTCTTTTAAAATTTATTTAAGTTCAAGTTATTTAACATATAGTGTAGTATTGGTTTCATGAGTAGAATTTAGTGATTCATCCCTTGTTTAACACCCAGTGCTCATCATAACAGTGCCTCCTTAATGCCCATCACCCAATTATCCCATCCCCCACCCTATTCCCCTCCAGCAACCTTCAGCAAATCTTTCTGTAGTTAAGAGTCTTTTCTGGTTTGCCTCCCACTTTGTTTTTATCTTATTTTGGTTTTCCTTCTCTTCCCCTATGTTCATTTCTTTTGTTTCTTAAATTCCACATATGACTGAAATCATATGATATTTGTCTTTTTATGACTGACTTATTTCACTTAGCATAATATATTCTACTTCTATCCACATTGTTGCTAATATCAAAATTTCATTCTTTTTGATGGCTAAGTATTATTCATATTTATATATAGATCATATATATATATATATATCCCACCTCTTCTTTATACATTCAGCAGTCGATGGACATTTGGGTTCTTTCCATAATTTGGCTACTGCTGATAGTGCTGGCTTAAACATTGGGGTGCATCTGCCCCTTTGGAAAAAAAACACACAAGAGTATTTTTAACTTTACTCTTACACTGGATACCAGGCATGAGAAATGCTTGGTTAATTGGTTGGTTGTAAAGAAAAAGTAAAAACAGTATGTATAAAACATATTTTATATTATATATTTATATATTAATATTTATCATATATAGCTTATATAGTGTGTCTATGTATACATACTTACATATGTATGTATGTGTGTATACATATATGTATACATATACGTGTGTGTGTGTATGTGTGTATTTTTTTTTAATTGTGCCATAGAAAGTTAACTGGTTTTGGACCTAACCTAGCATTTTTGACAATTTTTGCGCTCTTTGAATCTATTTCACCCATCTTACTGGTTCTTTGTTCATGGCTTTAATAAAATTTTACTTCTTTTAACTTTTAAATTGTTTATTTTTACAAAATGAGTCAAATGTTATTGTATTCCAAAGTTTCTTTAGGCTTGCATGTATCTGATAAATTTTTACTACTCATTTCAGTTATTTTTAACCCAGCTGTTACTTTGGTTTAAAAGACTTTCTCTTTTAATTGGAAAATTTAATAACCTTTATTTTATAGTCATCGCAAATTTGTTTCAAACTGGCATCCTGTTCTATGCTTTTTTCTTCTTTGCTTATTTTCTTTCCAAACTTTCTATCTCTCAAACATATTGTGTCTACTTTAATTATGATTGTTTTAAATTTATTCAACAATATTACTTTATATTTTTCTTATAATCAAAGGACTAATGTGTCAGAGAAAACTTTTTGAAACTATTTCACTGATTTCTTACATCTTACAATAATTTGTCTCACAAGAAACTGTATAGTAATGTGTTTGGTTTTTTTTCTTTTTTTTAATATTATGGACTGGGGTGCCTTGGTGGTTCAGTTGGTTAAGCGACTGACTGCCTTTGTCTCAGGTCATGATCCTGGAGTCCCAGGATCCAATCCCACATCCGACTTCCTGTTTGGTGGGGAGTCTGCTTCTCCCTCTGACCTCTTCTCGTGCTTGCTCTCTCCTCTCAAATAAATAAATAGAATCTTTTTAAAAAATTTATGGACTAATGGCATTCAACAATGTTGTTATTCGATTTTAAAACACAGGATTATGAAATAAAATTTGTGAAACTGAGATTATAAAAAATGAATAAGTACTAATTATTACACATCCAAAACATCTGCTATAATAATTTTGACACATTTCCATCTACTAGAAACACAATTTTCTAGAAATACAATTATACGTAAATTTTGCTAGCATCTAGGTTCATATTTTTTATGATGTTATCTTATGGATATTTTCTAAGTTCATGATACATTTTCTAGAAAACACAATTTAAATATTGGTACCATTTTATGCTGTGGATATCCAACAGTTGATTTAAACATTTTTATTATGCTATATATATATATATATATATATGAAATATTACTCTTTTTACTTTACATCTGATTTTGATTGCTGTTACCTATGAAGTCTAAGAAGTGAATTTAACCTATAAGTTGCATTTTTAGCAGAGCTTTCTTATCTTTACACTCACTAATTTTGCTTTGCTTAAGACTATCGCATTTAAAGATAATTCAAGCCAAGTTGTTTTCTAAGATTTATAGCCTATAAATAAATGAATGAAGAAATAAATGTGAATACTTGGGGTACAGTGGGAATCGAATGCATTATTAGTAGCATTATTGACATTATTCTGATTTTCAAAGTTGCATTTTGAAGCAGAAGAAATAATGGAAGTTCAGAATTTACAAAATTTCCAGTTCTCATTTTCAGATAGTGAGACTAAAGGAGCTACTACATAGCCTTTTTTTTTTTTTTTTTTTAAATCTTGCTATGTTGGCCTTATACTGGGTGATATTTTCTTTAAGTTTTTTTCATTGTGTGTGTTTCTGAGGTTTTCAACTTTTTTTGCTCTTGTTTTTTTCCAGTGGTAGGTTAAATGACACTACAGTGAGGAATACCAGTCCCAAATAAATGTGCTGATTTTCTATCTGATTTTTAAATATGAATAAAGCATTTTCAAAGAATTATTCATATTTTAGTACTTCATCATCCAATAGATTATGTTCTCTGTTTTATTCTGTAGCCTTTATGATACTGTGATTTATACTAGGAAATATATATTTGATCTTTTTCCCTGTTGTTGGCACAAAGCTGCTAAAACTCTTGAAATTTCCTAAGTAATAATGAAAGCAATGTAATTTTTTTTTTTAATGTTAATGTAGTGACCCTTGGAAAGCACCTAACGATGGAGGTTGATTGCCAGGAGAATCAACCATGTGTTGTGGGTTGGAACTTTGCATCTTATCCCTTCATCCTCGGGGAAGGAAGAGGGACTGGAGGTTGAATCAATTGCCAAGAGCCAGTGATTTAATCAGTCATACCTATGTAATAAAATCTTGAAACAGGAGAAGGATTGGGTTCAAAGAGCTTACGAATAGATGAACCTGTGGAGGTTCTGGGACAGTGGTGCACACAGAGAACACGGAAGTTCTGTGCCCTTGCACCTTACCTTGCCCTATGAATGTTTTCCATCTGGCTGTTCCTAAGATATATCCCTTTATATAAACTGGTGATGCAGTAAGTAACATCTTTCTCTGAGTTCTGTGAGATGCTCTAGCAAATTAAAGTCAAGGAAAAAGTCATAGGAACCTCTAACTCATAACTGGTGAGTCTGATGTACAGGTAACGACTTGAACTTGTGAATGGTATCTGACATTGTAGGGGTAGGAGACGCATTTTTGTATGACTGAACTCTTAACCTGTGGAAACTGACACTATCTCTGGGTAGTAGATAGTATCAGAATTTAGTTAAATTCTTAGACATCCTGCTGGTTTCTGAGAACTGCTTTTTGGTGGTAGGGAGATTCTTTCTCCCTGACAAATTGGAGCTGAGATCTAGACAAATTTACCTTGCAAAATCATATCTCTGCCTACAGCCCTCCCTTAATAATAGTAATTTATTTATTTATCATTTAAAATTAGAATAATTACCATTAGCTTTACACTACTCTGAATATATTCCCAGTATATAAGACATTTAAAATTTACAATTTAAGCAAGGTAATATAAAATAGGTAAATCATTTAAGGAAAAAAAAAAAACAGACACAAGTAGAAATTCATTGAAATTAAGTCAAACGACAAAGGTTAGAAATTAGAGAAAAGACCAAAGTTAGAGAAAAGGGAAAGGTAGAGAATAGAATCACTTCTCTCAGGTATTCATTATACTTTCTGCACAATGAGATTTTATTCAGAGATACTCTATTCTGGTAAAGAAAGAGCTTACATATACCTCTTTCTGTAGGATCATAACTATGTACATTTGTTGGAGTCTAGAGAACAATTCTTTTTTATCCTTGTGGCAAAGCTCTTTTCAGACTGTATTTCAGAGTACTGGGCAGTAATGACTAGGCAGTAGTGTTAAATAGTATCCTAAATCTCCAAGTGTCTTGAATCTGACAGTTGCAGCTGAGTTTCTTCTAATGAATCTTGTTAAGTTCTTTATTGGTCACTAAGTTCACACAACCAGGTTACCCAGATGTGATCTAAAAGTTCTATGAATTCAAAAGTAACTCTCTGTACCTTTACTTTACATTAAGCTGGGGATAGGGTAAATAAATATGTTTCTTTTTGTTTGAGTGAGTTTTTAAAATCTCAATGTTCCTCCAAGAGAATTTCCTCCAGGACTGGCATTTCTTAAACACTGGCATCCAGGACAATTGGTAACAACATGATACATTGTCATTCCCAGAATGATAGCAAAACACTTGACACACTTGACAACAGAGACCCAGGGGACACTATAGATACTGCAAAGTGAATATAGCATTCATTCTAATATATTGCTTCATTTTTTAAAAAAATCAGTGATGATTAGGGATTTTATACCTATTTGAGAAAATTACATTTGTTCTGAATTAGATCGACATGAGTTTGTATATGATTTGTTCTTTTTAGCTTGAGAGATTTTTTCTTAATACAAAAGAAGGGAAGCAAAAACATGTTTTGTAATATGATTTTTAATGATATAAAAATAAAAAAATATAATGCATATTAAGTGCTTAGCATGCAGAAATGGGAGATACTATAAATAAAAGTTTTATTCTTCCATTTGTGGTATGTGCATTCCAGAGAATAAAATAATAAGGATGATTTTTTTAGAAAATCACTGTTAGGTTGTATAGCAGTATACAGTTAACATGGGAATGTTATATCCATAATTAACAGAATCTTTGTTAAATATTTTTGAAAATTGTTTTTATCTATATTTTACAGAGAGAGAATGAAAAGTTAAATAGTTAAATGATTTATGCAAGTCATAATGGGTAAATAGAATTAAGAATTTAGTGTAGGCATTTCTATTCCCTAGTTCAATTCTCTTTTGCTATTAGAAAGATTATTTCATTCTATGTATTACTTAGTACTATGAAGTCAATTTTGGATTTTTGTGGAGAAATGTAGGTATAGTCAATTTATTTTTTTTAAGATTTTATTTATTTATTTGGCAGAGAGAGATCACAAGTAGGCAGAGAGGCAGGCAGAGAGAGAGAGAGAGAGATAGAGAGAGGAGGAAGCAGGCTCCCTGCTGAGCAGAGAGCCTGAAGCGGGACTCGATCCCAGGACTCCGAGATCATGACCTGAGCCGAAGGCAGCGGCTTAACCCACTGAGCCACCCAGGCGCCTGGTATAGTCAATTTATTAATAGCAATAAGACACATTTGAGTTTAGCTTAAGTGCTTTACATGCATCATATTATATAGTGTGATATGTCTGTGATTGCTATAGTGGACATTTAATTCATTGAAATATATTTAAACTAATGGTGATATTATTCATAAGCTTTTTAAAAAATTTTTGTTCTAAAAAATAAAATTGTATTTGAAAACACGTGTTTTTTGCCAACCTTTTAAAATCTCAAACTCTCATATTCAAATTTGTATAACAGAAAAATACAGATCTTTTAATTTTATAAAATTGCTGTGTCAATTAATGTATTACTTTTTTAGGTAAATATTTGATATTTTTGTTTCACTCAATATATTTCAGAACAGTAATTGATACAGTCTAAACTTACAGGAGAGTCTAAACTTATAGGTTCTTTTTAAGTAAAAATGGATTTTATTATGGTCTCTACATGAATGTATGTATCTTCTTTGTTATTCATTTTGCTCTCTTGGAAGGAAAATACTTCATTAAATAATTACAAAACATGTTTTATTAAATAATTGTAAGCACATAATTTTATTTATATTTGAATGGTTTTATTTTACTTCAAAATAATAAACTTATTTAATTATAATTCTGCTTCCCATGCTACCTTATAAAGATTTTCCATAGAAAATATTGAACAGTTTGACAATAATTTCTTTGTTACCTTGCAACACTGAGGAAAATTTAAGAACAACTTTTTAATATTAGCATCATTTATTTGTTATGCCTCAGAGGTACTACCTGAAAAAAAATATACATTGCTTCATGTATTCCATTTCTGTAACATGCTGTTCTAAATGAGACTAAGTATAAGATATTCAATTTACATGGGATTTTCTTAATGATTATGTGTCACACAAGGATGTTTCTGAATATTTGTTTCTGTAGGTAAGATAGAGACAATCAAGGAAGATGATAATCTCAGCCAACTGCTCTTCAAAGGGCTGGACTCAGCTATTTAAAACCATAGCATCATCTTAATATTCCTAGATACTTTAATTATTAGAGTTTCCCTTTAATTAAATGTGCAACTTGCAGAGTTCATTGAGTGCCAGATTGCTGTGACTGCCAACAAGCTTTCTTTGTTTTAGATAAGATTTTACATCACCTAAAAACATCCACTTTTAGTAATTTCATTATAAATGAAGTTGGATTAGCTTACAAACTGGGGTGGGGGGGGACCTAATATGCTATTAAAATCTTCCAGAAAACAAATGTAAACAAAATAGAAGAAATAAACCCTATCAGCCAACCAGGAAAACAGATAGAAGAAATGAAGAATCATCAAAGTTCAGTGTTAAAATTTCATGCTGAAATGTCAGAATACTTATGAGAGTAACACCATGGTGTTGCTGTGTATTACTTCCATTTCTTGAGGGTGATACATTAACATCAAATATATTTTTGCTATTTTAACAGGGTTAATGATGCACTTTGCATTGTGTAGTAACTTAGGTTAGAAGTCACTTTCAAAGCATCTTTTTTTAAAGCAGCAAGAAAAAAATCACACATTTGTAACCATAAAACACCTAAAATATATTCTATATTTGTTTTAAATCTTGGGCAATTTCCCACACTCTATCCATTTTAAATTGTTCTGTGCTGGTCTGTGTTAAAAATAACTTGTCAGTTGTTTTCTTTGTTCCAATATTGTGTTAGAGATAACCCAGTAGGAACACATTCGTCACAGGGAATCTAAGGAGGCATTTTGAGGTACCAAGCAATAGAGATCTTGTTTCCATATGTCTGTCCAAATGCCAAGTTCATTAAACCAACAACAACCATACAGAGAAGAATATAGTTCATGAAGACACAGTATTTAGGTCATAAAACAGAGCTGTTAAACAATCTATGAAAAAAGCCATCCCCAGGTTATCGTGCAATGGGCTGCAGGCCTTTTGCAGAATGTATAACAACAAAATTTTTTAGGAAGGCAATTGAAAAAGACTATATTTAGAATTAATTTGGACCTATCTTATAACAGATGAGAATCCTTTTTACAAATAGGAATAAGGATTCCAGTTTAAGAATGCACACCCAAGTACCAGAGTTAAAGTAAATCAGTAATATTCAGATGAGCATTAGCAAGAAGCAATCAAGATTTAAAAAAAATAGAATAAATCTTTGGAGAAGGAAAATTGATTAAGAAATCCATTATAGGGGTGCCTGGCTGGCTCAGTCGATAAAGAGTACAACTCTTGATCTCAGGGTTGTGAATTTGAGCCCCATGTTGAGTGTAGTGATTACTTAAAAATTAAAAAAAAAAAAAACTTAAAAAAAGGATATATACAGTTTTATAGTTTTCATGTATTATGTGGTATTATATTTAAATTAACTATATAATATTGTTTATTTAATTATATGTACTAATAAAGACTGAGTTTTTCTAAAGTAATCATTTGTATGACCTTTGTAAGGTTTTTTTTTAATTTTATTAATTGGTGTGATGCAATAATAATCTCTGTCCATGGTATTGATTTTTGCATAAACCTTCTAACATAATAATACTTGAGTATTTGAAATAATACTTAATACTCGAAAGGTATACATGAACAAATTAATTTTGGATTTGTCTTACAGAAGATACAGTCTGAAGAAAGGAGATGGCACAAGCTGATTTATATGGGGGAATGCCATGAGTCATCACTTTTTGGAAAAAATGAAAGAGAAAGGTTTTTGGAATCCGACTACAAGAGGTAAGAAGATGGGGCAGGTGATTCTAGCAGATTTATCAGAGAGGTGGGAGGAAAGAGGGATTAATGAAAGAAAGAAAAAGATCAGGGAAGAAGGAACTTTCATCTACTCGCTCATGACTAGATGCTGTATTCTGAATATGTTCAAAATTGCTTATTAGAAAGTTTATGTTCTTTCTGGTAATGAATTCTTTATGCATGTTTTAGGTAAGGCTCTAGCTAACAATACCAGCCAGTACTATAGTTTAGAGAATCCGTATTACAAACTGGTTCTTCTCATTTTCCTCCTTCATATCTTTCTCAGAATGTTAAATCAGATCATCAGAATCCATGAGAGAATAGATTTCTCAATGAATGTGTTTAACTGAGAAGATTCTAAACTCTGACATTAAAAACAGCTGCCTTTTATTCAGCATCTACTAAGTTTCAAACATTGTTTTGAGTGCTTTGTATTTGTTATTTTATTTGATGATTAAAACTTCCATGGGAGCATGTATTACTTTACCAATTCTATCCAATAGAAAACAACTCAGAGATATCCAAGTTTATATAGCTGGGATGGACTTTGAATTGAGGTTTCTCTAAATCCAAAGCCCTTTTTTAAAATGTATGTGCATAGTATTCCATTGTGTATATATACCACATCTTCTTGATCCATTCATCTGTTGATGGACATCTAGGTTCTTTCCATAGTTTGGCTATTGTGGACATTGCTGCTATAAACATCATCAAAAGAAATGAAATCTTGCCATTTGCGACAACATGGATGGAACTAGAGCGTATCATGCTTAGTGAAATAAGTCAAGCAGAGAAAGACAACTATCATATGATCTCCCTGATATGAGGAAGTGGTGATGTAACATGGGGGCTTAAGTGGGTAGGAGAAGAATCAATGAAACAAGATGGGATTGGGAGGGAGACAAACCATAAGTGACTCTTAATCTCACAAAACAAACTGAGGGTTGCTGGGGGGAGGGATGTTGGGAGAAGGGGGTGGGATTATGGACATTGGGGAGGGTATGTGCTTTGGTGAGTGCTCTGAAGTGTGTAAACCTGGTGATTCACAGACCTGTACCCCTGGGGATAAAAATATATGTTTATAAAAAATAAAGAATTAAAAAAAAGCAGTTTTTAGCAATAAAAAAATAAATAAATAAAATAAAATGTATGTGCACATGCATGCACTTGCACACACAACTAATCAGATTTGAGTATTGCCTCTGTCCAACTGGATCTTGGATATTATTTTTGAGAGCAAATATATATTTCTTAAGTAGCTACATTGTAGAATATTGTGTTGAGTTGTATGATACCAATCAAAGTAAAAGAAAAAATTCAGCTCTTGCCAAATTCCTAAACTTCATTCTTACTAACAAACAGAAAGCCCATTTGGGTTTTTTTTGTGTGTGTGTTTTTGTTCTGATATTATATTATTAAATAACTATTTTGACACATAGCCACCCCTGGAATTTTCTCCTTCTCTAATCACTTTTCCCTCAGCAATTGGGACACAACTGCCTGCTAGATTTTCTCCCAACTTCTGGGACCTCTCTTTTATTTATTTCTTTGCCACTAAACTTAATGATATTATTCTTGAAGCTTTATCTTTGATCAGATACCTCTACCACAGATAACCAGTTTTGGTTAAACATATCTATTTTCCTGGACTTGTCTGATGACTCTTGTCTTTAGCAAGCTGTCACACATTTCCACTTCATATTCATTCAAAAGTATTTCATTCAACATTCATTCATGTAATAAATTGTAATAGAGGCACTATCACGTGGCAGGCATAGTTTTGGGCTCTGGAATCACAGAGCCAAGAGCCTGTTCTCAAGCAGTTTGGATGTCCCCTGATATCTGAAATTCATTATGTCTCTGATAAGACTCTGCCACTACCTCAGAAAATATTTTTCTCCAATATTCTCTATTCCAGTTACTAATCTGCCTTTCATTCATTTTCTTCAGTTAGAATCTTGGTCATCGTTTTTCTTTTCTTGATTTCTTTTTTTTTTTTTCCTCTTTAATTTCTTTCTTTCTATTCTTTCCTTTCTTCCTTTTATTTCTCTTTCCTTTTTTCTCTTTCTTTTTTATTTTTTAAGACATACATAAACGAAAACCCTTGTAAGTATAGTGTTTTTCCATTCTTAATATCAAGATTATGTTTCCTTCTTCTTTTGGTGCTCAATAGTACTGCCTTACAGAACATCAGGAAATTCAGTGTAGCATGATTCCTAAGGGCACAGTTTATGGAACAAGACTATTTTGGTTGGAAAATTGGTTGCATTCCTCACATACTGTGTGACACTGTGCAAATGACTTAACATTTCTCTGCCTCAGCAATAAAATAGAAATAATAATATGGCCCTCATAGGGGAGTCATGAGATTTAAAATATTTAATATGTATAAAGCTCTTAAAACAACTTTAGGAATACCATAACAAGTAATAAATTTTATATTAAATGTTTCCTTCAGATTATTTATTATCCCCTGCCTGTGACAAAGACACATAGTATATACTTTTTAAAATATGTGAGGTTTATTTCAACACTTGAAATTTTGTACATGGCTTAGTGGTTCGTTTGTCTTCTATTTACATCAGCTCTAAATGTTTAGCTATTTTTTTCTTAAATGGTCTTTATACTTTATGCTCATTAGTTGATTGCCAATGCAATTGAATTTTCTGTTCATCTTCATGAGTGACAGGATGTCAAGTGGAAGCATTTTAATACTAATGAAAATGGTCAATTATGTATCTTGATGGCTAATGAACCTCTAATCAACTGTACTAGGTTTATGTGCATTCTATTGACATTCATCTGTGCTCTCTGACATCTTGATATGATTAGGCATATGTATATATACACACACACATACACACACACACACATATATTTATATATCTATGCATATTTAATATAAATATATATGGCTTTAAAACTTGATTATTATTGGCAGAAAGTTAAAATTCTCATCAATATGAATTTATATTTCTTGGAGAGTAAGTTTCATTTTATTTGTTCTTAAGTGTCTGAGTTTAAGCATTATGTAAGAACTTAGTAAAATTTTATTGTCTTCTTGATGCAACTTACTTGTTAAGTGAAAGGAGCCATTAATAATAGCAATAAACCTTGTCATGTCAATAATCACTTTAAATATAAATGATATAATTGCAGAAGTTTATTATGTAAATTTTTATAATTTGACTTGAAAAATAAGCACTTTGACCCAACATTTACAAAGCTGGGCAAAAGTGAAATGATACCTCATTTTAAATGACACACCTAAAAATTAAGAATACCAAAAAATTGAAAGTTAGTAAATTATAACATGAAATCATATCATTTGGATGGAAGTAGAGGGTATTAGCTAAGTGAAATAAGTCAGACAGAGAGAAACAAATACCACATGATTTCATTAACATGAGAAATCTAAACAAACAAAAAACAAATGGAAAAAACAAAAAAACAACGAAACACAAAATAGAATCAGATCTGTAAATACAAGGAATAAACTGATGGTTGCCAGAGGAGGAGTGGGGGGTATGGCAAAATGGGTGAAGGAGAGAGGACTTCCAGGTATGGAATGAATAAGTCATGGGAATAAAAGGCAGTCAGTGATATTGTAGTAGAGTTGTGTAGTGACAGATGATAGCTACACTATTGGTGAGCATAGTGTAACATACAGAGAAGCTGAAACATTATGCTGTACTCCTGAAACTACTGTAACATTGTCAACTATACTCAAATTAAAAAAAAAAAATTAAAAAGAGGTTAGAACAAATATTCAGGGAGAATAATTAAAGGCTAACTTGCATAGACATAATATTTGTTAGAATTAATTATTTTGGGGGCGCCTGGGTGGCTCAGTGGGTTAAAGCCTCTGCCTTCCGCTTAGGTCATGATCCCAGGGTCCTGGATCAAGCCCCACATCGGGCTCTCTGCTCAGCAGGGAGCCTGCTTCCTCCTTTCTCTCTGCCTGCCTCTCTGCCTACTTGTGATCTGTTTGTCAAATAAATAAATAAAATCTTAAAAAAAAAGAATTAATTATTTTGGACTTTTGGTTTTCAAAATTTGATTTGGAATTATTTTTAAATATGAGTTATTGAGTTTTTAAAAACTTTATATAATAAAGTTAACATACTTAGTTGCTGACTTTATTTTTATCACATTTATATTGTGGACATAAATTTATTTTTCAGGTAGTATTACGTATCAAAACATATTTAACTGTCTTTGCCTTTGGGACTACTTTAAGACCTTCCTCCTTTGATATCATATAAAGATTTATCTTTTTAGCTTTCATGGTTATATGGTTTATATTTTGTGATCAAACAATATTGATTTTTTTCTGTTTATGATATGTCTGGACATAGTCCAGTTTAATTTTATTGTTTTCCACAACTTATAATACAGTCATGTATGGTATACTGAAAATCTACTGACTCACTGTTTATGTGTATGTGTATAATATGTATTACAAAAACCATAGAATATTAAATACTTAATACACCTCAGTATTATGGACATTGAATACCACTGTCCATTTCTTCAAATACCTGTATCTATTCTTTCCTTTCATCTATTCACTTGAACACCAATATCTTACTTCTGTAATTTTTAAAGCTTTATTGAGGTTAATTGACATGCAAAAAAATTGCACATATTTAATCCATACCATTTGATGAGTTTGGACATATACATACACTCATGATACTGTCACCAAAGTCATGGTAATATGAACGTATTTCACCTCCCAAAGTTTTATTTGTCCCTTTTGTTTCTGTTTTAAAAACACTAAACATGGGAGCTACCATTGTAACAATCTTTAAGTGCACAATACTGTATTGCTAACTACAGGCATTATGTTATAAGCAGATGTGTAGAACTCATTCATCTTATTTAACTGTATCTTTACCCATTGAATAAAAACTTCCCATTTCTCCCTCCTTTCATCTCCTGGCAACCACTATCCTATTTTATGCTTCTAGAAATTTGACTATCATCCCATACCTGTTAGAATGGCTTTAATCAAAAAGACAGGGAGCACGTGAGTGGCTCATTCAGGTAAACATCTTCCTTCAGCTCAAACCATGATCCCAGCATCCTGGGATTGAGCCCCAGGTTGGGGCTCTCTGTTCAGTGGGGAACCTTTTTTCCCCTCTGCCCAACCCCCTTCACGTACCCTCTCTATCTTTCCCTCACATGCTCTCTTTCTCAAATAAATAAAATCTTTTAAAAAAATACAAAAGATGAATGTTGGTGAGGATATAGAGAAATTGCAACCCTTGTATCATGTTATAGGAGTGCAATGGTAAAACCATACACTGTGGAAAACCATACAAGGTTCCCTAAAAAATTAAAAGTGAAACTTTAATATAATCCTGCAATCCCACTCCTGAGTATATATCCCAAAGAATCAGGATCTCAAAGACATACTTGAGCCCCCACATCCATCATCTCATTTTTCACAATAATCAAGATATGGAAAAAACTCCAATGTCCATCAAAAGACCAAAGGATATAAAGAGAAAGCATGATACATATTTATAGATATCTATATTTTTGTCTCTAGATTTCCAGATCTTTAATCTAAATCTATATTCCACGTATGTTATCTGGCCTTAAAAAAAAAAAAAAAAAAAAAAAAAGGAAGAAAGAAAACCAATCATTAACAACAACATGGATTGACCTGGAAAATACACAAAGTGAAATAAATCAGTCACAGAAGGATGAAAACAGCATGATCCCATCTTTCTGTGACGTTTATGGCATGTGTAACTGTGATACACTATTTCAAATTAATTATTTTTGTCACATCCATCATTTCTTTTCTTTGAATTACTTCGCAGTATGTTATTTTGCCAAGATTACTTCGCATCTTTTTTTAAAGTTTCTTTTTACTTTTGCTTCGCATATCTTTGAGTACAGATTCATTTAATTTTTAAAATAATTCTTGGGCAAATTTTATTTTCCAAATATGACCACAATATCATCCCCTCCCTAATGCCTTTCTAGCATGTTGTCATTTTACATCATAAAGTATTGTATAATTCTCCTTCCCTTTACACCTGAATGTGTTTTTAAATCACTGTAACTGTCAGGATGTGTCAGAAATGATGCTATATAACTTCCAAACATAGGTCATTAAAGACAATGCAGCTCTGGCTTTTGGGGTGGAATACTGATGTACTCATATTTTCAAGCCATCAGGTGTCAGGGCAAGTATTCTGATTGCCATGATGTCATCATGCTGTCAAGAACAAACTAGTCTTCCATAGAGAGAGAGAAGCTAGACTAACCTCCAGCTCATCCAACACCCAGATGCCACCAATACTCCAGCGTCAGCCACGGTTTGACGGTATCTGTATAAACACCCCAAGACAGAACCCCCCAGGTGAACATTTCCTGAATCAATGATCCACAAAAATCTTGAGAGACAACAAAATAATTGTGTTAAGTCACTAAATTTTGAGGTGATTTATCATGTGTCAATAGCTAACTGAACAGAGTATTGTATCTGTTAGTAGGAATCTGATATAACAGAAATATAAATTATGTGAACTGGCTTTGAAATTGGTGGTTGGTAACATTAGACACTTGAGGAGGCTAGTGGTAAAGACGTGGAGGTCAGAGATGAAAATATATGGTACACTGGATAAAATGAGATCTCCAAAATACTTACAGCTTTCCCTTAAGTTATTAGTTATTAGAATAAGAACTGATGTCCTACCTCCAGTTGAAAGCAATGGATGCTCCCCTACCCATAGTTTGAGTTTTATTTTTAAATAGCTTTATTAAAATATAATTCACATATTGTAAAATTTACCCATGTAAAGGACACAATTCAATAGTCTTAGTGCATTTGCAGTTATGCAAACATCACCATAATCTAAATTTAGTACATTTTCATCACCCCAAAACTAAACCCTATTCCTGTTAGAAATCACTTCTCATTCCACTCCCCACTAATCTAGTTTTTATATCTACTGATTTGACTATACTGAGCATTTCATATGAACAGAATAATAGAATATGTAGCATTTTGCACCTGGTTTCTTTAATTTAGAAACTTTTTTAATGTTCGTCTATGTAACATGTACCTCATTCCTTTCTAATGACAAAAAAAAAAAAAAAAGGGATGATACACCACATCTTTTTTATTCACTCTTCATTTGAGAGTTATTTTAGCTATTTCCACTTTTGAGTTATTATAAATAAAGCTTATTATATGTACAAGTTTTGGTCAGACACATATGTTTATTCCCATAGGATGATAGCTAGAAGTAGAATTGCTAGGCCATATGGGAACTCTAGGTTTATTGTTTTGTGTAACTGCCAACTTTTTCCTAAATAGCTGCTCATGTACAATCCAAATGAAGAAGTGTGAGCCCTCCAACATTTTTTTTTTAACAAGGTTGTTTTGAATCATCTGGATCTCTAGTGTTTCAAAATAAAGTTAAAGGTGAGCTTGTTACTATCTGTAAAAAAAAAAAAATAAGGAGGAATGAGAGGGAGGGAGGACAAAAGGAAGAAGGAAGGAAGGAAGGAAGGAAGGAAGGAAGAATGGTGATTTTATAAAGATCAAATCTGTAGATCAATTTGGATAATAGTGAGATTTTAGCAATAAGTCTTGTGCTCCATAAATATAGGGTGTTTCCCAACCCTGAGAAACAGGATGAAAGAATAAGAAGGTGGAAGTTACAGCTTCCTACTTTAAGGATACATTCTGAGAGGCACCTGAGTGTTTCAGTAGGTTAAGTATCTGCCTTTGGCTCAGGTGCATGACCCCATACTCCTGAGATTAAACCCTGGGATCGAGTCCTGGGACGGATTCCTGAGTCAGGCTCCCTGGGAATCTGCTTCATTATCTTCCCTTCACCCGACTTTTGTGCTCTCTCTCATTCTCTCTCAAATAAATTTAAAAAAAAAAATCTTTAAAAAAATCTTAAAATCTTAAAAAAAAAAAAAAGGGATACATTCTGAGAGCTCCATTCTTCTTAATTGTTACAAGCTTGGCTACATGATCTCATGTAGCAAGAGAGATTGGGAAATGGAATCTTGTGCCTGGTCAGTATTATTGCCATTTTATTCAGCTAAACACTGGGGTTGTGTGACTACAGTAAAAGAATATACATTCATATTGTACAATATGCTTCCTTCTACATAGTGCTGTCCCAAGAAATTGGGCAGGGAAATCAGAATCTTCTTCCTTCAGGTTGAGAAAAGACATTAGTATGATATTACTCAGGTGTGCTTGGAAGGAATCAATGTGCAAGCCATTATTAAACTATTTTTTCTTCACTTTATTACCTTTAGCATACATTAATAAGTACTTCCTTTAGCATACATTAATTTGGAAATGTTAAAAATATTTAATAATTGCCATTATGATTTTCTAGGAAAATAATCCAATTCAATGATTTTTATGAAATATTAACATTAGAGTTTAGTTGCCTGTTTAGCTTGATAATAGAATAATTGTGATTTTGTTTGTAAATACATACATGGACTAAAAAAAATCACAATTATTTGATAATTACATAAAAAGACCATTTATTAAAAGCATGAAATATGGAGTTTATATATCTGTGTTCTGGGAAAAACATGAAGATGACAAATTTATTTTTGGTTATGCTGAGTTTGAGGTATTGATAATACATTTGTTTGGAAATGTCCTGTATACTAGAACAAATATTTGAAATAGAAAATTGAGGCTCAAAATAAATGAGATTTTTGAAAAGTAGATAGCTGCCCTAAATGATTCTAAAATCTCTTGATCTCTGTGAATTATATCTTAGGATACTAAAAGTACTTGAAGTTGAGTCTGATAACCTTTTGAGAGATAGGAAAGTAGTTATTAAACCAGAAGTACCATAAGTTAATATGAAGTAAATGAAGGTCTGACTCCACAAAGGTGAAAAACAGTTTACAAAATAGTCTGTCCCAGAAAAGATTATCAAATGCATTGCCAAAAAGGATAAATTTTGCATCTTAAAAATGTAATTAGAATCTTGAACCTTAAAAAAGAAAAAAAAGTGATTATCAGGAAATAATAAAATAGTCATAACAATAACATTATTTTTTGATAGAATCATGAGAAGTGAAACACTAGCATGTCTAGAATTGAGGTTATCTGATGAAGCAAACAGAGTAACACCATGCCTTTCTGACACAACAATTAGGCAAAACAGCCACTGACAGAACCTCCTTGGGAATTTTTTTCATTTCTAGTCACTAAAATAAGGATGGGATAAATGGAAATAACACAACTTTGTATGTTTGCACATGATGTTTGTTGGGTAATAATCCCAGACTCTCACTCAGCAAAGTCCCAATATATCAGGACAAAATGAAATATAAACAGTTTAAATTCATATACATATATACATGAAACACCAAAAGCACAAAAATGGAATGAGAAATATATTTTTTAGTAGTAGTGCTTATGAAAAAAGTAGAAGATTTAAGAGATTCTTTTTTATAACTTTTTATTTTTTATAAACATATATTTTTATCCCCAGGGGTACAGGTCTGTGAATCACCAGGTTTACACACTTCACAGCACTCACCAAAGCACATACCCTCCCCAATGTCCATAATCCCACCCCCTTCTCCTAAACCCCCTCCCCCCAGCATGGAGGTTCCTCAAAATGTTGAAAATAGATTTAAGAGATTTTAATCTCACCAGAGTTCAACAGTGTGAAGTGGATATTGCAATTGTATTATTAGTGTTTTAAAAACATGTCCATAGGAATTGTATTTGATCTATTAAAATATTGTACATTGGCCAGATTACATCTAATTGTTTTTAAACATTTTATTTGATTTTTTAAATTTGTATGGCATTTATTTAGTATAAACATCACAAACCATAGGGATGTTCATAGTGAGAAGATTTCCTGAATCATAGTTCCTCGTTTTCTCTGTTTCCACCTATCCCAAACTCTTCCTTAAGTTTCCACATGGCTATAGAAAAAAATGTTATTATTATTATTTTTTTAGATTTATTTTTTTCTTTAAGATTTTATTTATTTGTTTGCCAGATCACAAGCAGGCAGAGAGGCAGGCAGAGAGAGAGGAAGGGAAGCAGGCTCCCCACTGAGCAGAGAGCCAGATGCAGGGCTTGATCCCAGGACCCTGAGATCAGGACCTGAGCCTAAAGCAGAGGCTTAATCCCCTGAGCTACCCAGGTACCCCTGGAAGAAAATGTTATTATTATATTATCATCTCCTCCCTTTTGTTTACACAAAAGTATGCATATACACAGCACTTATACATTGCTTGTTTTTAATTGAAAATGTATTTTAGAAATATGCCTATCTTAGTACTTACAGTCTTCATTATTCTTACTGCTGCATAATGTTCCATTGGTTGGAGGGATTAAATTTTATCCAGTACCCTACTGATTAACATTTTAGTTGTTTCTGTTACTTTGGAATTGCAAATGACACTTCAGGGAAAATACTATAAATGTTTTGTTTCATGTAATGATGTAGGGTATTATATGTGGAGTTACCGGGTCACTGAATGGGGAGCATTTTTTATTGTAATGAGAATAAATAATAAATACTATGAAATTTTCCCCTCGGTAATTCATACTTTAAATATATTTTTGGTGCAATATACATACCTTTGTGCATTTTTCCATTAGGTTATTGGTCTTTTTCAATTCTCTAGAAGCTTCTACCATGTTAGGAAGAGTAATGTGTGTGTGTGTGTGTGTGTGATATGAGTTGCCTGTATTTTCTGTCTTTTGCTGTTTGTCTTTTTTGGTGGTGTATTGGCTAATCCAAATATTTCAATTTTTAGTTAATGCATTCTATTTTTATAATTTTTTTTATTTCTGCATCTAGGTTATATCATTGTTTCAGAGCAAAGCTTTCATTAATTAAAAAATAATTTCCTGTCTTTTCCTCTAGCTTTTTTTTATTGTTTACTTAGATTTTTTTTTGTCCATTTAGAATTACTCTTGTTATATGGTTTGAGTTATATATCCAATGTTTTTTCCTAATTACTACCTATTTTGTCAGTAGTATTTATTTATTTATTTATTTGTTTGTTTGTTTGACAGAGAGAGATCACAAGTAGGCAGAGAGGCAGACAGAGAGAGAGGAGGAAACAGGCTCCCAGCCAAGCAGAGAGCCCAATAAGTGACTTGATCCCAGGACCCTGAGATCACGACCTGAGCCCAAGGCAGAGGTCTAACCTACTGAGCCACCACCGAGGCGCTCCTTTGTCAGTAGTATTTAGTCAGTTGTCCCTCTATTCTGATTGATGTTACCACTGGCAAAGACAGTTGATACTCACTAGATAGTTCAAATGTTTTCTTATGTATTCCTGTCTGCTTTTCTATTTGGCCAGAGCCACTTGTATTTTTGTGTCTAAAAAACTAAGCAGTTGTAATAGGTGTGATTTTTGAATGGAAGATAGTTGAAAGCTGGTTTACCTCACCCATCCGTCCTTTCTCCATTCATGTTAACTTCAAGCGCCCCATGTTCCAGATTTCAGTTTGAAGATGGCTGAGCTTCCATCGACCTAGACATCCAGGTAAGCATGCATAACAGAATCTCAGCCATCCATGCCCATGTAATGAAAGCAAGACATAAATCACTGATGTTTGGAAGTTATTAACAAGCAAGAACACTAAGCCCTATTTATCATACACTAAAAAACATGAATATTTAGACCTATTTCTGGGTACTTATTACTTTCTTTGAGGAAAGATACATCAACATAAGTCTGAGGGAACCGTCCTCCTTTTTTTTTTTTTTTTAACAGCTGAACAGAAAAATATTGGGCAGGTGAGCTCAAAGTAGAATTATGCTAATACTACTAAATTCTAGAGTCTCCTCTTTTCCACAAAGGCTGTTTTTTCAATTAGGGAGTTAGACTTTGGAATTTTTTTAAAGCTTACCAATTTCCTTTTGTATACCAAGAGATCTTTGAAAAATTTAAAAAATTCCATCAAACTGATCAGAGTAGTGACCAGAAGACTGTAAAAGTATATTCTTTATTATAAAAATGATACATCTGAAGTTTAAGACCTTCACCATCCTTATTTCTCTTGAGTTGCTCTAAATAGGATCAATGATTACCATTAAGACTATAATGTTAGAGATGCCTGGATGGCTTAACCAGTTGAGGGTCCAACTCTTGGTTTCGGCTTGGGTTGTGATCTTGGGTCATGGAATCAAGCCCACATTGGGCTACACATTCAGTGGGAGTCTGCTTGGGATTCTCTTTCTCCCTCTTCTTCTGCTCCTCCTGCTTGCCTCATGCTCACTCTCTCTCTCTTTCTTTCTTAAATAAATAAAATATATTTTTAAAAAAGACTATAGTGTCACATCTGGTTAGGAGCAAGTTAATTTAACCAATGTTGGGCAGTTTTTGCTTCAAGGCAAAAATATGTACCTTGAATCATGCCAGAGTGTTTTAAAATGCATTTATCTGATATAAACCTATGAACTACTAATTACTTGGTCTCCTAACAACAACAACAACAGCAGCAGCAACAACAAAGAGCAATTTGGAAACAACTCGAACACCTTTAAATCTGTATCTTAAAGTATTACTTTTACAAATAGAGAATTGAATGGTAGGTCAGTCTCTGAAGAAAAGAAGTAGAACCTCAAAAATATTGTACAGTGTTTCACAGAGTTCACAGATCCTATTAAATCCATAAAAGAGGCTCTCTTTCTCTACCTGGGGATAATCATAGATAATCATTGTAAACATTTGAGAAGTCCATGTATTAACAAATAATGTTTGAAAAATATAATTATGGCTAATACCTCAAAAGCTAGAAACAAATCAATAATAAACCTAAATCCTTTAAAAGAATCTATGGGTATAAATGCCAGTGATTAGTATTGTTATTCTTAATATTTAAAAAAAGGTTGGCCAACTGAGTATCTGAGCTGAAATACATTTTTAGGAAAAACATCAATTAAGCATGATAACTTTAAAGTTACTTTTTAATTTTTAGATGTAATAAGTGTCAGTATTTTAAAAAATTTTCAAACATTTTGAAAGTGTAAAAATGTCATAATCCCTTTTTGTTACTCTAAGTTATGGTTGTATTCTATGGAGATTAAAGGATAAGTATCTAGAAGTTAACATCTTATATATAAATTCACTCCATGCCTTGTTAGGATTGTGGTTTCTCTTCATCTTCACTACTCTTGTCTGTTAACATTGATTCCATACAAAACCAAGAGACCGGCTATCTTCTGAAGTCTCTAGCATAGACTGACCTTTGTATTGGGAAGGATGTAAGAAGTGAGAATAGAGAAATAAAATTGCAATTTTAAAAAAGGTGAGACAGTGATTTAGAGGTGATAATAAACATTGCATTACTTGTTTAAAGGCTGGTAGTTGAGAATTACTGGTATAAAAATGAAATGCAAAATTAATCATACATTGTTTCTGTGTTTGCTTTTAAATTATATTAGGTGCAAATGCTTTTTAATTGATGAGATAATTTTATAATTTTTTTCCAAAATAGTGATTTATAATGCTGGTTAATATTAATGAGGAAAATAAATCATGTTCTACCTTGCTGATGTCATTATTTTCGCCTTCCTTCTCTAGCTATCGCTGTTCATTCCAAAATTTGGCCCTTGCCAATAATTTTCAGCTGATTTGATTTACAGCATCTTCTGCAGTTATGTAATAGCTGTAATTTTGCCAACCATTATAAGAGTCATCTTGTGCCTCTACTCTTAATGTGTTCTGAAAATTAGCTGGCATGAATTTTTCTTTTCTGTTCTTGTTTGATAATTTTCCAGATTCAGAAGTTTGACCAGAATTTTACTAATGTAAGTCCACTACAGTTTTTTCTTTTGATTTTCATGAACTTGATGATTTTTCTGTGAAATTTTCTACATCTAACTATACTTCATTATCTAGAAGAAATTCAGAGTGTGAAGGATTAATTCATAAATTTGAATGTTGCTTCTTTGAAGCCTTGTAAATGATTATGTTTAGTAATCATAACTTGATTTCAAAGGTGTTTTGTTTATAATACATCATCCATATACATAACATATGATATTTACATGATTAATATAAATTCATTGTATAATATATGCACTGTATATAGGTATTGATTAACCCCAACCCCGTTGTCACAGATCTATAATTTTTTAATTTTTTTCTTAAACATTGTCTAATTTTATGACAATTCTTATGGTTCTTGTTTCAGATTTTTTTTCCAGAGCATAACTGTAAATTATTAATACACTAAACTCCATCTTATCCAATTTACATGTAATATTTGTGAGTTATTTTTAAACTCACTTTAAGAGTCTACTGATTATTCATATTGATTTTCTCCATGATCAAAATGTCATATATATATCTCACTCTATGAGCACATACACATACAAGATTTTTATATTAAATTGATGTATAAAGTATTATACACTCTTTTCTGCTATTTTTCTCATTCACCTATAACTCAGGAAATATCTTTTTTTATTAACATTTTATTTATTCATTTGAGGGGGAGAGAGAGAGAGCAAAGGCAGGGAGAGAGGCAGACTCCCTGCTATGCTGGGAGCCCAATTGGGGAGTGGGATGGTTGGGGAGCTTGATCCTAGGACCTGAAGATCATGATCTGAGCTGAAGGCAGATGCTTAACCATCTGAGCCACCCAGGCACTCCAAGGAAATTTCTTCAAATTAACAAATTTTGCTATACACTTTTGTTTTAAATTGACCCCAAGGGAGTCTCTTACTAGTGTACAATGAAAATATAATGTCAATGGAACTATTTTTTATGCAACTGTGGAAGAAGACAAGTCATAATTATAACTTCATTAAGTCATTTTTAGAAATCACTTTAAAATGAAAGAAAACAATAAAAATTTTATATGATTTTTGATATTTTCCTCATCAGTAAGAGCTATTTAAAAAAACCAGCTAGTAGATTGCATAAATGAAAGCTATGTAATCAGAAAGCCTTTGTTTTTATCTTGGCTCCACCGTTCTTTAAGCAAGGCAATCATACTTTGCCTTAATTTTCCCATCAGCAAAAAAGGGACAGTAATAGAATCTCATCAGGGTTGTTGTGAGAACAAAATGAGCTAATACATGTGAACTGTTGATCTTGGTACCTGGTACCAAGTTAGTATTCAGAGAATCATGCTATGCCTGTAAATCGCTACTAAAAATTGTTGCTATTCCTTGCATAGTATGAGAACAGGAGAGATGACAGGATGCAAATATTAAACATCTACAAATTCCGATAGATGCATTAACTGCACAACAAAAACATTTTTTATAAACATATATTTTTATCCCCAGGGGTACAGGTCTGTGAATCACCAGGTTTACACACTTCACAGCACTTATATTACTGAGAGAATTTCTGGTTTTATGCAACATAAAGTTATTTTTTCTCCAGAGATGATCCATAAACATTAAAGTTCTGATACTTTCAATTGCCTTGTGTCTCTTGAATACTGCACAGATGGATACCACTCCTTCTTCTTTGTTTCCTGTCTACAAGTCTTGAATTCTACCACTTTCAAACCTCATCATACATTTATTTCTTCGATGTATAAATTTACTCATTCATATTCTAGCCAAACTTTGCTCGAGAACCATTCTGTTTCTCTTTTGACTTATGTCCTAACAGAAATATCAAATCAAGTTCACTTTTCTACCAAGTTTCTGGTGCACTACCTTTAAGAGGTTAGGGTCCACATTTAGACCTATGGTTGTGTGCAGCCCATCTATCCTCTTAGTACAGTATGCAGAGCTGGAAACCCAATCCCGGTGACACAAAATGCATTCTTCCTGAGTATAACTACTAACTTTGTGTAAAATAGTTTGCCAGTTGCTGGTAATACTTTTTTAGTTAAACCAGTCCCATCTGATCTTCTTTTGCAGCTGTCATTAAGCAATTTGGTTTTGTTCCTTAGTTGTTTATTTTCCCTTCTACTTAAATACATCTTGACGTACCCTTTCTGAAACATGCATTTTATATCCATTTTCCTCTGAATGGTTCATCTATCATCTAATGTGTTGCAGTAGTATTGGCAATTCTATTTTATTTTCCAGTTTCCTGACACACGCTATTAATGAAATGCAGTATTTATTATGAGGTTATTCTGCTCTTGTACCTGACTTTATTAGTACCTTTTAAAGATATTACAGAAAGTATGGCAATTGAACTTTTTAATAAAATATTCTTTTTCTGTATCCATTTGTGAGCAGCTAGTAAGAGTCTAACTGTCCCTTCAGAGTAGCTGACGTCTAGCTCTGAACATCCAGACTTCCTAATGTTGTAGATACCTAGTTCTATGGCCTTCCCTCTAGTTTCAGAAAATTCAGAGAATTGACTATGGGTCATTGCATAAAGTTTTCAGGATTCCTCCATGTTGAAGTATGTATCAGATATTCATCTTTTTATGGCAGAATAGTATTCCTTCATATACACAAATCAGATTTTATTTATGGCATTCATCAGTTGATGAATATTTGGATTGTTTCTACCTTTTAGCTACAAGAAAAATTATTCTATCATGAGTTATGTGCAAGTTTTTATGTGGACATAAATATTTTCATTTCTCTTGAGTATGCACCTAAGCGTAGAATAGTTGGGTCATATAGTAACCCTATGCTTAATTTTTGAATGAACTATCAAACCGTTTTCAAAAGTGTCTGCATAATTTTACATTCCCACAAGCAATGTATATGGGTTCCAATTTATCCACATTTGGTTAGCCCATGTTTGGTTTTATTTGACCTTTTACTTATAGCCATCCTAGGGTATGAACTGGTATCTCATTACAGTTTTGTTTTGCATTTCTCTGGTGGCTAATATCTTGAACATATTTTCGTGTTTATGGACCATGTGTATCTTCTTTGGATAATTGCCTACTGAGACTCTTTGGCCAATTTTTGGATGATTTGAAGAGATTTAATAATATATGTTAATTAATATCTTAAAGCTGCAATCCACCAATAATATTTCCCCCAAATTTGTTCTTCTACCCTCCCAAAGTGGGTGAAAGCATTAAAAATTAATACTACATCATTAATTTAAGATGAACAAGGGTAAAAGTATCAAAGAAAGCAGAATATAAACCTTTAAATTCAGTGATCGCTATTTAGAAGTAAGCCCACCTGATTTTTATTATATTTTATTGAGGAGAAATTGAAGTGACATAAAATTAGCCATTATAAACTATACATTATAAACTATACAATTATGCCTTCATAATATGCAATCACCAACAACATGAAGTTCTGAAATATTTTCATTGATCAGAAAGAAAACTTCTACTTATTAAACTCTCACTCCCCATATAGCCTCTAGCAATCACCAATCTGGTTTCTGTCTGCCTTCGTGAATTTACCTGTTCTAAATATTTCATATAAGGGGTATGATACAATATGTGACAATTTATATAGATACTTTGATTTAGCCTAGTTTTTTTCATTTATCCACAATTGCAACATGTATCATTATTTTATTTTTATAGCTGAGTACTATTCAATTGTGTATATACATTTTGTGATCCATTTATCCATATCCATTAATGGGCATTTGGATTATTTTTATTTCCTGTCCATCATGAACAGTGCTGCTATTGGATATTTGTGGCTGGTTTTGGTATTGGAGTAATATTGGCCTCGGTTTTAAAAAATATTCCTTTCTCTGCTATCTTTTTTTTGTGTGTGTGTTTGGGGGGGGGGGATGAGTGTATTGTGTGTAGTTTTTCAGTGATAAATACCATCCCTGTACTTTTTATAGCTCTCTTATAAATATATAGCTCTCCATTTTTTAAAAAATATTTTATTTGTTTATTTGACAAAGATCACAAGCAGGCAGAGGGGCAGGCAGAAAGAGAGAGGAGGAAGCAGTTTCCCTGTTGAGCAGAGAGCCCAATGTGGGGCTTGATCTCAGGACCCTGAGATCATGACCTGAGCTGAAGGCAGAGGCTTTAACCCACTGAGCCACCCAGGTGCCCCAGCTTTTTCTATTTTGAGTCAGTTTTTGTAGTTTGTGACTTTCTAAGAATTTATCTTTTCATATTAAGCAATTCACCTGTCTCATTAAAGTCAGTAGTAATGTCTACTTTTTCATTTCTAAATCTAACAATTTAATTTTTATATTTTCTTCCCCATATTTTGTCCATTTTTTAAAAGATTTTATTTATTTATCAGAGAGAGAGAAAGGGAGAGAGAGCGAGCACAGGCAGACAGAATGGCAGGCAGAGGCAGAGGGAGAAGCAGGCTCCCTGCTGAGCAAGGAGCCCGATGTGGGACTCGATTCCAGGACGCTGAGATCATGACCTGAGCTGAAGGCAGCTGCTCAACCAACTGAGCCACCCAGGCGTCCCATATTTTGTCCATTTTATTGATATTTTAAAGAATCAACTTATGAGTCTTAAAATATATGCTTTTGTTTCCCATTCTGTATTTCATTATTGTCTGTTCTATTATTATTTTTTTCTTTCTGTATATTTTAAGATTAGTTTGATCTTCTCTTACCAGCGTTGTAAGGTAGAAAGTTAATCTATGGCACTGACATCATTGTTCTTCTTGTTCTAAATAAAGGCGCATTCTATAAATTTCTCTCCAAGCAGTACTTCCTTTGCCTCCCAGTTTTTCTGTGTTATATCTTCATTTTGTATTCATCTCAAAGTAATTTCTAATTTCCTTTGTGATTTCTTCTTTGACCCATTGGCTATTTATGTGCACTGTTTAATTTCCTCAAACATTTCTGAGTTTCCCAATTTATTTCTGTTATTGATTTCTAATTTCATTCCATGTGGCCAGAGAATCTACTCTGTATTATTTCAAACTTTTAAATGTATTGAGGTCATTTTATAGCCTAGCTGTAATAACCATGGGTGCTGTTTGTTGTTCTTGTTGTTACTTGTTAGTTTTTGTTTTTGTTATTTTCTGTCTTCTGATGCTTTGAGCCTTACTGACCTGGACAGACTACTTCTCTCAGGATTAGCCAGTTCAGAGAGATAGTAAACAATTTATTTGCTTATTCATATGCTTTTGAATATACATGCCATACAATCCAGAGCCCATACCCTATCTACTTTTATTACCCCAGACCAGCTACCAGATAACTAGGGACAGTCCAAAATGCCTCAAAGCTGATGAAGTTTCTCCAGCTACCCAACTGTAAACCTTTTTTTTTTTTTTTTTGCATCATGTATTCTTTCCCACATAAACCACAGTAAAGACTTTGCCTACTGTTTTCTCTCTGTTTGCTGCCAAGCTCTGTTTTCTCCTGTGGCCCTGTGTAATGTGGTATGTCCTCAACTCTTGAGAACTGTGAATAATAAAGTATCTTTTCAATGCAATGTCTCCTGATATTTTGGCCTTACCATAGCTCATATTTTCTTTTTATGTAGAATATTTTAAGTCACCAGCATAAGAAGAATACATATTATTTTGTTGTTGAAGGGTGTGCTCTGTCTCTATTGTTAGATCTAATCAGTTTACAATTTAAGTCTTCTATTTCATGTTGATTGTCTACACAGTGCTTATTACATTATTGAAAGTGGAAGTATTGATATTTGTAACTATTATTGTTGAAGTGTCTACACACACTTTCATTTTTATCAGTTTTTTTGCTTCATGTCTTTAAGGGCACTGTGTTTAGCTGTAAATATTTCTATAATTGTTATAACTTCCTGATGTTTTGACCCTTTTATTATTATAAAATATACCCCTACATCTCTAGAAACATTCTGAATCAATTGTGTCTGATAAACACATAGCTACTACAGCTTTCTTTTGGTTGCTGTTTGCATGATTTATCTTTTTTTCTGTTTTTTTACTTTCCATCTCTTTGTATCTTAGGATCTAAAGTGTGTGTAATATAGATAGCATCTTCTTTTTTTACTCTTTTCAACCCTTTCCTTTTGATAGGATTGTTTAAGTGATTTACATTTAAAGTTATTATTGATACAGTTTGGTCTATCATTTTACCTTTTGCTTTCTGTATGTCTGATGTCTTGCGTGTCTACTACATTATTTGCAATAAGAAAATATTGTCTAATGTAACAATTTCTTCTATCATTTTTCATTATTTAATTTTTAGTTATTAATGATTTCTCTAGGGCTACCACAAAAATCATATCAGAATCTGTTTTAGATTTATTTCAGTGATATATAAAAGTATTACTCCCATTAAGCTTTGTTTCCTTTTCCTTTTGGGGATGGCATTAATATTATATATATTTCATTTGTTAATGCTACTTACTCAAAATTATAATTATTACTTTTATAATTTTACATCTTTTAAAGAAGACAAGAATGGAGAGTAAGTATATATTTATAGCTTTTTTAATATTAACCATCTATTTGCTGTGTCTCCCTTCATTTTTTCTGATGGGTTTAATTTAGTTACAATCTGGAGTCACTTAATTAGCCTAATATTGCCTTGCTTCCACCTGCCTCTTTTGTGCTAGTGTTGAAAAATATATTGTGTTTTTATATACTATATGCTCAGTAATATAATTATAAACATATTGTGTAATATAATTGGTTTTTAAATCACCAAAGAGAAGAAAGTTGATGAGATATGCATTTGCACTGTCTTTTATAATTGCATAGTTGTCCTTTCCAGTGTTTTTTGCTTTTTCAGATGGATTTGGATTACTGTCTGGAATCACTTACAGTAAGCAGGGAGAAATTCCTTTCATATATCTTATAAAATGGGCCTGCTAACTACAAATTCTTTTAGTGTCCTTTTTTTGTTTTTCATTTGTTTTGTGTGTATTGTCTTCATTTCACCTTTTTTTTTTTTTAAGATTTTATTTATTTGACAGAGAGATCACAAGTAGGCAGAGAGGCAGGCAGGACAGGGGAAGCAGGCTCCCTGCTGAGCAGAGAGCCTGATTCGGGGCTGGATCCCAGGATCCTGGGATCATGACCTGAGCTGAATGAAGGCAGAGGCTTAACCCACTGAGCCACCTGGCCAGGCACACCTCACCTTTATTCTTTAAAGTAGCTTTTCCAGATACATAGCTTTTGGTTAACAATTTTTTCCTTTATTAACATTTTTTTTAATTTTTTATTTTTTATAAACATCTATTTTTATCCCCAGGGGTACAGGTCTGTGAATCACCAGGTTTACACACTTCACAGCACTCACCAAAGCACATACCCTCCCCAATGTCCATAATCCCACCCCCTTCTCCCAAACCCCCTCCCCCCAGCAACCCTCAGTTTGTTTTGTGAGATTAAGAGTCACTTATGGTTTGTCTCCCTCCCATTCCCATCTTGTTTCATTTAGTCTTCTCCTACCCACTTAAGCCCCCATGTTGCATCACCACTTCCTCATATCAGGGAGATCATATGATAGTTGCACTATTGGGTATTTACCCTAAAGATACAAACGTAGTGATCCAAAGAGGCACGTGCACTGGAATGTTTATAGCAGCAATGTCCTTTATTAACATTTTTTAAAAGATTTTTTATTTATTTATGTGAGAGAGGGGGGTGGAGGGAGAGTGAGGGGAAGGTAGGAACAGAGGCAGAGGGAGAAGCAGACTCCCTGCCAAGCAAGGAGTCTGATGTAGGACTCCATTCCAGGACCTCCAGATCATGACCTCAGCCAAACGTTAGCAGTTGAACTGAACTAAGCCACCCAGGCACCCCCCTCCTTTATTAACATTTTGAATATGTTACCCTACTGCCTTCTGGCCTTGATGTTTCTAATGAGAAGTCTCTACTCTTATTCGGGTCCCTTATAAATAGTCATTTTTCTCTTGCTGCTTTCCAGATTTCTCCTTGTCTTCAGCTTTCAGACTTTTTACTTTAACAATTCGTTTTGTAGATGATTTTGTATTTATCCTGCTTAGCTTTGGTGAGCTTCTTGGATGTGTAGATTAATTCTTATCAAATTTTGGAAGTTTCCAGACATCATTTATTTATATATTTTTCTCTCCTTTCTTTCTGGAGCTTCCATTACATGTACATTGTTGTCCTTCATGGTACCCAGTATTCCCACCCAACCCCCCACCTGCCACACACTAATTGGTCTCACTCACTTAGAGCTTAGCTGCTACAACAAGTAGCTGGGGAAATGATAATGTCCCACTGAGAAGATGCTATGACCCTTTTCATTTGATTTTATATCTATTGCCTCAGCTACAATAATCCAGTGGATTTTTTACACTACTAGTCATACATAGGCATTCAGACTGCATATTCAGACAGCCAACTGAGTGAACTCAGGATGCTAAATCACACATATTGACTGAAGACTTTTCATTGGAAAAGGCATTTTGATCTGACTCAGGAGTGTGTAAGTAAACATCAGGGAGCCTATGAAGGGAGCACAAAAAAAAAAAAAAAAAAAACCACCAATGTTGAAGTCAAGAGAACCAGATTCTGGTCTCAAGAGTGTAATTAACTTTTAAAGTTAATTTGGCTTAATCACTTAACAACTCTTGGCTTAAGTTTTCTAATATTTAAATTGTATGGTTGAGGTAGTTATTTTCTAAAGTGATTTTCTTCTCCAAATTGTAGGAGTGACTTCTGTTATAATTGTCACAGGGGCTTTTTATATCTGATCACTTGCTGGTCAGGTTTAAGTGTTCATGAATCACCTCCCTTTACTCTTAAAACCAATAAATTATTCTAATTTATGTTACTCAAAGAAAGTAGACGACCATTTTGACTGATTTTAAATTGTCTTAAATTTGGATTTCAGAGTTGTCTGTGTTTCAGTAGATGATGATCACCTTTCAAGAAAGAAGAAATGGTAATAATGAAAGAACTGTATTCTCATAAGAACAAATCTTACCTCATATTTAAGTATCATCCTGGCCACATGTTAGATTGTATTGTCTATCTTTCTTCTTACATCTGAGTATATGTTCCTTTAAGTATGGACAGCATCATTGTCAACCTATAGACCTAGAATACTAAATGTAAAGCACAGTGTTCAGGGCAATGATAAAAGTTTTATCAGGCAGAAATATTGTTGTCAATTAGGTTATAAGATACAATCTAAATAGAACACAATAGATAAATAATCGGTGAGTTTAAAGAATATTAGTTAAGTGGACAAATAAATGTGTTTGAATAATTTAAAATTATTTTTTATAAGACATTTAGAAATTCCTTTTACATATTTGATTGATATATAAATACTTATACTGCCTTTTGTCTATGTATATAGATAGTTCTGAGAGATTATGTATATATACATAATGCACATTAACATTTCTAATATGTCTTAATAACATATAAGTTTGCAATATGGACATGATGCATCAACATGGCTATTAATCTTTTATACTTTACTTTTACCCTTTGATACTCAACTTACTAGAATTCTTGTGAAGCCCTCAAGGTAAAGTTTATATTAGTATAGTCCAGTGTTCTTTAAATTTTAGAGTGTCTTGGATTTTCCTTGGGTTATATGAAAATGTATACAGAGTCATTCTCAGAGATACTGGTTTAGTGGGTCTGTGGTGAGGAAAAATATGTAATTACATATTTTTTTTTATCTTAGTGTCATTTCTTTTTAATTATTTTTATTTTCTCAAGATTTTCCTTATTTATTTGACAGAGAGACAGAGAGAAAGAGAGCACAAGCAGGGGGAGCAGGAAAGGGATAGGCAGACTCTCCACAGAGCAGGGAGCCTGAAGTGGGACTCAATCCCAAGACCCTGGGATCAAGATCCGAGTCTAAGACAGATGCTTACCCACTGAGCCATCCAGTTGCCCCACTTTTTTTTTAAATTTAAGTATTATTATGTGCCAGTTAGGCTTTATTTTAAAAAATAGACACCAAAGGGAAGGAAAAAGGATTCCATAATTTTTAACAGATAATTTTTGAGAAATGCTAACCTAGTTTTTTTAAATTCCTTCAATTGCAAATGTGCTTGGATGAAAGGAAACAATAGAAACTCATCTTCCTTAATTTGAACTGAATCTACAAATCAAACCTATTGTTTTTGAGAACAGAAAAAAACATAATAATAAATAATGTCCTTTTTCTGTACTTAGGGTAAAATACTACTATACATTATCTCTACATTTATTTTTACTGTGAATTCTTTGGGGATAGACTACTTTTAAATTCAGTTACTGTGCTTTCCTCGGTGATAATAAAACAGGATTTTTGATGAAGGGAATAGAGATTAAAGTTCATTTATTTAATTCCACACTCAAGGTAAAACTCTACTTGTTTTATTTCCCAATTTTTTTTCTTCAGTCTTGGTCAAATGTTTCAAAAGATATTTCTGCCCTCAGTTTTGTTTTTGTGTTTTAGAAGTTTCCTGTTTGGACTTAAAAAATGACTTTGGCAATTTCGTTTGATACTTGCTATTCTCTTAATTCCATCGCATTACTCACATTTGTGCCTTTTTGTTCCATGATAAAATATTACCCTTCTGCCTCAAATGTTTACATATGTCAAATGCAGATGGCGTTATTCTAAATGACAATGGGTACTGTGGCTACAGTAAACTGGAGAGTAGTGTAGCAGTGTAATAAATAGTCCCAGACTAAGCAGGTATAAGAATTTACAAACTGCAGCAGCAAAAATTAAGTCGCCCAGATAAGAACATTAGAAAATCTTTCCTTGACCTTTACTTAATAGGTGATCATATTTCAGCACAAGCACATTGCTGCAGTAGTGAATATATAGCAATTATAATTATTTATGTGCCCTGCTATTATAAATAAAATCATAATTATTTGCATTAATTCATATTTATAAAATGCATCTAACTATATAGTTTATTACAAACAAGAGAAAAATCTTCATCCCTTTCTGCATAACTCTTATCTTTAATTTCAGGATTTATGGATAAGCTAATGCAACTGGAAAACTCTTTCATACCCACTTGGATTGTTTTTTTCTCTAGACATTTCAAAATATGTGACTTGATCCTGATGTAAGAATACATACAACTTTTAAATTTTATACATCTATATTTGCTCAAAATATCATGTAATCTTATGTCTATTTATTTTCCTATTTGAATATATGATGAAGTGGAGATTGCATGATGAATATGCTTGGTTAAAATCAAACTTTTTTTTTCAATATTATGGAGGATATTTCAAGTAATATCAGAATTGCTTAGACCTTTAACTGCAAATTGGAAACTCAGTCTACTTCCAGTCCCAGAATTTGCCATGTCTTTTAGGAAAAAAAAAAAAAAAGAACACTTCAAGTTAAATTTTCTATTAATTAAAAACAAACAGCTGGTAATATTTTGCAGAGATGCAATATTGTCTTTTCTGTGTCCATGTTTAACCATTTTTCTCTCTCCTTTCATAACAGTCTTCCAATTCTATCCATGTATTAAGTGTATCAGTATGTCAATTATATCAATTGTATATATAAATTATATCAATATAAAGTATGTCAGTGTAGCACAGTCAAGCTACTGTGAATTTTTTTTTATCTTTCCATGCATTTAGACCTTACCCAAGAACAATAATGAGAGAGTCTAGAAAGGATTTTTGTTTTTGAGATTTTATTTATTGATTTGTAAGACAGAAGGAGAGCACAAGCAGATGGAGCAGCAGTGGGAGAAGCCGGCTCCCCTGCTGAGTAGGGACCCCAATGGGGGGTTCCATCCCAGGACCCTGGGACCATGACCTGAGCTGAAGGCAGGCGCTTAACAGACTGAGCCACCCAAGAGTTCCTAGAAATGCTCCTTAAAAAGGGGGCAGAAGGGGTGCCTGGGTGGCTCAGTGGGTTAAAGCCTCTGCCTTTGGCTCAGGTCATGATCCCAGGGTCCTGGGATTGAGCCCCGCATGGGGCTCTCTGCTCAGCGGGGAACCTGCTTCCCTTCCACTCTATCTGCCTGCCTTTCTGCCTGCCTGTGATCTCTGTCTGTCAAATAAATAAATAAAAATTTTAAAAAGGGGGGGCAGAAATTTTAAGAATAAAACCCTCAGAAATGTTTGTTTATTGTCCCCTTCATTTATTACCAGTTTTTAATGAATAACCCCTAGCTAATGCCTCTACTTTTTCAGAGTGCCTGTTCTTCATCTACTCTATGCTGTCATGACCCAACACCTAGACCACACACCTAGATCTACATCTCATTGTTCTTTTGTTTCCAGTTTCTTATTTTCTTATATTTTCAACAATCCTGGGGTCTACTGTCAAATTAATCTGCTTTCATCATTTCATTGTTCTGTTAAAAATACTTAATTTGCTCTGTACGTTAGTATATAAGACGCTCCTCAGTTTGTCCTCATCTTAACTTTCCATTCCCGCCCTCCATTTTCCAATATAAGTAAGTTGTTCCCATGAGAATAATCTATTCAAGATTTTCTGTTTTCTGTGTGCACATGGATGTATGCCATAGCTCACTTTGTACTTAGATCCAAATATTGCCCATTGATTATTTCACTGCTCAAAGCCTTTATCCATGGAGCTGAGCACCCTAGTGTGCTGTGAATTTTCTTCCTCTAAATGTTTAAATATAATATAATATAATATAATATACCTTTGATGGTGATACTCATTTTAAATCAATCAGATTTTTTTTAATTTTGCTTTATATTGCTAGAGAATTTAACATGCTCCTGTTTTCTCCAAATACTGCAAAGATGAGAAATAGCTCTTACAATATTTTGTATACTTCATAGCCTATATTCACAACACCTAACATATTTATCTTGGTCTGAGCCCTGAGAAAGTTCATTTCATATATCTAAATATCTTTCACCAAAGTTTTCATTTGTTTAATACAGTTAAACAGATATTTAATATAGTAACTAACAACTTCCCACTCTGCCCTAATATTTTGCTATTATTTTCATGGAATATTCCAATTAATCTTCAAGTTCTACATGACTTTTGTGAACCTAAACTGTTATCCTCCAATATTCTAGATTTCCATGGTAACTGGGACACACACACACACACACACACACACACACTCACACACAAATTATAATGCAGTATAGTTTAAAGATAAATTCACACAAAACTATTCAATTCTATTTTTTAAAAAAATCTGCTTATAAGTGATTTATGAAAGACACACTTAAAATAAGCCAGACTAATCAAATACCTTTCCTAAGCGTTTCTGACTATAGGTAGAAGGAACCATCTGTGTTTATTTCTTGGTCAGAAGTTTTGACTATAACCCCAAAGACAACAGTTATGTTAACACACCAAAATTACAATAGAGAATGTCAATTCCAAAAATGGTTCTACAGGTTCTCCTATACTGTATAAACGTGTGAGAGAAAGAAAAGGAACACAAGAACTTAATTTCTTGCTTTGGAGCCTGAATTACCTGGAACTTTCTTGATTTTTGAAAATTTTCTTTCAACTCTACAGTTACTATAATACAGTATTAATAAATTCCTTCTTATATTAATTGAATTGAATTTCTGCCAAACGCAAGTTAGAGGATTCTAATTAATTTTATTGATGTCACTTAAGTCTTTTTAAACTTAAATATCATGCCACATTCTATTTTTTTTTTTTTCTATGTGAAGTACTTACTAATTGTTCTCTCCTGTGGTAGACCAACCATGGGAGACTGAGATTTGTTTGCCCAGGAGTACAAAAAGAGGTGTGCATTGACTATGAAATAAAGTCAATTCAAACGTTGGCCTGCTTTATTTAATTTTATTTATCTATCTATCTATTTATTTATTTATTTACTTATTTTAGATTTTATTTATTTATTTGACAGAGAAAGATCACTAGTAGGCAGAGAGGCAGGCAGGGAGAGAGGGAGAAGCAGTCTCCCTGCCTAGCAGAGAGCCCAATGAGGGACTTGATCCCAGGACCCTGGAATCATGACCTGAGCCGAAGGCAGAGGCTTAACCCACTGAGCCACCCAGGCACTCCAGGCCTGCTTTATTTTAAAAATCATTTTGTGTTGTCAATATTACTAATATCACTGATTATTCTTCCCTGAAAGAAAAATATTTCATCAGTCTATGTTCTAGAAAATTGCTGCAGTTAATGTTGATTGTATATGTTTTATGAGGTTTTAATTAGTGTATTCAAATTACTTATACTTTGATAGAAGTTGTATTCCTTGTGCATATCGGTTTGGAGAACTCCCAATAATATAGTGAGATCCTGGCAACCAGGGCTTTACCACATGAGTCCCCAAGGAGAATTAGTTTGTAATGTTCAGTTCATTAGTTTGTAATGTTCAGTTCAGTTTATTCACTGTTCATTAGAGCTTGCTTAGGGTACAGTTCCTGTCTCCCAGCTCTGTTGAACTCCATATTCCATTTTGTTATTTGTATATAAACAACAATAATATAGTAGTCACTATACACTATACAATATACAAATACAAATACACTATAAAAATACAAAGAAAGAGAACTACCATTACTTCAATGAAGTCACTGTATGTGCATGGCATTCTCTGAAACTGTAGAGCGCACTTTTTAGAAATGTTTCTCATTTTGTATTTATGTCCTTTTAAAAAAATACATAATATAATAAAAACTCTTTACTTTTCCCATTTCTTATAAGTGGAAAGTAAGATTTATTTGCTTTTAATTTTTAAAACTATATTTCTTGATTTATGCATTCATTTTATTTTTACTCAAATGATTATTTATATAAAAGAAAAGGTTTCCTGCCTTTCTTTTCAGGTCATTGTTATTATTTGTCTATTTACATGATTATTAGTCAGCAGGCTGATGTAAAATGATCTACTAATGGGGTGCCTAGGTGGCACAGTTGGTAAGCATCTGACTCTTGGTCTCAGTTCGACTGGTGATCTCAGAGTCTTGAGATCAAGCCCCATGTTGAGCTCAGTGTAGAGTCTTCTTGGGTTTCTCTCTCCCTTTCCCTCTGCCCTTCCCCCACCCTGTACACTCACATTCTCTTCTTCTCTCTCTCTCTCTCTCTAAAATAAATAAATAAATCCTTAAAAATAATTTTTAAAAAAATGATCTAACAAAGGTGTCAAATATGCCCTCTTCCTCCTTCTCTAAGAAAGTCAAGTTATGGAGTGGATAATAGAATTTTTGAAAAATATTTTATCTTATTTTAAAAATATTTTTCTTCTCTCTCCCTCTTTCTCTCTCTCTCTGTCCTATATACATGTACATATATATATACACACACATAATCACTTAAGATAAAAATGTGTGGGTTACCCATGAAAAGTATCTTTCATTACTTTCTCTTAAATTTTCTCACTGAGTCAGTAAAATTCTAATATTTCAGTATTTTACATCAAACTACTATTTCCAAAATGACACGAGTATTTGTTTTCATTTCTATCTCCTTTATTTCTATTTTCTGTAAGTTGTTTCTACAAAAGCTTTTAAAAAAGGAAAAATGGCTACTAGCACCTGTCTTGTTTTGAGAGGCAAGATCTTATCACTGACAGCTAATCAATAAAAACAAATGAAAAGTAATAACATCAGACTTGAGAAGTAAGGTTTTTATTCTTAGCCTGAAGCAAAGGTTCACCAATATGCTAAAATCAATCTTTCCCCCAGACTGAACCTAAATCCTAATCGTTAAATCTTTAAAAGTACCATATGCAGAGCACCCTGCTGCTTGCACTCAGAGTACAAAATAGAACAGACTGTCACTGCTGTTCTCCCCCTCAGGCCCTCATAACCAAGACAGATCACCACAGAGGATAACACCTGACCCTGAGAGTAGAGAGAGCAAGGCATCCTCAAGACTTTTCTTGCTAAGCAGATTATAAGCAACCTCCTTGTACCCACTGTGATGAAAGTCATTCTGAGCTTTCTGAGAAGCGGGCAGTAAACTGACCAAATGCAAAGCTGGATGGTGATCAAATACACTGGAAATAATGGCCAAAGGCCTAGAAGGGGGTTTGCATATGCATCATAGTCTGTTACCAGTAAGACAGAAAACAGAATGCATGCTTTTGCTGGAAATTGTTTACTTCATCGGAAGAGAGAAAATAAAACTTGTAAAAGCTTCAAAATTATGTTTGGAAGTTTATGCAACTTATATACATTTAATTCCTTAAAAATAAATGTTCAGAAACCATTATTCACCTCTCGTTCCTTAATTGTGCTTAATCTTGAGTCTGCTGTGAGCCTTTAGCAGACTCTCTTGCAGAGCTGTCCCTATCATCCAACACAGTTAATTAGGATAGCAATGCACTGGAAAGGAGTAAGAGTATGCGGTATAAAATATTTGGCAAAAATAATAAAACATATTCTCACAAGATCTCCAAAAACAGTATTAGTATTAGTATTCACAAAGTCCTTCCTAGATATAATGATAAATAAATGGTTACTCACATTGGTGTGATCAGATTTGAGTGGCCAAAGTATAAAGAATTATGTTATCTTAATTTCTCATAGGAAAAAATGAAATAAATCATTTAGCAAATAGAGTACTTTCCATTGACAATTGTGGCACAAATTCTTTCTCTGCAAACTAGGTAAAAAGTAATAAAGTTTTCTAAAGTTTTATACATTTTACTCTACTATGTTAATGGGTTAAATTACCTGACTCACATTTTGTCTTCTTCTAGCAGTTTTTTTTCCTCCACCTTTCAGATAAAATTGTAAGAAATCTGATTTCCAATTTGGAAAGGAAAAAAAAGAGAGAGATAGAGAGGAAGAGAGAGAAAGAAAACAACCTTAATTTGGAGCAAAATAATTGCACTTCCATTACTGATCCTGACAACAAACAGCAGGAAGAGCCTATGAGGATAGAGTCAGAGCCTACCTGTATCTTCCCCAAATTTCCACATTATCAACATTACTTCTACATCCCCAGGCTACTAATCATTTTCCTGAATTTAGCTTTTTTTTTTTTAAAAGATTTTATTTATTTATTCGGGAGAGAAAGTGAGCAAGAGACAGAAAGCATAAGCTGGGAGAGAAGCAGAAGCAGAGGTACAAAGAGACTCTCCACTGAGCAGGGAACCCAATGTGGGACTCTATCTCAGGACCCTGAGATCATGTCCTGAGCTGAAGGCAGATGCTTAACCTACTGAGCCACTAGGCATCCCTGAATTTAGCTGTCTTATTTATATGATGTCTTTCATAGTTTAGTCTTAGGAGGGGTTCGGAGTAGCATAATGTATTGACTGTAGGGAGCCCTGGAAAGACCATCTGATTTTATGCCTTCATTATACCCCTGAGAGACCTTAGGTCTAGAAAGGGCAAGGGCCTTGGGCTGGGTGGGTCATAAAATTTATTTTTAATGGTGACCTGCAGCCAGATAGATGTGTTTATCATCCAGATGCTCTTAGCTCAATTTGCTTCTATTTTTCTTTCTTTCTATATCTATCTATCTATCTATCTATCTATCCATCTATCTATCCAACCTTCCACATACACATAGTCAGGATGTAATGACCAAGTGCTCACATTTGCCCATTAACCCACCCATTCATTTGACTTGATTGAACTTGATCTAGCTTTAGTCAGGCTTTTCTGTAACCTATAGGCTCTTGAATATTAGCCGACTACTTAGATTAGACAAGCACTGACAAGCATAACAGTCTCCCTTAAAGACTCATTCTAAGAATGGACTGACTTCCTATTCACCTTCCTCCTGATCATGTCATCTGCTCACCTCTGTTTACCCTTCTCCCCAACAAAGTTCTTTCCAGCCCTCCATATGCTTCCCTATAAAAGAAAGATTTTTTTTTTCTGTTTAATTTTGAGACCTGTCTAGAATGTTCCAAGTATTCTCCTTGTTGCAATATTCTTTTTCGGTAAAAATCTCTCTTGAGTCCAGGTTTGTTGTTTATGGGACAGTAAAAATGTCTAAAATTATATTCTCAAAAAGACAAATTTAACAAAAGGTTAGTTTCTACCCAACAGTTATCAATTTCTACCTTCATTCTTTTTTGTATTCGTATAGTATGAGTTCCTCTCTTTCAGTTTCTTCAAACTGCTCTCTTTTAAACTCACAAGTCTGTGCCAGCAGCTTGTGCTCAATTCTCAACCTGCTTTCACTCTTACCATGAATTTATACTTAAAGCAACCCTTTCATCTAATATATATCTTGGCTTTCATGACAATAGTGTTTCCCTTTTCCCCTTGTGGTATATCTAAAATGTAATATACCAAGACCATTCAGTCTTCATTCCTTTCCCCATCTCTCCTATTGAGACTTTCCTATTTGGTCACAATTGATCAAAGTTTCTTCATTTCTTATTATTCTTAGATAAATCATAGGTCTTTTTCATCTAGAGTCTCCTTTCAAAAATTTGTTTTTCATGATCTTCTGGAATATCCAAATGATAATCTTCCATCTTTATAGGTAAATGTATAATCTATATGCTGACTCTCATGAAGAATTCTAACCATTTAAGTTAAGATGATATTTCCACAGAAATAAATTAATGTATGTGAACTTCTAAAGAAGAGCTAGGGTAATGTATAGGAAAAAATTCAAATAGGTTTGGAAAGCTTTTATAATTTTTACAAGGTATGGTATTATGCTCCAGAAAATTTTCTCTATTGAACTATGTATTTGCCAATTTCTTTGCCATTCTTAAGTAATACTGGCTCTGTGTCGATTTCATCAATTTGGATATGGGCTTTTTTCCAATGTGGCTTTTCCAGTGATATCCTCATTATAGCTCTTCCACAGAGGAAAATAAATATGTGAAATAATATATTATTTTTTCAGTAACTTTGTGAATATTAAAATTGAAATGTCAGCAGGTTGTGATTCACTTCCAGACCAAAACATATATTAGTAGCACAACAGTTAGGTTTTTTATAGCTTCAGGATTGTTTCTCAAATATGGGTTCACTGACCACTTGAATTTGTATTTTTTTTTAATTTTTTATAAACATATATTTTTATCCCCAGGGGTACAGGTCTGTGAATCACCAGGTTTACACACTTCACAGCACTCACCAAAGCACATACCCTCCCCAATGTCCATAATCCCACCCCCTTCTCCCAAACCCCTCCCCCCAGCAACCCTCAGTTTGTTTTGTGAGATTAAGAGTCACTTATGGTTTGTCTCCCTCCCAATCTCATCTTGTTTCATTTATTCTTCTCCTACCCACTTAAGTAAATACAAATTCCTGAGCCCCACACAAAACAGCTCAATTATAATTTCCTGAGGTGGGGCTTCGTTGTTGTTTTTTTTTTTTTTTTTTTTTTAATAGGCTATCCTCGTGATTCCTTTGATATAGTTTATTTTTTAATCATTTTTAAAAGATTTTGTTTACCTGTTTGAGAGAGAAAGAGGAAGGGGGTAAGGAGTGGAACAAACAGACTCCCCACTGTACAAGGACCCCAATGTGGGGCTCCATCCCAGGACTTTAAGATCACAACCTGAGCTGAAGGTGGACCCTTAACTGACTGAGCCACCCAGGTTCCCCCTCTCTTGGTATAAAGTATCACTCATATTAAGGAAGGAATTACTTTTACTCCTATTTGCCACTATCTAGGTGTGTAGAGAGAACACAATCAGTGAGAGCATACCATCTGGCCCGATAATGCATAGCAGATCTCTGTCTTCTGAGCTTTAAAAGCCTCTGCTGTCTTCTGTCTCAAGTCCTCTAACACCATTTAACAGGGAGACCCTACAAGATGACTTTGTCATTGCCACTGCTGTGTGGGGTTGCAGAGATAGCAGCAGTGGCTGGAAAGACAGTCTGGAGCTCAGGACCTTGCTCGGGAGACTAGAGAGTGAGTATGCTAAGGTATCTGTCCTTTCCCGGTGAAACAAGGGTTTTTCAACCCTGCAGCTCTTTCACTTCTATCACTTGAAGTCCTGCCAGTCTTCCTGGAGGCTTCCACATGTCCTGAGAAAACCACATATCCCATTATTTCTTTTAAAACTAAAGTGGAAGATACCCTCTTTTCAAAAGATATGAAATTTTGTATATGACATCAGTAGATTCACTGAGTTAACTGCAGTGCTCTATATATTCTTTGAAATTTTCTCCACAATATTGTGAGTTCCTTTGCATTCCAGATTAAGAATTATATCTGATAAACTATTTTGAGCTTCTGGAGAGTTAAGATTTTTATCTTACTCAATTAATTTCTTACACTTTTATAGTCCTTCTAAAGTAAAAAAAAAATTATATGACTCATATATGAAGGGTCTTGTTGATTAGACTTCACTGTATATTTGTTCTGTTAAGTTTATTATTTTTTGCAAGGAGGTGATGAATTTTGTTATAAATTACATATACATACCTTGTATTTTCCTTGTAGTAATCAATAACATAAATTTGTGAAAGGGATTATCATAATTGAGGGTATAATCTATATAATAACATCCTGTTTGAACACAGTTAATAGAAACGCACATGGAGTGCTTTTTCTCTTTTCTTTTCTCTTTTCTTTTTTTAAGATTTTCTTTATTTTTAGTCAAGCAGAGACAGAGAACACACATGGGGAGAGGGGCTAAGGAAAGAGGGAGAAATCTCTAGCAGACTGCACTCTGAGTGTGGAGCTTTACACAGGGGTCAATCTTAGGACCATGAGGTCATGACTTGAGCTGCAATCAAGAGTCAGAAGCTCAACCAACTGAGCCATCCAGGTGTCCCTGGAGTGTTTTTTCTGACTGAGTTCGATTAGTATCCAATAAAGTAAGAAAAGCAATTTTAGCTGAGTCATCTCATGAACCTAACCATGAGGAGCGAATAATGGATGCAAAGCAGATATCTAAAGCAGAGATGACAGTTAACATGTGTATCCAAGGTGCTAATGAAATGAGGCAGTCATGGAAAAAAAGAGAGAGAGAATTATGAGAGTTTAATGCTAATATCTGACATAGTTTAATCTCAGTAGACATTTTCAAATAGTAAAAAGTGTCATTTTTTTGTCACTTTGGAAGTGGCAAGAAATGAATATATTTTGGTCATGAATCTCCGTGCACTGTGATACATAGTATAAAATTGACGATTAAAATGAGTGATTGATAAATTAGGCAGGTTTCAATAAAATAGATGTATTTTCACTTAAAAATGAAATATATGAAACATCTATGGCATACAATGTAAAATTTGTAACGTCAGTACAATTTCATTCATTATACACTCTCCCATTAATTGTATATTTCTACATGCGTTTATCTTCCATCCTCTTTCTCTCCACAAACATGCTGAAAATCAGTTTATGTTTGAAATTCTCACTGTATTCTTTCCATTCAATTCTTAATTACTGAAAAATTTTTCATGGCCCTCTCCTCTTCCTTTTTATATTCTTTATTTATGAGTCCACATCTATACTTCCCATTTCAACACTGGTGCTTCCAAATCTATAGCTTCAGCCCAGACCTCACTATTGAGTGGCTGACCTACATTTTCAGTTGAAAGTAGTTTGAATACAAAAAATTTAACCTAATTTAGATATAACTGAATAACCTAACCACCATTTTCCTTCTATCCATACTTTATAGCTTACCATTTCTCAAATCATTACTATGGGTCAATAAGACTATTTTCTCACTTACTCTTCCCACATTCCATTAGCCATGAAGTCTGATTTCCCCTTTTAAATACTTATGTTCTTTCACTCATTCCATTAATTTTGTTTTAATTCATGAACTCTGTAAGATTTCCTCTCTATGGACTTCACAAAAATTAAATCTTGACTTTTAGATTGATGTTTCTCAAAGGCATAATGACCAAGACATCATTTCTTGTTTAAAATTTTTCATCTGTGTACACTGTCATCATGAGCTTTGATGATAAGATTAATTTTAGTCTCTATAACTTTGCACAGTATCGTATCTAAAATGTAACAGTTGCTTGATAATCCTTTTTTTTTTTTTAGTGGAATTATTGTACTTTTATTGGTATTCACAGTTCAGTTAAATCTGGAGAAAATTAGAACCCATATACAAAGGCTCAGGTTGTAAAAAGACAGGGATTTTCCGTCATGGTAAGAATTTTGCAATGACAGGAACATTCAATCTGTGGATATTTTATTGCAAAAAGACTAAAAGGGAGAAAAATATTGAAGTATTTGTGATGCCAAATGTGGGAAAGTCAATGTAAATTTGGGTAGAACAAGGGGTAATCTATCCTATTGTCTGGATAGTAATATGGGTAATTACTTAGTTCTTATACTCTCACCTTTCTATCATTGGCAATTTACTTTCTCATTCATTCAGTAAGTACTTAGGCATTTCTGTTATTTCTCAGACACTGTTCTTAGCATGGGAATCCATGAGGGAGATATTTGAGTAAAGAGTAGAGGATTTAATGAAGTAGAATCATAGAGTTATAGGGATAGGGTGAGATGGAGAAGATCATCCTAACTAAAAGGAGTACAAAAAGCTTTGTGTAGCATAGTACCTGGTATGTACAATAAGCAGGGAGATCAGCATAGCTGGAGTTACAGGAAGTCACAATAATTTGCTTGGTTTTTGATTAAAACCTCAGAAGACTGGGACTCAAGTTGAGTGACCCAGAAGTTTGAGGAGTTAGATGCTCCTTCTTTCAGACCCTGTGTCCTTGGATATAATTGGAAATGAGCTAAATAATCACTTTTATGATTTTAAAAGAAGAATGACAAAAGGACCCATAAAAACAAACCTTGGTTGTAAGGATTATAATGGAGGAATTTATCTTAGTGAGTCAGATGATTTTGTTGTTTGAGTGCTCTGGCATAGAAATCTTCCAAATCTGTGTCCATTGAATCATTTATAGTTTAATCTTTTTATTTGTTGCCAGAACTGTTTTTCTTCATTCTTTAGTTTGAGACTTCTACCATAATACATGATAGGATATTTTTAGTCATATTTTACTCCTTTCATGTAACACTATTTAAATATCATATCCTACTGATTTCAATAGTAACGTACTCATTCTAACATACACATTATAAACAAAATTCTTAAATTTTAGGAACAGGTAAGAGTACCTATAATCAAGAGTCATGATTGTACATTAAATCATAATTTTGGTAATCAAAATACAAATAGCACACAAGTCACAAGTCACATAAAAATGTGGCCTAACTGAGATGTTTATGTAAACAGATGTCCTTATATATTGACTTACCAAATTTTTACCCTCATAGCTACCATTGAGCATGGGATGGGCATTTTGATAAAAGGAGTGTGCAGATAATTATATTTCAAGAGTAATGCTTGAGGAGGCTAGATCTCAGAGAATAGCTGGGTGCTATGCATTAGGCAGCCTGTGTATTGGGGCACCCTCAGGACTGGGGGTTCCTGTCAGGAGAAGGTAGATAAGCTTTAAGTAAATTTTACTTAAAATTATTCTTAATTTGCAGAACATGCTTCGGAATAATTGTTTCTTGAATACGAATGCTTTTCTCTAGTTTTTTTTTTTTTCTCTAGTTTTTAAAGAGAGCTATATCAGAAAGCTAATGTGACTTTAAGTAGTAAGGTAATTTTATATGGAGGATTTAAGAGAAGAATGTTGGAGTGGGATGCAGAGATACCTGGCTTATCAAGTCTGTCATCATATATTTACCAAGATGGCTCTGGAGATGAGGACACAAGTGATAGATATAAGAGAATTTAGTAGAACTTCTGAAGACAAAGATTAACCTTCACCTTCAGTGAAGCAGAGAAAGGAATGCTGAAGAGACAGGCTTTTGTATGAATATTTTAGCATGCCACATAAAAATGATATTGTAGACAATGTCCCTATAATTTGTCTTTCTTTTCCTTGTTTACTGTGAGCTTTGTCACCTGCACTTTAAAATATTTTTCCTTTTTGGAGATATATGCTTAAAATAAAATTTTTCTTAGTTACCTAGTATGACAATGATTTAAAAATCTTTGTATTTCAAACCTTTTCCCTTTGAGCACTTCCTATTACAGTATATTTTAAAAATGACTATGCTAGCTCTGCATAGTATTGTTTTGTTATTACCTGGTTTTTGTACATGATTGTAAATTAAGGTCATTTAAAAAATTGATTCTAGCTCCCAGTGACAGCTCATGCAGTTAAAAAATAAACTTCCTGTAGTACATATAGCACTGACATTGTAAAATGTCATATTAGGCATCAGGTCCTGTTTAGTAATACCTGCTTTTAATTTAATAGCCAGCTGTGGCAACAAATTCAAAAACAAGGCCAACAACAGATAATTATGTTTTGCTTTATTGACTTACCATGCATGTGTGTGTACATATATATGGACATATATGTGTATGTATGTATGTATATGTATATATATATATAATGGTTTTTGAATGCACATATTTGTGGAGGTCATTTTGTACAAATTTTATTTAGGAAAATTCTATCTTAGTATGAATAGGCAATTTCAAATTTCCACACCTCATAAATCATTCATATACATACCTCTTGTCCATTTCTGTTTTGTTTATTTAGCATTGTGATGTGGTGATGAGCATTATTGAAAGGACAGAGGTTCTTTGTCACAAAGGAGACAAGTTCTGGAATAAAAGGTTGTAATCATAACTTTGGAGTACCTTCAAAAGTAGAGATGAATCCATAACTTCATTGTTAGGAAAATTAGTATCTTGGGTACAAAGTTCCATTTGTGATTCAACTTAACATTACAAAAATGTTGTAATCATGATGCCATGTTTTTCATTTTTATTCTTAATTGATCTTCTCTTGGTAGTCTTTTGTGTTAATAATAATCAAATTAAGCTCTAGTAATGAAAAAGGATTAAATAGCATATCCTAGTTGTTTAATACTAACTATGTTCATCTCCTTTTAAAAAACATTATTTTATTTTTCAGATTCATAATAACCTCTGGAATGTTGAACAATCCCTCAATGAATAATTTTTATTTAGAGTAAGACCAAAATAATTATCTGTGTGTAGCCATGAAACATCACCAAAAATCCTTTTAAAATGTGCTAAGAAGCATTTTGCCCTTAGAAGGAAAGATAAGCCTATCTTCTGTAAAGAATGTAAATGAAACTGGCTTCTACATCATAGAAAAGTACGTATTAGATACAACTGATGCATTATGCTTCTGTCTATACTGTTTACTGTATTTTATATATTGAATAATTTAACTGTTTTTGTGGGATCTTATTGAAAGAATAGTAATAATTTAGAATGGCTCAATTATAAAGATTCCATGCAGGAAATAACTTACAATAACTTTATTTTTTCTTTCTCTTTTGACTCAATCTTGATTACAACTGAGCTAAATTTTATTCAAAACAATACATTATGTTACCTGGTCCCTATGCAGTTATTTTTCTAAAGTAAATTTTAATATAACAATACAAGTTAGATCTCAAAACATGTTAGGTAACAAAGTAAATGCTGACATACTTTACTCAAATTAGATATTCTTTATTTTATTATTCCAAGAAGCGTTTTTAAAATTTTTAACAATATTATTATTTATTATTATTATTTTTAAATTTCTTTTCAGCATAACAATATTCATTGTTTTTACACCACACCCAGTGCTCCATGCAATATGTGCCCTCCCCAATACCCACCACCTGGTTCCCCAACCTCCCACCCCCCACCCCTTGAAAACCCTCAGGTTGTTTTTCAGAGTCCATAGTCTCTCATGGTTCACCTCCCCTTCCAGTTTCCTTCAACTCCCTTCTCCTCTCCATCTCCCCATGTCCTCCATGTTATTTGTTATGCTCCACAAATAAGTGAAACCATATGATAATTGACTCTCTCTGTTTGACTTATTTCACTCAGCATAGTTTCTTCCAGTCCTGTCCATGTTGCTACAAAAGTTGGGTACTAACCTAGCCCAGGACTAGGATCTTTTTACTTTCCAAGTTAATTTTCAGCTGAGTTTTGAATGATGAGAGCATAAATGCAGGTGCAGCATAGGGGTAGTTTTCTTGGAAATAAGAACTTCAGAATGTAGTTGCTTTGAAGCTTGAGAAAGAATAGGAAATTCAAGGCAAACTGAAAAAACAAGTTTAGTATTGGCTGATTTTATAACATGGGTGCACATATGTTATGTATGAGGCTGGCTTATAAACTATAAGCAACATTAAGAAATTTGAGATTCATCCTACATGCAGTGAGAGGCCAGCAAATATATAAGCAGAGTGATGGCAGAATCAGATTTATATGTTTGGAAGATCAATCTGTCCATATTACTTGAGGTCATGGGAGAGAAATATTGACATAAACTTTACAAATAGAGACAAAACAAAGCAAAACAAAACCAAGATACCTTAATTTGTGAAGGAAACAAGAAATGGGCATTAAAAATAAAAGTTAAGACACAGAGACTATATTAGATTCCAAAGTTTGCCACAACAAAGTAGCAGAAAACTGGGTGGCTTAAAATAATAGAAATTTATTGTTTATAGTTCTGGAGGTTAGAAATCCAAAATCAAGGGAATAGCTGGGCTATAGTCTCCAAAGCATCTAGACAAGAATAATTTTCATGTCCTTCTTTAAGCTTCTGGGGTCTGCTAGCAAAACTTGGCTTTCCTTTGCTTGCAATTGCTTAAATCTGATCTTTGCCTCCATCTTTAAAGAAATGGTATGTATACCTTTTGTGTCTCTGCCTCTTCTTCTGTTCCTATAAGTCCATATTGGATTTAAAGCCCACCCTACTCTAGGATGACCTCATCTTAAATAACGATATTTGCAAACAATCTTATTTCCAAATATGGTCACATTAAGAGGTCTAGGGCGTTAGGACTTCAACATATTTTTGAGATGATGCATTTTAGTCCATAACTGTGACTAACTATGACCAGTGTGTTAGTAAGAATGAAGGAAACTTGGATATTGAGAATAATTCTGGGGTTTATACCTTGGAAGATCAGGTTGATTGTATTCTTTAGCACAGTTTAGAAATATCACTGAAGGCACTTGGAGAAAATAAATAATATATAATTACTTAGATATATTGAGTTTGAAGTTCGTGTAAAACATAGAGCTAAATATGTCTATTAGACAGAAATGTCTTAACTGAGGTCTATATGTAAATAGGAATATATGTGAATGTGTGTGTGTATATATATATATATATATATATATATATATATATATATATAAAAAAATTTGGGAGTCATTGATTATAAATGATGGATGAAGTCATAAAACTAGGTGAGTTCACCAAGGAAGAAAATGCGAAGGAAGAAGTAAAGAGAATTAAGGGCAAAACCTTAGTAGAAACTGAAAAATTTTAAGAAGCAAGTGTTTAGGAGGAATTTGAAAAGGAAAATGAAGTGGAATTATCAGAATGAGGAGGAAGCCAAGAAAAGATTGTAACCTGGTAGACACTATTCTAGAGAAAGACTCTCAAGGTGTAGAGGTTGATTTTGAGATGTCCAAGGTAAGGGTAAAACATACCTTCGGCTAGGAAAATACAGCATTCCTTGGTAGTCTTAATTAAGCTTCCTAACAATTTGTTTTTCATCGGTTAAAGAAGATAGAATTCAGAATAACATAATAATTTAAAGCAAATACTAGAGCCTGCCTAGCACTCTTACCAGGGCTGTGACCTTTAGGAAGTTACTTAATCTTTGTGCACCCCAGTTTCTCTATCTATAAACATAGATATATAGATATAGATATAGATAGATATGGATATCTATATAGATATAGATAAATATAGATATCTACAATAATATCACCTCATCACCTATGAGAATTAAATATAAATGGCTGCTATCATTATAATAATGAAATGATGACTGAGTACAATTTAAGGAAATGGGGAAGTCTGGTATAACGTATGTTTTCAGGATGTAGGTTAGTGATAGCTATTCATTATTCATTCTCTCTTACAAGTTGAAATACTCATGGAACATATAGATATGTAAAGTAAAAAATTACTGAATAAATTAATATTGATAAACCTCCAGAAAGTTATCCATGAAGGGGTATATATGATAGGACCCTGAGTCAAAAGAGTGAAGTCAAGAAGGAAGTCTGTAGATTTCTATCCATCCCCCTTTATATGTACAATTTTAACCTAAGAGATTCTAGGTGGTTGCTTACTAAAAGAAGGAAAACACCTATCTACAGTGCAGGTGTAGCTTCCTGAATTGGCCAGAGCATTTCACACACTGTATCTCATCAATACATTTCTTTATACATCTACCCAGGGACTAAAATCATCAGTATGGTTGAGCTTTATACTCACACTTTTTATTGTTTTTCTTCCTCATTTTATTTTCACAGTACTTTAGGATACAGGATAAATGTAAGTACTCTCAACTCATGCATTTATACATTTTTATACTCTTAAAAACAGGACAAGACCAGTGGAAAGTGAGAATAGTGTAATAAAGGATCTAATGAGATATGCAGTTATTAAATTGGTCTTTGAATTCAAAGAAGTCAGTGTGAAAAAGGAACAATGTAACACAAGATTTAGCTTGTACACTGTCTACCACCCATTAGAGCTGCTACTAGTTGCAAACTGGCTTTGGTCATTTTTTTCCCAATAATTGTCATGCTTTATTAATAAGTAAAGTGGCCTTATATTATCAGAAATTGAAGAGAACTGCATGATCTGAACATTCGTGTTTCCCTGGAATTCATATGTTGAAATCCTAATGCCCAATGTATGTACCAAGATGAGAAAACTTTGAGAGGTACTTGGGTAATGAGGGTGGAGCCCTAATGAATGAGACTCCAGAGGGATCCTTACTTAGCCCTTTCTGTCATGTTAGGATACAAGGGAAAAGTCTACCCTCCAAAAAAGAGCCCTCACCTGACAGATGTCCTGGCAGCCTGAACTTGGACTTGCATCCTTTAGAACTGTGAAAAAATAAATTTAGGTTTTGTTTTGTTTTTTTTTGTTTGTTTGTTTGTTTTTTTTTAATGGGGAGCTCAGCCTATGCTATGTTGTTATAAAGATCTAAATGGACTAAGACAGGAATTGTGTTTCTTTTCATTACTATATCTCTAATATTTTGTATAATACAACAAAATAAGTTATCCAACAGAATCCTATTGCTAATAAAAAGTTAGTAGGCAGCATGGAAGCAGACATATGACCAGTGAGATCCCCATCCTATTTCTTTGGAGGCCCTGTCATAAGAAAGCCTTTGTAATGGTATCAGTTTGAGGAGAATATAGCAATTTTCTGATAGTAAAATGAGAATAATTCTAGTCCAAGTATTTTTAAATGTAATGAATGCAGTTACCCCTTTTGATAAAATAATTTTAATGTGGCTTTCACTATTTTAACATTAAACTTCATTGCTTAAAAAAAATTCATGCTAATAAAATTTTTCTATACATTTTACTTAAAACATAAAATGCAGATTATGTATTGATGTAAAAGAGAGGTAAAAGAAACATAATTTATAGCATAACCATGTATAAATTCTCATACATGACTATACTGATACACATTAATAGTCAATACATCAGCTTGTAAATGAAATTGGTTTAAAAAGTCATTTTGTACAAGGATTATAGGAAAGTTTAAAAGCACATGTATGAGTGGACATTAGAGTAGAAATGGTTACTTAGGAAATAATAAAATACATGATTTATATGTATGTGAGAAGAAAAAGAAGAGTATAAGCCTTACTTAAGACATGATAAAAAACACCTGAGAAGTCAAGCTGGAAAGGAAAATGAAGTATGCAGTTCTTATAGATGACTTGGACCTTCTATTTATAAGTGCAGTGACAAAATAATTCTCTATAGTATGTTATATGATAGTAAACTGAAGAATTAACACTGACAACCTATCTTCTGTTTTGAAATCCCCCAGTATACTAAGATATATGTTCCAACCTCCAGCAGTTAAGAAATACCTTGGAGACCCCAAGTTTGATAAGTGGTAAGGAATAGAAGATTAACTAGAAAAAGAAGTGGCGGGATGAAAGGCATAGGTCATTTTTATGGAAAACTGAGAAGAATATCAGAATAGGATTGGGAAAAAGTAGGCAATGCACAAATATATAAAAAGAGTTAACATGCAATGTTCACACTAATATTTAATCATTGTGCTGTAGACAACTTTTGAATATGCAGAGGTAACAAATACAGGAAATATTGTCAAAGTTAGCTTTATTGAGGTTGGATAGTATTGTTTCATTGCATATGTCTTTGCATATTTAATATTTCTTTAAAGTCTGTTCAGAGGAGTCTTGAATATTTTCTTAGTCTTATCTGGCATTAAATCTTTGCAATCAGACAGGTTAAGTAGTTTGCTTTCACTTCAAAGTTGTTCCAATTCCTTTTACAAGGAGTGCCAAAACAACCTATATCATGACTTTTTATCAGAAAGTTATAAGAACTTAAAATTAACAAAGCATAATTTTCATAGCATCCAAATAAGAATAATTTAGTTCTAAAGTTGTGTATATGTAAGTACAACCTTATAGAATCACAGAATCCTATTGCCAATACATAGAGCAAGCAACTGGAAATTTCTTGAAGATTGATATTGTTTTTAAGTAGCATACCTTTGAAAACAATGATACTCCCCTTCACTTTAATATGATTGATCTCTTATTTTCCTTGAAGCTTCAGAAGAATCTGATTAAACCTTTTGCATGTATCTGAAATATATGCTACATTATTTTTAATATTTCTTTTTTTAAATTTAATTTTTTTTCAGTGTTCCAAAATTCATTGTTTATGTACCATACCCAATGCTCCATGCAATATATGCCCTCCTTAATATCCACCACCAGGCTCACCCAACCCCTCACCCCCTCCCCTCTAAAACCCTCAATTTGTTCCTCAGACTCCACAGTCTCTCATGGTTTGTCTCTGCCTCCAATTTTTTCCCACTCACTTCTCGCCAACTCCCAATGTCTTCTGTGTTATTCCTTGTGCTCCACAAGTAAGTGAAGCCATATGATAATTGACTCTCTGTTTGACTTATTTCACTTTAAATTATATTTAGATATTTAATTATTATTGGTTGAATAAAACTGTTGTAATAACACTTAATAATAAAAATTCTTTAAAAAATGTAGCTGAGTAAAAGACTTTATTCTATGTAGAAAAACCATTAAAAGTTTTCTGTATTAAAAAAAGTCTTCCAGGGGCGCCTAGGTGGCTCAGAGGGTTAAGCCTCTGCCTTCGGCTCAGGTCATGATCTCAGGGTCTTGGGATCCAGCCCCACATCTGGCTCTCTGCTCCGCAGGGAGCCTGCTTCCTCCTCTCTCTCTGCCTGCCTCTCTGCCTACTTGTGATCTCTGTCAAATAAATAAATAAAATCTTTAAAAAAAAAAGTCTTCTGTATTGATTATAAAATTATCAATCATTCAAAGTATTGCTCTTAATGTTATTAATAGCAAGGATAATATTTTTTGATTTATGAAATCTTTCACTAAATTTTTGGTTATCGGTGTCATACATGAATAGGGCAGGGTTTCTGACCAATCCAAATAATGCTGATTCTCTGCATAAAAATGTCATTGGAAATTTGTTTTCATATTTCTGAAATATATTTTAGTTTCAAATATTGAAAATAATCTTTCTCCTGAGACCTTTTACTTCCTTATGGACATTACAAATTCTGGTAGTAAAGCTTCATTTTTCAGGCAGGATCCTTTCATCAACCGGTAATGAAAATCTGCTTGACTACAGCTTATTATACAGTTGACACGTATTTGACACAGAGTTGGCATAGCTGACACTGTTTGACACTCATTTGAGATCATTCACTGTCTTATACATTCTTCTCTGAACACTGTCATTGCTTAATAGGATAAAATTAATTATTTCATTAGATATTCATCCAAAAATATCCTTTTACCACTGGGAAAAGAATTTTTCACATAATATGAGATTGTCCACTTTTATTTTTCATATTTTTCTACCACTGTTAAGGAAACTATATTTTTAGCCTTCAAATCTTAGAAGTATTTTACGCCTTTTCAACTTTTTAAGAAAATTTCCTTGCAAAATATTTAATATTGATTCCCACCTTCCCATAATGCGAAAGAACGAACTAGAGGCAGGCTGGTAATTGTGCATTGGTTAGTAAAATTATAAAATCTATTTGGAACTATCAGTTGAAATACTGTCCTTACCTTTATTTACAGTTGGCTTTTTTAAATGAAGATTAAGCATTTGTTTTTTCTGTGTATATGTTTAAATTCCATGAATGTAACAACCACAAATACTGGTTGATATAAGTGTTTTATACTGGCAATAATGATAATAATAATATGTAAGAATCTCTGCCATTGGAGAAGTGATTTTCTCTGATGGTGAGCAAATCTTGTTATATAGCATAATTACAGTCTTCCTTAATTTATACAATTGTTGGCTTTTCTAAAAAAACTATTTATTAAGATTCTATAAAATATTACTGTATTTATATATATGAGAGACTTTGTGAGAGAATTTGTTCTAGGTACAGATAAATTTAAAGAGTATTTCTTCTAGATTAATGTGTGGTTGTATATTTAAAACTTGTTCAGGTAATGGAAAAAAGTTTTTTGTTGTAATTGTTTTTGAGGAATAAAGAATTTCAGGGAGAATTTGATTCTGGTCCAGACTTACCTTCTGAATAACAAGGACCAGACTTACCTTCTGAAGCAGCTAGAAAAATGGTAAAAATATATCTTAAATGGTATTCTGATAGTGCATATCAGGTAGCTCAGTACTCTAATTCCTGAGACAAAGGAAATGAATGAGTCAAACCCCCCAAAACCCCACCTTACTGCCTAAGGGAAGTTTTGACGGCTAGGGAAAAAGGACATACAGTTGTATCTGTAAGTTGAAGACATGGAGTTATGAGTCTGAGGAAGACAATGATTTTAGAATATGCAAATCAGAGTACTGGAGAACAGAGACAGAGAGAAAGACAGAGAGACAGCTGGAAGGTACTGTGGAGATATGCAGAGTATCCCTGGATCATTCAGCCAACAAAGGATCACTGTGTGTATGTAGCGAAACTGAGACTGGGGAGGGGGTGCTGGGATGGCTCAGTTGGTTAAGGATCTGACCCTTGATTTGCACTCAGGTCATGATTTCAGGGTGTTGAGATAGATAGAGCCTGCATAAGGCTTTGTGTTCAGTGGGGAATCTGTTTCTCTCCCTCTCTTCCTCTCTCCCTCTCCCTCTGCGCCTCCACCCCGGACTCATGTGCACACTGGTACACCTTCTCTTTTTCACATAAATAAATCTTAAAACAAAACAAAACAACAACAAAAACAGGGGAATGAACCACATGAAATAAGCAGAGGGAATAATTGCTGGAGCTGACACAATGCCAGGAATAGTTTGTATTTCAACCGGCCATACTAGAAAAATCTCATAATTCAAGTATTCAGATGTTTTTTCCTCATTAGTGGGACCAGATTAGCCTTACACTAACAGCTGCATTGGTGCCACCTAACAAAACTCAAAGTAACTTCAAGTAACTTAAATTTTGTCCCTGAACAAAAGTGAAATTCACAATATCTGGAATGCAATAAAAAGTTATTATATGTGCTAAGAAGCAGGAAAATATGAACTAAAAATTAAGGAAACATCAATCAATAGAAACAAACTGAGAAATGACAAGGACAATAGAAGGTAAAGATTTTTTTTTAATTATTAAATATATTTTATATGTTCAAGATGGTACAGGAAAGATTGAGCATGTTAGCTAGCTGGAAAAAAATGTGTTAACACACATTAAAAGGCCCAAATCAGGTTTATATAAATGAGAAATATAATATTTGAGATGAAACTCACTTGATGGAATTAATAGCAGATTAGAAACTGCAGAAGGAAAAGAATAGTAAATTTAAGATATAATGGTAGACATTTTTTGAAATCAGAAAGATAAAACAGGGAAATGACACCAATATATTTGGAGACTAAGTAATGCATTTCTAAATAACAATTAGCCAAAATAAAAGAAAACTTTTAAAAAATATTTTGAATTGGATGAAGATGAAAATACAGCATATCAAAATTTATGTATGCAAATATCACAGTACTTATGGGAAATTTTATAATATTGAACTTCCATATTAGAACAGAAGAAGAGTCTCAAAAAATTGCCTCAGCTTCCCTTTTAAGAAAATAGAAAAAGGAGAGGAAAATAAAGTGAGTGTAATAAAGGAAATAATAAATATCAGAGAAAAAAATCAATAAAATATAAAAGAGAAATAAAACCATGTATCTTGAGAAGATTACCAAAAATGTTATACATTTAGCCAAACTGAGAAGGGAAGAAGGGGAAGAGATAAAATTTACTAATGCCAGGTATGTAGAGGTGACTTTACTGTATTCTTTGTATATTACAAAAGTGTAGTAAGGAAATATTTTTAATAACTTTATGGCTAAATTCATAGTAAACTCAACAGCTTAGATAAAATGAATAAATTCTATAAAAAATATAAATCCAGGATGACATTTAAATGGGCAGTAATTCCAATTTTAAACAAACTTCTGTAGAAAATTGAAGAAAACAAGGAATAGTTCACAATTCTATCTAGAAATCAACATTATCTTCATTTCAAAACCAAATAAGGATCAGTAAAACTTCTGACCAAAATCACTCATGAACATAGTTGGAGAAAACTTACAAAATTGTAGCTAATCACATTGTGTGTGCATGTGTCTGTATGTAAACCACATGCATAAGTGAAGTTTATCCAAGGGATATGTTTGGTTTAACATTTTAAAATCAGTGCAATTTGCCACGTAGGAAAATACACAAGAACAAACATATAAGCTTTGCAATAGATACTAAAAAGCATTTGTAAAAGGCAACATCTGTTCCTGAAAAAATTCTCATCAAACTAGAAATAGGAAGTGACATTCACAAACTGGTAAAGAACATCTACAAAGCACCCAGGCAAACATTATGCTTCATCTCAAAAACTGAATATTTTTCCTCCAAGGTGAAGATATCAATTGTCTCCACTTCTATTTAACATTGTAATTGAAGTTTATGCTAATCAGTAAGTCAAGAAATTGAAATAAATGTCATCTAAATTGGAAACAAACATGTAAAGCTCTCCTTATTAATAGATGAATGGTTATCTATATATAAGAACACTGCCAGAGCACTAAATGTGTTTAACAAAATTAAAAAGTGCAAAATCAGTTTACAAAAATTAAATGCATTTCTAATATACCAATTAGAAACAATCACAACTGAGAGAAAAAAATATAATTCAAAGCCACCTTATATTATGAAATACTGATGGATAAAAATTCTCGTATTCATGCAAAATGAAACAGAGACTTGTTTCCAATATTTATGAGCTTCTATGGTGAAATGGAGAAGATAGAGAAATGGCAAAATGGCCTCAGATCAACAGCCTTCAGTTCTTTTCCCACCCTGGATTCATCCTTTATCACAGGCGCTTATGCACATATATATGGACAACTCAATCCAAGCTGTGAACCCATCTCATACAAACATCCAGTCCTTAGTCACGTTTGGATCTAAGGGCATGAGTATGTGTGGCATGGTCTGCCCTTATGAAAACAGGTTGAGAATAAACTAGTAAATGTCATGTAAATGGACTCTGGGCATTTGGACAGGGTTCCAGAATCCTAAGTATGTTGACTGTGATCTACAAGGAGGCCAAAAATAGCTATGGGTAGGCATATTTCCTTGCCCCAGTAGCTTTCTAATCCCGTGGGAAAAATACAGCTGGAATATGCCAAACAAGTTTCCACTGACCGGTCCAATGTGTTTAGGATGGGGGCCATGATTGCCTGAGATTCACATGTGCTCTTGCTTCTTTTTCTTCAGAGTAGGAGTGCTGGGGTCTAGAGCCCTAGCCAGAAATAGAAGATAGACTTCTGGAAGACTCTGTGTATAGGATACTTTGTTCAAAAGAGCTGTGGTGAGAAGAAAAGATTTTGTGACAAAGTTTCTGCATATACCGGTCTTGCTACATTATAAATACTATTCTGTCTTATTTATTAGAGTAAATTTAGTCTTCACTCTTTAAACTCCTTCAGCATGAGTACTATGCTGTAAATGAGTTTTGTATTTTTTTTCCTGCCTTATAATCATTAAATATCCCTGAGTAATGTATAGCATAATTGTGTATAAACTATACTATACTATATATATATATATATAAAATGCATAATTTATATACACATGTATTATGAACTTACTCATGTCCCCTTCAAATTCATATGTTGAATTCCTTACCCCCAGTACCTCAAAACTTATTTGTATATGGGGTTTTTACAGAGAAACTCTAGTTAAAATGAGGTCATTTAGGGTGGGTCCTAATCCAATATGGCTGGTGTTCTAAAAATAGAGGATATTTGGACATAGAGATATGTACATAGGAAGAAAGCTGTGTGAACATGGAGGTGTACACCTGTAAGCCAAAGAGAAAAGCCCAGAACAGATACTTCCCTCAAAACCCTCAGAAGGAACCAAGAACTTGAACTTGGACAGCCAACCCCCATTATCATGTAAACCATTGATTATAATCAATTTATGTTGTTTAAGTCACCTGGTTTGTAATACTTTCTTATGGCATTCCTAGGAAACTAATACAATGTGCATGATCTAATAATTATGGTAATAAACTGGTTTTATTATTGGAATTTAATTTTAAGTTTGCATAAATTATTCACTTGTTCAGACATGTGATCAACCCAATTTCTAAGAAATTAAAAAAAAGAGGAATCTCCATGCTGTTTTCCAGAGAGGTTGCACCAGCTTGCATTCCCACCAACAGGGATTGGGAGGGAGACAAACCATAAGTGACTCTTAATCTCACAAAACAAACTGAGGGTTGCTGGGGGGAGGGGGTTTGGGAGAAAGGGGTGGTATTATGGACATTGGGGAGGGTATGTGTTTTGGTGAGTGCTGTGAAGTGTGTAAACCTGGTGATTCACAGACCTGTACCCCTGGGGATAAAAATATATGTTTATAAAAAATAAAAAATTATATTAAAAAAAAAGAGGAATATATGACCTGAAATTAAAAAATTAAAGATGTGTTGATTATAATGTGAGTTAATCTTAATATGGTTTAATCTATTAAATAAGGGAATTTTAGTAGGAAAGATAATTAAACCCTACAGATAATGATTTCAGTGTTGATAACCTCAGGACAGTGGGGATACCTTAAAATCAGCATGAGGAAGTGCCTTCCCATTCACTTGGGCCAAGCTGGCATCCAGACTGGGGACACTTATTTCAGACTCTACACTAGAACATGAAAACCAGGCAGACGGTATTGTTCTTTTTTTTTTTTTTTTTTAAGATTTTATTTATTTATTTGAGAGAGAGAGATAGTATAAGTAGGGGAAAGGGAAAAAGGAAAAGGATAAGCAGGCTCCCTGCTGAGCAGGAAGCCCAATGCGGGGCTCCATCTCAGGACCCTGGGATCATGACCTGAGCCAAAGGCAAACACTATCTGAGTGAGCTACCCAGGAGCTGCAGATAGTATTGTTTTTGACAGTAAAAAGGATCAGTTGGGAAATGCTAAAATAAACCACATGACTGCATCCTTTGATACCTTCTTTTCTGAGACAAGAGCTAGGAAGAGAGCTCGGAGAACTCTTCAGGTTTTCATGGACCTGGAACTAATAGTTACAGATAAGATTTCTACTGAGGAGTATCATTCACTTTTCCACCCACAGAAGCTCCTTAGTGAAAAGGCAGATACTGCAAACACCTACACTTGAGGACACTATTCGGTGAGGTCAGAGATCATTGACCTTGTGCTCGAGAGAATCCAAAAGTGGGCAGGTGCTCTCTTCTCCTTCATACCCGAGTACCTGGGATTTTGCCAGACACCTCCTAAGCATCAACAGCATTGTCGACCACCAACATCCTTGCCAGAGAACCTGCTCACCTTGGATCCTCTTGCAGATGCCCAGAGTTAGGAAGTGTCCTGATACTGACTTTGATTATGAAGGAAGGTGAAATAAGACTTTACATATCCTGTATGGTTTTCATCTACACAATTCTGGACTTCAAGCTCTATTACAAAGCTGTCATCATCAAGACAGCATGGTACTAGCACAAAAACAGACACATAGATCAATGGAACTCTTTTTTTAGATTTATGAGGAAATGTTATGTTTTATTTTTCCGAGATTTAGTAAGATATAACTAACATATAACATTGTGTAAACTTAAAGTGTATAATATGATGATTTGATATACACATATATTGTAAAATGATTACCACAAAATATTATTTAACACATCCATCACTTTACCTAAATTAACCATTTTGTGTGTATGTATGGTAAGAGCATTTAAGATTTACTCTCAGGAACTTTCAAATATACAACACAGTATGGCTAATTATAGCCACCATATGTACATGAGAGCCCAGTAATTGATTCACCTTTTTAAAAAAGATTTATGTATTTATTTATTTTAGAGAGAAAGAGTGCAAGCACCTGTGAGTGGTGGCAGGGATAGAGGGAAGGAAACTCAAGCAGACTGCCCTCTGAGTAGGGAACCTGTGGTCAGCCAGGATCTCAGGACCCTTGAGATCCTGACCTGAGCCAAAAAGAAGAGTCAGATGCTTAATAAACTGAGACACGAGAATCCCCCAATTCATCTTCTAATTGAAAATTAAAGAAAAAAAAAAAAAAAACCTGTTGATCAATGACTCTTCTAGAATTTCCCAAAGATGATATACAACTACTACTGTTCTAGGAGAGAAGTTAGCTAATTACATTTAATGAATGCCTTAGGTTTTAAGGGCTTTAATATCTCACAGAACCCCATCAAGAAGAGCTGAATTTAATCTGTGCTCTATCCATTGGAGTTGGTGGGGAGGCTGCTTGAGATTCTTTCTTTCCCCCTTCCCCTCTGCTTTCTCTCTCTCTCTCAAATCAGTCAATCATCAATCTAAAAAAAGAAAGTTACCTATACTCTTATTCATGGATTGCATTCTTTCATAATTATGAAACTACTAGTAGTTTAAATTATGTATTTAATTCAACAGCCAATTCACGTATTTTCTAGCAAGAAGATACAAGATCTAACAATTCAACCTATCTCTTTATTTACAAGAGCCACGCCTTCATATTTGCACTACGTTAAGGGTATATAACTGGCCTCTCTGTATACATTTTATGAATTGATCAATTGAATATTCTCCTACTCCTAGACTTTCCTAAGGAACTAACCTTGCTTAATAAGCAAAGAATATATCAAGGAAAAAACAAGTAAATGGCTAGAATGTAATTTTTGCACTATTATGCTTTTATCCTACATTGAAAGAGTAGGTTATGCTCTATCCTTTTGTTCCCATTAGCATATATTTGACATGCAGTAAAGAACAAAACATTTAAAACCTTAGTCACCTTGCTAATACTCTGAAAATGTGCAAGCACTTTTTTCTTTTCTTTTCTTTTCTTTTTTTAATAAAGAATGTGCAGTCAGCTTTCCTGCAATGGCAATATCCTTTGCATCTTTTCATTTTAATCTTATTCACACACTCAAGGTTATGGCCCATTGTACAAGGAAATAATGATGGATATGGAGAGATTTATTCTGACAGTCTGAATAATACTATTAAAAATCACCTCTCAGAACTGTTTATATGAGAGTGTATGTACGTATGTGTGTGTTATGTCTATCAAAATGGCCAATATGTTTTCACTAATCCTCCCTTCCTCTTATTAAAAACAAGCCATTTATTCACAGGGTTGTAAATAATATTCCAATATAGTTTTCTAATACTTCAGTAATTTATTTGAGCATAGGAAAATAAACACTACTTTGCATAGAATAACACTGCTGGAATGATATATTTAGGAAATTTGAATTCTGAAACTGGCTTTACTCTGGTTTGGGGATGTCCTTGATCTTCTCTAAGTCATTAGCACTTTCACGGCTCTGACATTAAAACAGTTAGTCCTGGAATCACACTCTACACTTGGCTCCAACAGTGGGAATTACCTAGCAAGCTCTCCAAGGGCTTGGCATAAAAGTCTCTGCTTTAACAAACTCAGGATTATATCACAGTTTTCTCAAAATAGATGCTTCTGAAATCCAAATCCTTTCTTATCTACATGCAATACTATGTCACAGTGGGTAAGACAATTTAAAATGATTTTCTCAACAAAACATGTACATGGGAGGTTTATCTCACTACCTTTCGAATTGGAGAGTTCCTGTACTGATCCTTCAGTTAAAAAGAAGCAAAACTGCTGTAACTGGTGTAATGGGTTAAAATCTGATAGGAAAGACTAGAAAAATGAATAACTCTGTTTATGTACATGAATTAATTTCATGGGAACCCATCATTTTATTGCCAAAGAAGTTATATAGAGAGGATAGAATTATTTGTAATGTATACAAGAGTCTCTGCTTTTCCATTTTCCTTCTCAGTGTCTTTTGGTCAATAGAAGTTTCAATTTTTGCAAAACAAAAATTTTTTTTTTCATTATGGTTAGTTCTTCTCAGTGTCTCCTCAAAGAAATTTTACCTCCTCCCAAAATTTCCCCTATGTTTTCTATAATTTTAAGTTTTCTATGTAAGTTTATAATTCAAAACTAAAGTAGTTTTTGTTCTCAGGTTATAACGGGAATCAAGACCACTTCCACTTTATGTTACTACCCTATCACTGCAATGCCATCATTTGTTCAAAGGCTTTTATTTTCTTATATAATCACCTTTCTTTTTGTCAAAATTCAATTGACCATATACGTGTGGGTCTAGTCCTGAATTCTCTCTTCTGGTGGTACAGAAGAATTACATATTTTATTCATAATAGCAAAAAACTGAAAACATCCAAATATTAACAAGGAAAGGGATAATCAATTGCAGTATATTCATATATGAATATATATGAATATACAGTGGAATACTACTCAGCTAAAACAAAGAGAGTGACTGTTGCTATATGCACAACATGGATGAATCTCAAATGTTGACAAAACAATGCAAACACCAAAGAATAAATAGAGGATGATCTAATTTATATAAAATCAAGAAGAGGTAAAAAAATCTGTAGTTCTGAATAGAATAACAGGATTGAGGGTTGAGGATTCACTGATAGGGATACTATCTCTATCTTGATTGGGGTGTTGGTTTCATAGGCTTATATGTTTTTGAAAAGTAACCAATTTTTACACTGAGAACCCATGCCTTTTTTGGTGTAAATTTTACCCCGTTTTAAAACAAACAAGAAAACAAACAAACATCTTTATATACCAGAAAGAGAGCAGAAGATCAAAACAGTGAATATATGTTAAAATTGTAAATTACTAAGATACAAATCGCTCCCTGAGGAACAAACCATGGAGGACATTGCCTCTGAGAGGAAATCATAGTCCTCATTCCCAGCAGCGTATCAAAGCCTGTCTTCCTTCATGAATTAGGGATTTTGTTTTACTTGACATTTATAAAATAATTTTTATTGTTTTTGCTTTTTTTGTAAAGAAGTATGGTGTAGGTATGGTATAAGGATTATATTTCAGACAAATGTATTATCACAGGGAACCTAGTTATAGAAAATATCCTTATATCTCTAACAGGGTCAGAGAACTGGTTCTGTAAAAGGTCAGAAAGTAAATATTTTAGGCTATGAAGACCATATGGTTTCTATCACAAGTACTCACCTCTGTCATTTAGCAGACAAGCAACCACAGATAAACAGTATGTAAATGAGTTAATGTGAACTATACTACAATAAAACTTCATTATAGACAAATGGATTAGAATTTCATATAATTTTCATGTAACAAAAATATTATTACTTTATCTTTTTGAAAACTATTTAAACTGTAAACAAAACAAAAACAAAACAAAGAAAACCCCAATTCCTGTGTAATACATAAACAGGTAGAGAGCCAAATTTGATCTGAGGGTCATATTTCCCTATCCCTGAAATGTATTATAAAATAAATGTTGGTATTGTGCTTTCATAGATTCTCTTTAATAAAATGGGGCCAGGGGGGAGGAGTCAAGATGGCGGAGAAGTAGCAAGCTGAGACTGCTTCAGCTAGCCTGAGATCAGCTAGATAGCTTATCTAAAGATTGCAAACACCTGAAAATCCATCGGCAGATCGAAGAGAAGAAGAACAGCAATTCTGGAAACAGAAAATCAGCCACTTTCTGAAAGGTAGGACCGGCGGAGAAGTGAATCCAAAGCGACGGGAAGATAGACCCCGGGGGGAGGGGCCGGCTCCCGGCAAGCGGCGGAGCAACCGCGCACAAAATCAGGACTTTTAAAAGTCTGTTCCGCTGAGGGACATCGCTCCAGAGGCTAAACCGGGGCGAAGCCCACGCGGGGTCAGCGTGGCCTCAGGTCCCGCAGGGTCACAGAAGGATCGGGGGTGTCTGAGTGTCGCAGAGCTTGCGGGTATTGGAACGGGAAAGCCGGCTACAGAGACAGAGCCGACAGTAATCTCGCAGCTCCCTGTTACCTTGAACCGGTCACAGGCTCGGTGAGCTCGGAGCGCGGCCGGAGGTCAGGCAGACGGGAGTAACTGGGCGCTGTTCTCTGAGGGCGCACTGAGGAGTGGGGCCCTGGGCTCTCGGCTCCTCCGGGCCGGAGACCAGGAGGCCGCCATTTGTATTCCCGTCCTCTGGAACTCTACGGAAAGCGCTCAGGGAACAAAAGCTCCTGAAAGCAAACCCCAGCGGATTACTCACCCCGGCCCCGGGAAAGGGCGGTGTAATTCCGCCTGGGGCAAAGACACTTGAGAATCACTACGACAGGCCCCTCCCCCAGAAGATCAACAAGAAATCCAGCCGAGACCAAGTTCACCTACCAAGGAGTGCGGTTTCAATACCAAGGAGAGCAGCAGAATTCTAGAGGAGGAGAAAGCAAAGCACGGAACTCATGGCTTTTTCCCTGTGATTTTTTTTAGTCTTGCAGTTAATTTAATTTTTTCTTTTTCATTTTTTTTTTTTTCTCGCCTTCGGGTAAAATTTTTTTTTTTTAACTGTTACCTTTTTCTTTTTTAACGATTTTTTACTAGTTTATCTAATATATATATATATTTTTTTTTTTACATTTTTCTTAGGTGTTTTCTTTTTTTAAAATTCTTTTCTTTTCTTTTCTTTTCTTTTTTTTTTCTTTTTTCTCTCTTCCTTTTTGAACCTCTTTTTATCCCCTTTCTCCCCACTCACGATTTTGGATCTCTTCTAATTTGGTTAAAGCATATTTTCCTGGGGTTGTTGCCACCCTTTTAGTATTTTACTTGCCCCTTCATTTACTCTTATCTGGACAAAATGACAAGACGGAAAAATTCAACACAAAAAAAAGAACAAGAGGCAGTACCGAAGGCTAGGGACCTAATCAATACAGACATCGGTAATATGTCAGATCTAGAGTTCAGAATGACAATTCTCAAGGTTCTAGCCGGGCTCGAAAAAGGCATGGAAGATATTAGAGAAACCCTCTCGAGAGATATAAAAGCCCTTTCTGGAGAAATAAAAGAACTAAAATCTAACCAAGTTGAAATCAAAAAAGCTATTAATGAGGTGCAATCAAAAATGGAGGCTCTCACTGCTAGGATAAATGAGGCAGAAGAAAGAATTAGTGATATAGAAGACCAAATGACAGAGAATAAAGAAGCTGATCAAAAGAGGGACAAACAGCTACTGGACCACGAGGGGAGAATTCGAGAGATAAGTGACACCATAAGACGAAACAACATTAGAATAATTGGGATTCCAGAAGAAGAAGAAAGTGAGAGGGGAGCAGAAGGTATACTGGAGAGAATTATTGGGGAGAATTTCCCCAATATGGCAAAGGGAACGAGCATCAAAATTCAGGAGGTTCAGAGAATGCCCCTCAAAATCAATAAGAATAGGCCCACACCCCGTCACCTAATAGTAAAATTTACAAGTCTCAATGACAAAGAGAAAATCCTGAAAGCAGCCCGGGAAAAGAAGTCTGTAACATACAATGGTAAAAATATTAGATTGGCAGCTGACTTATCCACAGAGACCTGGCAGGCCAGAAAGAGCTGGCATGATATTTTCAGAGCACTAAACGAGAAAAACATGCAGCCAAGAATACTATATCCAGCTAGGCTATCATTGAAAATAGAAGGAGAGATTAAAAGCTTCCAGGACAAACAACAACTGAAAGAATTTGCAAATACCAAACCAGCTCTACAGGAAATCTTGAAAGGGGTCCTCTAAGCAAAGAGAGAGCCTACAAGTGGTAGATCAGAAAGGAACAGAGACCATATACAGTAACAGTCACCTTACAGGCAATACAATGGCACTAAATTCATATTTCTCAATAGTTACCCTGAAGGTTAATGGACTAAATGCCCCTGTCAAAAGACACAGGGTATCAGAATGGATAAAAAAACAAAACCCATCTATATGTTGCCTCCAAGAAACACATTTTAAGCCCGAAGACACCTCCAGATTTAAAGTGAGGGGGTGGAAAAGAATTTACCATGCTAATGGACATCAGAAGAAAGCAGGAGTGGCAATCCTTATATCAGATCAATTAGATTTTAAGCCAAAGACTATAATAAGAGATGAGGAAGGACACTATATCATACTCAAAGGGTCTGTCCAACAAGAAGATTTAACAATTTTAAATATCTATGCCCCCAATGTGGGAGCAGCCAACTATATAAACCAATTAATAACAATATCAAAGAAACACATCAACAACAATACAATGATAGTAGGGGACTTTAACACTCCCCTCACTGAAATGGACAGGTCATCCAAGCAAAAGATCAGCAAGGATATAAAGGCCTTAAATGACACACTGGACCAGATGGACATCACAGATATATTCAGAATATTTCATCCCAAAGCAACAGAATACACATTCTTCTCTAGTGCACATGGAACATTCTCCAGAATAGATCACATCCTCGGTCCTAAATCAGGACTCAACCGGTATCAAAAGATTGGGATCATTCCCTGCATATTTTCAGACCACAATGCTCTAAAGCTAGAACTCAACCACAAAAGGAAGTTTGGAAAGAACCCAAATACATGGAGACTAAACAGTATCCTTCTAAAGAATGAATGGGTCAACCAGGAAATTAAAGAAGAATTGAAAAAAATCATGGAAACAAATGATAATGAAAACACAACGGTTCAAAATCTGTGGGACACAACAAAGGCAGTCCTGAGAGGAAAATATATAGCGGTACAAGCCTTTCTCAAGAAACAAGAAAGGTCTCAGGTACACAACCTAACCCTACACCTAAAGGAGCTGGAGAAAGAACAAGAAAGAAACCCTAAGCCCAGCAGGAGAAGAGAAATCATAAAGATCAGAGCAGAAATCAATGAAATAGAAACCAAAAAAACAATAGAACAAATCAACGAAACAAGGAGCTGGTTCTTTGAAAGAATTAATAAAATTGATAAACCCCTGGCCCGACTTATCAAAAAGAAAAGAGAAAGGACCCAAATAAATAAAATCATGAATGAAAGAGGAGAGATCACAACTAACACCAAAGAAATACAAACTATTATAAGAACATACTATGAGCAACTCTACGGCAATAAAATTTGACAATCTGGAAGAAATGGATGCATTCCTAGAAACATATAAACTACCACAACTGAACCAGGAAGAAATAGAAAGCCTGAACAGACCCATAACCAGTAAGGAGATTGAAACAGTCATTAAAAATCTCCAAACAAACAAAAGCCCAGGGCCAGACGGCTTCCCGGGGGAATTCTACCAAACATTTAAAGAAGAACTAATTCCTATTCTCCTGAAACTGTTCCAAAAAAATAGAAATGGAAGGAAAACTTCCAAACTCATTTTATGAGGCCAGCATCACCTTGATCCCAAAACCAGACAAGGATCCCACCAAAAAAGAGAGCTATAGACCGATATCCTTGATGAACACAGATGCGAAAATACTCAACAAAATACTAGCCAATAGGATTCAACAGTACATTAAAAAGATTATTCACCACGACCAAGTGGGATTTATTCCAGGGCTGCAAGGTTGGTTCAACATCCGCAAATCAGTCAATGTGATACAACACATCAATAAAAGTAAGAACAAGAACCATATGATACTCTCAATAGATGCTGAAAAAGCATTTGACAAAGTACAACATCCCTTCCTGATCAAAACTCTTCAAAGTGTAGGGATAGAGGGCACATACCTCAATATCATCAAAGCCATCTATGAAAAACCCACCGCAAATATCATTCTCAATGGAGAAAAACTGAAAGCTTTTCCGCTAAGGTCAGGAACACGGCAGGGATGTCCATTATCACCACTGCTATTCAACATCGTACTAGAGGTCCTAGCCTCAGCAATCAGACAACAAAAGGAAATTAAAGGCATCCAAATCGGCAAAGAAGAAGTCAAATTATCACTCTTCGCAGATGATATGATACTATATGTGGAAAACCCAAAAGAATGCACTCCAAAACTGCTAGAACTTATACAGGAATTCAGTAAAGTGTCAGGATATAAAATCAATGCACAGAAATCAGTTGCATTTCTCTACACCAACAGCAAGACAGAAGAAAGAGATATTAAGGAGTCAATCCCATTTACAATTGCATCCAAAACCATAAGATACCTAGGAATAAACCTAACCAAAGAGACACAGAATCTATACTCAGAAAACTATAAAGTACTCATGAAAGTAATTGAGGAAGACACAAAGAAATGGAAAAATGTTCCATGCTCCTGGATTGGAAGAATAAATATTGTGAAAATGTCTATGCTACCTAAAGCAATCTACACATTTAATGCAATTCCTATCAAAGTACCATCCATCTTTTTCAAAGAAATGGAACAAATAATTCTAAAATTTATATGGAACCAGAAAAGACCTCGAATAGCCAAAGGGATATTGAAAAAGAAAGCCAACGTTGGTGGCATCACAATTCCGGACTTCAAGCTCTATTACAAAGCTGTCATCATCAAGACAGCATGGTACTGGCACAAAAAACAGACACATAGATCAATGGAACAGAATAGAGAGCCCAGAAATAGACCCCCTCAACTCTATGGTCAACTAATCTTCGACAAAGCAGGAAAGAATGTCCAATGGAAAAAAAGACAGCCTTTTCAATAAATGGTGCTGGGAAAATTGGACAGCCACATGCAGAAAAATGAAATTGGACCATTTCCTTACACCACACACAAAAATAGACTCACAATGGATGAAGGACCTCAATGTACGAAAGGAATCCATCAAAATCCTTGAGAACACGGGCAGCAACCTCTTCGACCTCTGCCGCAGCAACATCTTCCTAGGAACAACGCAAAAGGCAAGGGAAGCAAGGGAAAAAATGAACTACTGGGATTTCATCAAGATCAAAAGCTTTTGCACAGCAAAGGAAACAGTTAACAAAATCAAAAGACAACTGACAGAATGGGAGAAGATATTTGCAAACGACATATCAGATAAAGGACTAGTGTCCAGAATCTATAAAGAACTTAGCAAACTCAACACCCAAAGAACAAATAATCCAATCAAGAAATGGGCAGAAGACATGTACAGACATTTCTGCAAAGAAGACATCCAGATGGCCAACAGACACATGAAAAAGTGCTCCATATCACTCGGCATCAGGGAAATACAAATCAAAACCACAATGAGATATCACCTCACACCAGTCAGAATGAATAAAATCAGCAAGTCAGAAAATGACAGATGCTGGCGAGGATGCGGAGAAAGGGGAACCCTCCTACACTGTTGGTGGGAATGCAAGCTGGTGCAGCCACTCTGGAAAACAGCATGGAGGTTCCTCAAAATGTTGAAAATAGAACTGCCCTATGACCCAGCAATTGCACTATTGGGTATTTACCCTAAAGATACAAATGTAGTGATCCAAAGGGACACATGCACCCGAATGTTTATAGCAGCAATGTCCACAATAGCCAAACTATGGAAAGAACCTAGATGTCCATCAACAGATGAATGGATCAAGAAGATGTGGTATATATACACAATGGAATACTATGCAGCCATCAAAAGAAATGAAATCTTGCCATTTGCAACAACATGGATGGAACTAGAGCGTATCATGCTTAGCGAAATAAGTCAAGCAGAGAAAGACAACTATCATATGATCTCCCTGATATGAGGAAGTGGTGATGCAACATGGAGGCTTAAGTGGGTAGAAGAATAAATGAAACAAGATGGGATTGGGAGGGAGACAAACCATAAGTGACTCTTAATCTCACAAAACAAACTGAGGGTTGCCGGGGGGAGGGGGTTTGGGAGAAGGGGGTGGGATTATGGACATTGGGGAGGGTATGTGATTTGGTGAGTGCTGTGAAGTGTGTAAACCTGGTGATTCACAGACCTGTACCCCTGGGGATAAAAATATATGTTTATAAAAATAAAAATTAAAAAAAAAAAAAAATAAAAAAATAAAATAAAATGGGGCCATTTAACTTAGTATACAATTTTAAATGTATTTCTTTTCTCTATATGCCAGTGCACAAAATTTCATGAACACTACATATCATTGTAATTTGTTTAATTTTAAAAATAAAATGACTCATTTATTCTTTAAATCTTTTTAAAGTTCTATTGGGTCTGGTGTTAATATCAAATGTTTACTTTTTACTTTGCCTGAATTTTGTCTGATTTAATAAATTTTAAGCATTCTGTTTCATATTCCTTTTTGCATACTTTGTAAATTAGGTAGGGTCAGATGATGCTCTTTTGGTATAAAATGTGAATTGTTTTCTTTAAGTGATAATCAAAATATAATTGTGAAAATCATTGCATCTCTTTTCTTCTTTAATGTTCTATGCTTTAAGTTTGTTTCTGTCATTCTTTTCTGTTAATTCTTTTGCTTCCTTTTTGTTCATATATAATTTATATAGTATTTTCTTTAATGATAGGGAAGAAGTCCTTGGCTATGTGTGTGTGTGTGTGTGCGTGCACATGTGTGTGTGTGTGTGTGTGTATGTACATGCTCACTTTCAGGTTTAATTTAGATCTACTATCACTCTTTTAAAATTAGAATTTCAAAAGTGCTAAAATACTTATTACTTAACCATATTAAACTTTGCTACCCCATTTCTGATCTACATCTCAGTTTGTAAATGTGATTTGAGATTCCAGAAACAGATAAACTTGTTTTTTGTTATCTCTATAAAGAATTTATTTTGGCATTACTTTTTGCAACCGTTATTTCTAACAGTTTTCTGTGGCAATTATTTTGACTTAGTTCTATTTTTAAATATTTTCATTGTTCAAGGGTTGTTCTCTGGTGTCATTTTTTAATAAGAATATTTTCTTCAATTTTATTTGTGTGTGTGTACTTATTATTTATATTATGTGTTTTTAGAGTTTTTATTTAAATTCCCATTAGTCGGGCACCTGGGTGGTTCGGTCAGTTAATTGTCTGCCTCCAGCTCAGATCTTGATCTTAGGGTTTTGGGATTGAGCCCGGCCCTGAGTTAGGCTCCCTGCTCATGCTATTGCATGAGCTCTCTCTCTGAAAATAAATAAATAAACTCTTTTAAAAAATTTTAAAAAATTAAGTTCCCATTAATTAACATAAGGTATAGTATTGGTTTCAGGTATATAATATACTAGTTCAACAGTTCTATACATTACCCAATGCTCACCATGATAACTGTAGTTATTATTTGTCACCTTAAAAAGTTCTCTCCCTATCAAAATACCATCAACTTTTTCTCAAAGATGGAACAAATAATCCTAAAATTTGTATGGAACCAGAAAAGACTGAATAACCAGAGGAATGTTGATAAAGAAAACCAAAGTTGGTGGTATCACAATTCCAGACTTCAAGCATTTTGCAAAGTTTTCATCATCAAGACAGTATGGAACTGGCACAAATTCAGACACATAGATCAATGGAACAGAATAGAGAGCCCAGAAATGGACCCTCAACTCTATTGTCAGCTAATCTTGGACAAAGCAGGAAAGAATGTCCAATGGAAAAAAGACAGTCTCTTCAACAAATGGTACTGGGAAAATTAGACAGCCACATGCAGAAAATGAAACTGGACCATTTCCTTACACCACACACAAAAATAGTCTCAAAATGGATGAAAGACCTCAGTGTGAGACAGAAATCCATCAAAACCCTTGAGGAGAACACAGACAGTAATCTCTTCGACCTCAGCCACAGCAACTTCTTCCTAGAAACATCACCAAAGGCAAGGGAAGCAAGGGCAAAAATGAACTACTGGGACTTCATCAAGATCAAAAGCTTTTGCACAGCAATGGAAACAGTCAAAAAAAAACAAAAGACCACTGACAGAATGGGGGAAGATATTTGTAAACGACATATCAGATAAAGGGCTAGTATCCAAAATCTATAACTTATCAAACTCAACACCCAAAGAATAAATAATCTTAATCAAGAAATGGGTAGAGGACATGAACAGACATTTCTGCAAAGAAGACATCCAGATGGCTAACAGACACATGAAAAAGTGCTCAACATCATTTGGCATAAGGGAAATACAAATCAAAACCTCAATGAGATAACACCTCACACCAGTCACAATGGCTAAAATTAACAAGTTAGGAAATGACAAATGTTGGCAAGCATGCTGAGAAAGGGAAACCCTCCTACACTGTAGGTGGGAATGCAAGATGGTGCAGCCACTCTGGAAAACAGCATGGAAGTTCCTCAAAAAGTTGAAAATAGAGCTACCCTATAACCCAGCAATTAAACTATTGGGTATTTACCCCAACGATATAAATATAGTGATCTAAAGGGGTATGTGAGCCCTAATGTTTATAGCAGCAATCAGCAATATCCACCATAATCAAACTATAGAAAGAGCCTAGCTGTCCATCAGCAGATGAATGGATAAAGAAGATGCCGTGTATATACATACAATGGAATATTATGCAGCCATCAGAAAATGAAATCTTGCCATTTGCAATGATGTGGATGGAACTAGAGGGTATTATGCTAAGTGAAATGAGTCAATCAGAGAAAGACAATTATCACATGTTCTCACTGATATGAGGAATTTGAGAAACAAGACAGGATCATAGAGGAAGAGAGGGGAAAATGAAACAAGATGAAACCTGAGAGGGAGACAAACCATATGAGAGACTCTTAATCTCAGGAAACTAACCGAGTTTGCTGGAGTAGTGGGGGCTGGGAGGGATGGGATGGCTGGGTGATGGACACTGGAGAGCATTTCTACTATGGTGAGTGCTGTGAATTGCGTAAGACTCATTAATCACAGACCTGTGTCCCTGAAACAAAAAATACATTATATGTTAATAAAAGAGTTAGATTCTTAATTTTGTTTTATTTTGACTTATCTCTCATTTACAACAAATAACTATAAATATTACCTTTCATTGTATTCTCAACTCATCTTCATTGGGCTCTGTTTACTATTCCTTTGGTAATTCTCTTATCAATGTAATCAATGATAGCATGTTGATAAATCTGGATTTCTTGAATGTGTCATTTTTATTTAATTATTCTTTTATGACCATTCCTCAAAGACAGCAACTCCTCTCTTATGGAAACACCATATTCTATTGACTTTTGTAAGTCTAATTTCTCATATTCTCCTAAATCATTAGCTGCTCCATTTCTGAGTAGTTTTTCTTCCTTTACTGCTCAACTTCTAAAATTTGAAGTGACAGAAGGCTTAGATCTCTCTTTCCTTCTCTCACTCTTTCATGCATTTCCCAGAATGATTTGATCCATTTCAATGACTTTAAAAACCAGAACAAGGTTATGATTGTGCATCCCATACCTCTAACTCTGAAGTCTATTTACGAGGCTCCAAAAGCCAAATTCTTACTTGACATATCCAGTTAGATATGTTACATTCATGTCATATTCAACACCACTAAAACCAATTTCTGGAATACATTCACATTCAACATAGCATCCCCATCCCCTTCACTTTGCAGTCATCATTTACACCTTTACCCCAGTAAATTAAAAAAAAAATGTATATATGTACATATGCCTGTATTTGTATATATCCCTATCTTTTCTCCCTATCCTCCAATAAACATCCAGTAAATTAGCATGTCATTATCTCTATATCTATAGCATTGCTCAAGTCCATATATTTCTTTCCATCTCAACTACTACCAACTTAGTCCAAAATGCCATCTTCTTTTTCATGGACAACATAAATACCTCCTGAACTGACTTCCCTGGGTTTATATTTTTATTTCTATTATTAGTTAAACTTATGTAATCTATATTATATCTTTAATACATAAATCAGAACACTCAATTGCCATGCCTGCTGTTTTCCAATGACTCCCAATTTATGTAGAATAACAGCAATATTCCTTACCCTATTTCACACACTCCTACATAATTTAGCATTAATCAATCTCTTGTCCTTGACCTATTTTTTTAGACCACATATTTTGCTCTCCATTTCCCTAACTACATCAGTATTGTTACTAGTTGTAGATTTAGTACTAGCTGTTCATTCTGCCTGAATGCTTTCATCTGATATCCTTGTGGCTCATTTCCTCATTTTTTGTTTGTTTGTTTGTCTCAAGTTTTTAATTAGGATCTAGTTAACTACCATATAGTGTAATACTACTTTCAGGAGTAGAATTTAGTGATTCATCACTTACTTATAATACCCAGTGCTCATCACAAGTGCCCATCACCCATTTAACCTTTCCTCTACCCATATTCCCTCCAGCAACCCTCAGGTTTTTTCTCTATAATTAATAGTCTATTTTATGGTTTATCTTTCCCTCTCTCTCTCTTTTTATTGTAATACTCACCTCTCCATCTAAATATTACCTCTTTAGAAATTTCTCTCCTGTCTATCTTACCAAAAGGGACTAAGTCACCAATATGTCACAGTACCTCTAAAACTCACTTGTGCAATGCTTTTCATTGCCTCATATTTTTCTTTTATAAATATATATTTTTTATTTTTTTACTGTCTATCTCCCCCAGTTAAAACATAAGCTATTAAATCATTCACCAAGTTTATGCTATGCTATACTCACCACAAGTTTAGCTACCAGCTGTCACCATACAATGCTATTACATTGCCATTGACTACAATCCCTATGGTCCATGTACCTTTTATTCCCAAGCTTTATTTATTCCATAACTTGAAGTCTGTATCTCCTACTCTCCTTCACCAACGTTGCCCATTCCCCCATTCCCCTTCCTAATGGCAACCATCAGTTTATTCTCTTATTTATGGTCTCATTCTTCTTCTTATTTGTTGTTTATTCATTTGGTTATTTTTTAGATTCAACATATAAATGAAATCATATGGCATTTGTCTTTGAATAATTTCACTTAGTGTCATATCCTCTTGCTCATTCATGTTGTCACAATAGCAAGATCTAATTTCTTATGGCCGAGCAATATTCTACTGTATGCTTATACCTCATCTTCTTTTTCCATTTATCTATCAATGGACAGTTAGATGACCATTGCTTTCATATTGCCTATAATCATGCTTAATGATAGTAGGTAATCAATGTCCATTTGAAGAATCAATGGATGCTTTTAGGAAATGTTTTGAGTAATGATGCTTTTGTGGAATATTTTAATAAACATTGCATTTTGTTGCTTTCATCTAGTATAAATCCAGACATGTGTAATTACCTTATAGTTTCAAATTTAACACTCTTTGAGTTATTTCTAGATGAAGGAATTAAGGTGATACCACATCCATTGCATGAATGGAAGCCCTAATTAACTATTCCACAGTATCTTACTTTTCATAAGATTCAGTTCTGTTTAACAGGGTGGCAGAAAAACCTCCCAAATACTCTTATTGTTTTATCAAGACACTTTCTAGAACTACAATCTGACTCAAAGGATGGCTTATCTAAAAACAATAACAAAAAGAAGAGTGTTCCTTCAAAAGTATGTGTAGATTCTACATTATGTCCTCTGTATGAGAAAAATATTCCAACATATGTGATGGGATTTATAACTCTCATCCAGGAGTTCTTATTTTTTCATCATAAACTATTATTTGGAAGAAATTAAATAATTAGTTAAAACATGATGTTATGCTATAAAAATGGCATGATAGAATGAGATGGTTTATAATACTTTACAAACAATATGTAGATAATAAATTAACGATGAAACCTGAAGCAGGAGATTATAAGTATATGCAAATAAATAAAAATAAATTTGATAATATTATACAAAGACATATGTCATAAATCATAAGCAGTTGATAGATTATGGTACAAATCTATCTCTGCTTGAAATGTACCTGTGGTAAAAATTCCTATTAGTCATTATAAGAAATACAGTTTAAAGATCCACAAGAGAAAAAAAATATCATTTTGAAGTAAGAAAAATTTATCTTTTCTTGCTTTTAAATAGAATATTAAAGTCTTCCATGTGTCTTTATTAAAAGAGATAGAGTAATAAAATGGACAGTATCTTCAATTCCATCATATATATATAATATATATATTCTTTTGAGTTTACTAATTAAAATGACATAATGCCAACATAAAATAGCATAAAATTCATTCTTTGAAAGCACAAAACATACAATCTGAAATGGTAAATTTATAATTCTTCCTAATGATAGCTATAATTTAGAAGAATAAGGGATTAGTATGTTTAAAAACAATATCTGAACTTTTTACTCCTTTCCAACTTAACATGCAGTAAAAAACTGAAAAACTGGGTTAAATTTGCATTTTTTATAATGGACCCAGATGCTAATTTAGTTCAGGTCTCTGTGCTTCAGTATTCAGCAAATCACATGATGATGTAAATAAAGAAATAGAACCATTTTTTTTTGTAGAAATGAGTAATTTTAAGGAAAAATTATTTTTATTTCTTACCTATATAAAGTTATTAATTTGTACCTCGCTGACATATTTCTCCATACTATCTAAGACTCCAAAACATCTTAAGCTATTGATTTCTTAGGGATGAATTGCCCCAAACTGAATTTTAAACAACTTTGCCAGTAAGTATCACTATAAAACATATATATCTTATAGTAGGTTAATCTTTTAATAAGAATATTGACATTATACAAAGAATCAAATTTTCATGCTTCCAACAGATTAATTTATGAAATGTGTACTTTATATTACCTCAATAAAGGATGTATTTTATGCAATTATAACATCTTAATTGTGTAAGTATAAACATAAACCCTGTGTTTAAAAAAAAAAAAAACTTCAAACATTCCCTAAATCACATTTATTCTTTTAAAGTTTTAAATAAATTTCCTTATCAGTAAAATATTTGGGTACCTAAGACAAAAGCTAACTTTAACTGATTAAAAAATAATCTGAATGAGATGAACAAATGCAACATGAGAACACAAAAATGTTCAAGTGTATATCATGAATAGTTCCAATTTTATCCCTAAATGTCAAGTACTAACTGTATATTTTACATGTAACAAACACTGGAGGGTGCTTGCTAATATACTTCTGAAATGACATTTTCTTAGTATGACCTTTCTTCCTAACAATAACTTACATTTTAATTAAATGGGACCATTTTCATTACATGCCAAATATCTCAGTGCCATATATTATAATCCTCCTTTGTCAGAACTGATAGTTAAAGGTCATGGACTTAAATAATTATTGAGATTAACAGAATCGGTAATTTATGAGAAAATGGCATATACACGGTAGTTTTTCTTTCAGAAAATGAGACTTGCTGATGTTTTAATAGATTTAAAAGAAAAGAATGTAAGAATAAAATGATTCTGTTGGTCATATAAAAATCACAAAATTTGAGAATTTGACTCTGTGGACTTCTGAGTCTATGTTATTACTCTATATTTTCAGCTTTGTATCTCAGTTTTTTTTTTTTAATGTCAGTAAACATATGAAGAACTGAAATAACTCATGAAGAATCCTATTAAGAAAGATAATGAAAAGTGAAAGTGAAAAACATGTTTAATGATTATTTTCACCATATGATTATTTATAATTATAAAATCAGAACAAAGTTGAGTTCAAAAATTGCCATCAACAGAAGCCTCGATTGTCCCAATTTCTTTTTTATTTCTATTTCAGATAAACTTCCTTTTCCTTTACAAAACTATACGTAGTCTCATGAGATACAATAGCAAATGGTGAAAAAAGACCAAAGGGAAAAACCCCACTCCTTATAAAGATGAAGCTATTATTCTAGTATTTTTTCTAGCATTCAAAAAGAAATAATTAAAATAATCAGGTTATCAAAGTATACAAAATTAAGATCAATATATACCATTTTTAACTCTGGATAATTTTATAAGTATATTTATTTATTTTTACATAGTTATCACATTCACCTTTTAAAAATTATAGGTATTTGTAGTATATAGTAAAAAAAAAAAAAAAAGTCCTATTACTTCTGCCCTCCCATCATTATCTAATGACCTCTTCCTATATAGGTATCTGCTATTACTACTTTTATGTATACTTTCAGAAGTTTTTTTTTATTTTTTATTTTTTTCAAAGATTTTATGTATTTGAGAAAAAGAGAGAGCATGAACAGGGTAGGGGATGGAAAGCAGAGGGAGAGAACCTCAAGCAGACTCCAATGTGAGCATGGAGCCCTACCTGTGGCTAGATCTCACAACCCTAAGATCATGACCTGAACTTAAACCAAGAGTCAGATGCTTAACTGACTGAAACGCTCAGGTGCCCCAAAGGTTATTTTTTATACCTATAAAAACACATAAAAATTATTTTAAAAAGGAAAATGATGATGTACAATGCACTGTGTTCTGCACTTTGCTTTTTTAACATGTTGGAGTGTATATAGAAGTAAATTAAAATGTCTTGCTCATTATTAACTGATTCATAGTTTTGGTTGTATGGATAAATTTACTAAAGCATTTATTTATATAAATAAAAATTGTAGTATTTAAGAAATATAGATATAAATAATGCCAGAATGACTATTCTTGTAGGTAGTTTTTTTTATACCACAAGAGATCATTTAAATCAATAAGAACAAATAATAAAAATAAATATTGGATGTCAATAAATAACATAAAAGAAAATATAAATGGCGTTGAAACATCAAAGATTCTCAAAGTCAGTCATAGTAAGGGCAATGTAAAATGCTACTTGTAAGCAGCAAATACTGTTTGCCTATTAGAGTGGTGAAAAATCACAAGTTTGATAGTAAGCATCGAAAGCAAAGATGTAAGAAAACAAGATGGGAAAATAAACGCTTCCATATGTTAATGGGGTCTACAGGGAAGCAACCACTATGAAGAGCTGGTCATTATTATGTCCAAATATGTTGGATATATATGTTATATAAATATAATCATTGTGTTCAATTGAATAAAGTTACAAAAACGTTTATCTTTTGACCTAACTTCTCACTTTGGAGATCTTTCACATTAGTATAAGTGTGGATGAACTTACTAGCCTTAGCTCTTCCAACATGCATTTGTTTTAATAAAAGATTTGGAAGAAACTAAATGTCCATCATACAGGGGATTGTAAAATTTTGGTATTACTTAATTTAATATTATCCAGCTATATATAAGAATGGGGAAACTTGAAGTAACATCATATGAAAGATCCAACATATAGTATTAAGTGAAGTGATCAAGATATAGAATTTTATATATAATGCCACATTTTGTGGAAAAATTGGAAAACCAGTAAAGATATTTATGTTTGCTTAAATTCTGTAATGATTTTTATAAAAAAATCTTCTTCAACAGTTTTTTCAACAGCAGGTGAAATACACATGATCTCCCTTTGAAACTTGGTGGGTTTGTGACTAGCTTTTATACAACAGAATGTGTCAGAGGTGGTGCTATGTAATCACGAGTCAGCTTTGAGGACATGCAAACTATTGGTCACATAGAACTCCAGATTTATGAGGCCCATACTTAGTTTAATGCTCTATCACTGTCTTAAAATTCTGAATAATGATTGAACAAGGAGGCCTGGCATCTTCATTTTGTATTATGCTCTGTGTATAACTGCTGAGGCTCGACCATAAGAACAATGCTACTTGTACTTTGTTCACTGGACCATTTGTGCTTGGAACCAGCACTGAGATGCCCTGTAAAAACTCCAATAAACCTATATATGCTGTGAAATTCAAGCTACATATAGGGGCCAGGTGCAGGTGCTCTGATTGATCTTTTAGTCATTTCAGCTTTGGGGCAAACTTTGTGACACTGTCTTCAGTGATTCCATAAGCCAGCTTTGGAACTGCTCTAGCCTTTAAGCTGCCCTTTGAAGCCACAGCCATCATGGAGCATGGACAAACCATCCCTGCTCTGCTCTGCAAACACTATGAGACTTAAAAAAAATAAATGGCTTTTTCAAGTCATAAATTTGGGGTAATTTTTTTTTATGTAAAAGGAGTAATCAAAACATTTCATTTGAGAAACTCTGGAAGGAAACATAAGAAACTAAAGTATTTATTTATGGGTTATTGAAGTGGAATCCAAGAAATGAAGAACAGAACAGGGTTCTTTTTACCATGTAGCTCTTTATATGTTTGAATATTTGAACCACGTGGGTATATTTTTCTTCAAAAATGAATAGAAATATGGGGGATAAAAACCCTAAAACTATTATTTTAGGATGTGTAGGTTGAAGAGAAAATATTTTTGTATTTCTGCAGAGGTGGGACTTTCTGAATATATTTTGCGGCATACTTGGGATTCTTGGCTAAGAGCAAGCCTTGGGGAGTTAATTTATAACTAGATAAGAGAGAGAGAACTTCAGAGAAATTTGCCTAACTCCAGAGGCATGTTTTTACATTTCAGGGGAAAGTGATACTTGAACTTTTGAGATATCTCTACCACTTGTAAAAGCTAGTGACCCCAGGGCTTATCAGACCCTTGAAGAAGTGTATTTAATTTAAAAGGTTACAGTGAAAACCTAGAAATCTTTTAGTGCCTTCTTCAAGAAGAAGTTTTTCTCCCTTGTTTGTCTCCTTATACAAAGCAGAGATTATCTATTTTTCCCCACACCTCACTTATGGATTTTCCTGTCATATTTTTTCCATCTGGCTTTCATTGCATTGTCCCAGTGGTAAGGACTTCCGAAAGTTGGGACCTAACATTTATTACTTACTATAAGATGTCTAGGTTCCAAAACACCCCATGTGCACTCTGAGGATAAAGTTAATAAAAATAAAAGTAAAAACCCAACAGGATAAGTATTTGATAAACATATACATTTGATAAAGCTATATAAAAAATTCACATGATTTTTTTTTTTTTTAAGAGATACCTGAGTGGTTCAGTTGATTAAGTGTCAGACTCTTGATTTTGGCTCAGGTCATGATCTTAGGATTGTGAGATGGAACTACACATTGTGCTCTATATTCAGTATCTGCTTGGGAGTCTCTCTCTCCTTCTTCTGTCCCTCCCCCTGCTCTCTCTCTCTCTCTCCTTAAAATACATAAGTAAATCTTTAAAAAATTGAAACAAATTAAAATTAAGAAATAAATTTTAGAGTAAGTGTAGTTTGAAAACAAGAGGGTACTTTCTTTTAAAATGGGAGCACAGAATGACATGCAGTGGTAATAGCACAGATTTTGTTCTTTTTTAAAAAAAGATTTTCTTTTTTTATTTGAGAGAGAGAGAGAGCACGAGCCAGGGGAGGGGAAGAGGGAGAAGCAGATTCCCTGCTAAGCAGGAAGTCTGACGAGGGGCTCAATCCCAGGATCCTTCATGACCTGAGAGCCATAGCAGATGCTTAACTGTCTGAGCTACCCAGGTGCCCTAGCCCAAATTTGTTTGTGAGTTTTCAGCTGATGGCCATTTCTTTTATTGCATTGTTTCATAATTTACTTGTGTGTTGCATATTGTTAATGTGTAAAAAATTACATACTAGTTTACCGTATAAAGTGAGAGTCAAGAATATGATGTGAGAGGCCAGTGGCACTTCTCCTGGGAAGAAAAAAAAATGGTGACTTGGACTAGGGACATAAAGAGAAAAATGGTGAGAGATGTGTTTAGATTTCAAATATATTCTGAAGATGATAGTATATATAATTTTAGATAGTATATATAATTTTAGAGGTGGGGGAACAGAGGAAGAGAGAGAACCTTAAGCAGGATCCACACCCATTGCAGAGCAGAGCCCAACCTGGGATTTAATCTCATGAGAACATGACTTGAGCTGAAATTAAGAGTCAGACACTTAACCAAATGAGTCACCAAGGCACTCCTAGAGATGACAGTATCTAAACAGAGATGGGGAAGCTTTAGGAAAGATTCCATTTATTTGTTTGAACAACAGGAGTTTCCTAACACATTGAAATATTGGTGTAATTCTACATTGTCTAAAAAAATTCCAGTTATCATATATCTAAATCTCTTAGAAACAAGGTAACACCATGTTATGATGCTAAAACTTTTAAATTCTCAATTGAATATAAAGTTTTTAATTCATACTCCTGAACCTTTTGGGCTTTGAAAAAGAAAGGGTGACTAAAAATGTAAATTTTAATGATCAAATCAACAATCATTTTTTATACATCTATATTTGAGCTAAATATGATAGAGTTATTGGATAAATTTCTAAGTTATTTTTAAAACCAATGCTAGAAATTATAGATTCTGCTAACTAAAATGTAGCTTTAATACATTAATAAATTATTCAGGTTTTGGAAATTATGGCCTGTTCCAAAAAGGTTTGCTTGGACAGAAAAATACAAAGTTAATATATTTTTACTATCACTTTGTTCTGTTTCTCTCTAGTCCAGCGAAACTTCATTTTTTTACTTCCTATTTTTTTTCCGTCTGCCTTCCTTCCATTGTTTTTAATGTTTTTTCCTATAAGGAAACACTGTAAAGACAATAAGCAATTAAATATCATCTTCTGCCTTAAGACCATACTACTTGTTATCATGGGGTAATAAAAAACATTGTAATTAAAACCATGATAGAAGATAAATGATTCATAAAATGATACAGCTGGTACCCAACTAAAAACATCCAGACTTCTTAATTTTACACCTAAATTGATTAAAAATATATTTTCCTAATTCATTTAGGCCCAGATATTATAAAATAAATAGCAATTAATGCAACATTTATTTATACATATATCTGTTTGCACATATGCACATAAACCCACAACTTATATTAATAAAACATGCCTGTTTTCTTTCTTTTCTTTTTGTGTCATATGTACAAAATGATATACACTACCTGGATTTATAGTTATCATTAAAAAGTGAGAGCAATATGTTGACACATTGAACTTAATCCCATGCAGAAAATCAAGGTTTGTATCTTTTTGATTATTATAAAACAAACAGACAAAAATCTTTAGCATTCTATAATAGTCATTATTTTTAGTAGAAACTGAAAACAGCTCTAAAAAATTAAGCAGAAATGTGATTTACAAAAGAATACCTAAAAATTGAATTAATACCTGCCCAACAGTGTGGTTTTAGGAATAGAAATAATACATTTAAATTGACCAATTAATAAAATAAAGTTAATAGCATTTATTAGTTGAACTAGAACATTATAGAAATAAATTATGAGTGAATCTTATAACAATTCTAAATATTTAGCATGCTAAAATAATTTCAAAAGTATTTATCAAGTGAAATCCTCCCAACTACAAGATATATAATCCATCAATCTATAATGTCTTTATTCTTGACTTTTTAATGCAGATGTCACTTTCCATGATTATTACAAAAAAGCCATGACCTATTTTTTGAGTAGCTCAAGACTATAAAAAACTTTATTAGCATAAACTCTAAAAAAAATCACTGATGTGTATATGTACTAATACACTTACAATATTCTTAAATCTGCTATCTTCTATAATAATATATCAGGAGACACAGTAACTTGATAAGGAGTAACATGTCATTTATACATATTTAAGAAGAAGAATGTGGGTGAGTACTATAATAATTCAGAGTTAAATATCCTCTTGAGAATTGAATCCAATTTTGTTTTCTTGGGGTTTATATTTATTATCTTATTAGGAATGCCCTGAGTGATAGCTACAAAAGGTAAAACTGTATAGACAAATTCAACCTTGAAGCCAGGAAAGCTAAATGAAGATGACTAACTCTAGCATAGTAGATTCCGGAGATTATAGAGAACAAGAAGAATAAACTCCATGTGACACACATCTCTAAATTGTTAGGTTCTGAAATTTACAACTCGGTGATTTGACAGGGTAATTCTTAAAAAGGATTACAACAACATACTGTAATCCTCTAAAGTAAGGATTATATAAATCTGTATTGTGATAGATTATGACTACAGACACACTAAAAGGAGATTAGAGTCCTTTCATAAATATTTTAGCCTTAGTACTGCAAAGCCATCAAGATTTTGATTGAGTTAGAGGATGTCTGAAATGCTGTTAAGAAAAGAATAATAGCTTGCATTACTATCCTATGGACATCTGTACCCTAGAACTAATATATACAGTATTGATCTGGAGAACTCATAATGCAGTCAACTCAAGTGATTGTCTGTGAAGGTGTTTTCTTCTGAAAGTTCCACAATTATTATTAAATGCAAATCCTATGGAATTGAGATGCTTATATTCTAATTTTTATGGCAGTTCTGTATTCCTAACACAACTTTTAAATTTGTCTAAATTCCCATTTCAGGTTCTTTGAGCTCCTTAAAAACTACCTAACCCACAACAACTCTATTCTTCTTAACATTTCTGAAGCATTTATTTTCTGTACGATATAGATTATCTCATATGCATACTATTTTTTTCAATTAGATTCAAAACTCCTTAGACAAGTTATTTCATTTTCTTCTCTGGTGAACTTTTTAACTCCTGTTAGACTGTGGGTTCTTAAGAGACAAGATAAAGTGTGGACTATATATATTATGTATGTGTGGTATTTGTACATATACTATATATTTATATCTGTAATGTGTGCTATATTTAACTCATTACCCATGATTATTTATTAACTTCCATTTGCATATTTTAAATAATCATGCCTTCATACAAGTGAAGAAGATAATATAAAACTCTATGAAGTCATTTTGAGTTGGTCTGTGCCATTTAACTGTTCTGTATTCAGTATCAGCTTACTTTTTCTCATTATTCATTTCTTCAGTTGTAAAATAAACATGAATATTGATATATGAACTAAAGATAAATTTAGATCTATTTATATAGATATATATTTAGGATAATAGCTTTATTTAAATTTGTTAGAAGAATAAAGTGATGCCTATAAGACTCCTAATATAGTCTTGTACACACAGCAAATTCTAAAACACATTGCTAGTCTCAAGAAAGGAAAAGATAAACTTCTTATAAGATCAAATTAACTTTTTTTTTTTAATTCAGAAATTAAAGTGCCTTGATTTAATGAGGTTTTAATGCAATATCAAACTGTCAGCTCATAATTATTCCATTTTTGTACCTCTTTTTTAACTTGTGTGACATGTCTTAGCATTTAAGGAATGACATTTAAATTATACACAAAAATAAATGTGCAAGACTTTAATTGAGACAAAACAGATAAACCTGGGAATCCTGCAGCTCAGTTCCTAATCTTCAGTTTGAACCCAGTTCACTTCAAGAGCAACTTTTAGAAAGTATTAAACATATTGATGATGCAGCTGTTTATACTTAAACAGATTTTTTAAAACTAAAAAAAAAAAAAAAAAGAAAACAAGAGTGAAAGTTAAATGCTCTGTTTTATTATATACTATATAAATGCTTTATTTTCAAGTTTGATATTCACAATTTTTATGACAGGAGAATGACCTTGCTTTTCCTATATTTTTTTTTCCTAAACAAAACTCAATAAGTTCTTACTACAGTTCATTACATTGACATTGCCAGTCCAGTCAAGTCTCCCTAAGAGCCAAAGTGGATGAAAACTTCAAAGTTTTATATTTATATCTTGATTCACTCTGCTTAGATTTATCACATTGTGACAAATTTATTACCAGAGCTTTGCCCACTCTGAAGATTCTGATAGTGTTTCATTATGAAATATAAAATATGTCTACAAGATCATACAAACACCCTATGATTGAGTGTGGTCTTTGCTAGATATCAAAAAGGCTACATTGTATCACATTGTTGGTAGAGTTCCTATTTTATATCCTAAATTTATTTTTATGTGGTTTCTGACCTATCCTCTGATAGCTTTTAAGATGTTGCCTGATCTGTGCTATTTCCTAATATTTTCATAATGTGTCTCTGAATAAATTTTGACATGGTTTTAAAATTGTCTATTTATGGTAGTCATGTGGCGGTTGGTGTGAATGAAATTACTGCTTTGTGTTTTCTCTATAAATTTAGAGAAAAACTACCTAGAATAATTTGAACTTGACCTTGACCATCTCATAGGGAGATAAAAATCCCTTTTGCATGTGCCCTTGATTGCTAGTATCCATCCCTCAAAAATAATTTTAAAAAGTTTTATTAAACATATTTTAGCAAAACAAAGAAAACAAAACAAAACAAAAACCTCCAGGAAAAGTAAATAGTGTTGATTAGAATTTCCAGGGATTTGTGTAGAATGTTTTGTGGTATTTAATAGATATTCTGTCATAATGTATTTGGAATAGAGAGGTTCACCTGGAATGATCCAACTATCAAACTCTTTGGCTGAGAAATGCAGATTTCTGAATATAATGTTTTGAAGAACTTTATTTCTCTTTACCATGCTTTTCTGACCCAGCCTTAAAATTTGTATAGCGTACAGATAGACAGGTAAAGGAAGAAAAATGATTTGCTAGTCAATAAGCTCAACAGAATTAGGAATTTAATCAGTGAATTGTCAGGAAGCTGAATAAATCACATATTATATTTCTAAAACATCATTTATATTTTAATTGTTAAAAATTATGAAAGGAATTTCATATTTTATGAATTTAATGAAAGCTTAAATTATAAAAGCAAATATTGCTTTAATCAGATTGCTAATTTTAAAAAAATTATACATGAAAAATTACACATGTTGATTTCTTTCATAACTTTCAAACTATTATCAATGTTGTTCATTATGTTTTTGCTTTATATTTAATTGTATTTAGTCAGAAACTGTACACAGCATGCTATTTAATTTTTTTTTTTAAGATTTTATTTATTTATTTGACAGAGAGAGAGAGAACAACCTAAAGCAGGGGGAATGTCAGGTAGGGAGAATCAGGATCCCTGCTGAGCAAGGAGCCCGATGTGGGGTTTGACCCCAGGGCCCTGGGATCATGACCTGAGCCGAAGGCAAATGCTTAACTGACTGAGCTACCCAGGTATTCCTTTTTTTTGCTTTAATTTAGTTCAAACCATATACTTAAAAAAAAAATGTTCCTATAACTAAGGGAAATATTATTCATTGTAGGTTTAGATGTGGCTCAAATCGAATGGCTGACACTTATCAAGTGGGTGATCTTTAGAACTATGTTGAATCTTTCTTTCTCCATTTGTCAAATGCCTAAAAGGGTTGCTATAAGGTTTGAATGCGTTAAGATTGATGAAAAGCCTAGAACATTGTCTGGCAAGTATTATATGGAATATACACATAATGTAAATAATTTTCATCTATCATTATTTGTATGTTTATGACAATACTATTTTCATTATTAAATGGAGCTTTTATATCATGTTTTTTTCTGTCTTGATTTTATTCTGTACAACTTAAATTTCTATTCAAATCTCTGTTTAGCTCTTAAGAAAAATTATTTTAATTTCTCTCATTTTGTTCAAGTTAAATGTTCCCTTGGATTTAATCTTAGCCTAAGTTCTTTATCCACATACTCCAACCTTAAAAGCATACTATATAATGGTAACTTACAGATATAAATTCTAATCGCCACTTCTTCCTTGAACCACAGAAACACATATAAAACTACCTGTTACATTTCCATTTGTGTGTCCAGTTGGCATCTTGAACTTAATATACTCAAATAGAATTCTTGTTTGTCCTCAGTCTCCACAAGCTATCCCTTCATTTCATCTTTCCCATGCTTGTAAAGAGCAGTTGAACTGCTCTCCACTTAGTTGCTTAGTCTGAAAACCTAGGAGCCATCTTGATTCCATTCATTCTTTACCCCCGCTATTAATCCTCCACAGGGCTTTTAGAGTTGACTTTATAATAAAAGCCCAATGTGTTCATTTCTTTCCATTTTCACTGTTACCACTATTATCCAAGATTCTTATTTTTCATTTAGACTATTATGATAACCTGCTAACTTAATTCGCTATTTACACTCTGTCTTCTCTATGACATACTACTTACAGAACCCAAATGTGTTAGATAAATTCCCTTATCTGATGGAACTCTCCAGGTTTGGTTTTATGGTTTTCTATATTTAAAAGACTATTTTAAGTCTAAACTTACATGATCCGCTACCACCCATATTTCAAATGGCATCTCTGTGACTTCTTGTGTGACTTACAATAATAAATATGTATTTGGTCTTTACCCCAATTTCTGGCAAAGCCCCTAAAGTCCTGGAGATTTCCTAAGTAAAGACAGCAACAAAGGTGTCTCTTGTTATGTTAATAAGGTGGCTTCTGGACTGCCCCTAAGAAGGGAAGTTGATTGCCAAGGAGACTCACCTAGAATAGAGGGTTGGAACTTAAATCAATCATCAATGAACAATGATGTAATCAATCACAGCTATATACTGAAGCCCCCATAAAAAAAAAAAAATACTGTGATTCAGAGAGTGTCCAGATTAATGAACAGGAACACTTCCATGTGCCATTGTCTAGGTCCCAGATTCCACCAGGAGGAAAGAAGTTTCTTTGTTCAAGACCTCCCCCCATGTAATACTTCATCTTTAATATCCTTGTAATAAATAAGTAATCTAGTGAGTAAACAGGTTTCCTGAGCCCTGTGAACCACTCTAGCAAATGAATCAAACCCAAGCAGGGAGTTGTGGAAACTTCTGATATATAGCCAGTTGGTCAGAAGGTAACAGTCTGAGTTTTGACTGGTATCTGAAGTTGGGTGAGAAGGGCAGTTTTGTGCAACTAAGCCTTTAACCTGTGAAATCTGATGCTATCTCTAGGTAAATGGTATCAGAATTGAGTTGAGTTGTAGGTCACCAATCTCGTGTTGAAAAATTGCTTGCTGGGCGCCTGGGTGGCTCAGTGGGTTAAACCGCTGCCTTCGGCTCGGGTCATGATCTCAGGGTCCTGGGATCGAGTCCCGCATCGGGCTCTCTGCTTGGCAGGGAGCCTGCTTCCCTCTCTCTCTCTCTGCCTGCCTCTCCAACTACTTGTGATTTCTCTCTGTCAAATAAATAAATAAAATCTTTAAAAAAAAAAAAAAGAAAAATTGCTTGCTTAGTATAGAGTAACAAACCCCCTAACACACACACACACACACACACACACACCCCACAACTGTTTTCAGACCCTTAATCATGAGTCCCTATCTACCCTAGCTCAGTGTCCTAAATGTCACAGCTTCCTCCCTGTACCTTAAAAAAATCCACTGTATTACAAGTTGTTACTACATCATCAAATAGCTGGTTCCTTTCTCATTTCAGATTTCACCTTCAAGAGGCATGACTTCCCCAACTTTTCTAAATTACCTTTATTTCCCAGCTACTCTGAACAACAATTTTATTTACTACATAACGCTATTTACTGAATTTCACTTATTTGTTTACTTAATATTTCATTTCCTTTCTTCTGCTTTTGGATAGAGACTTTATATGTCTTGTTCACTGCTGCTATCATCCCCAAATCTTGAAGTATACTGAACTCACATTACTAACTTGATATACATATGAATGAATGAATTCAAGGTGTCAGTAAGCATACTTAAACTCCAAAACCTAATGCAATAAACTTGTTATTGATTCCAATTTAAACTTCCCTAACATTTTCCTGACAAAACACTGTTTTGTTAATGGTTGTTTTAATGTTGTTTTTTTTGTGACTGCTTCTTACAAAAGGAAAAAGAGCCAAATAATAAACAGTGGCTGTGAAGAAAGGTGGTCTTGATTTGTGGTAGGGATAGGAGTAGGTTGGAGCTGAGGCAGGAGCTTTGTGGGAGCGTGCTGGGTTCCAGCGGCAAGGGTAAACTGGAAGAAGGGACATTTTAGGACTGCCTGAAACTTGAGGGTAGAGGTTTGGGCCTATACAGGGACTTCCTCAGCTGATTTGTAGGTCCCTTTGTCCTTCTCCCCTTTTTCACTACCTCCTCCCCAATAATGACTCTTTCTTGCCTTAATGCCCCCTGTGTCCCCAGACCATATATCTATTTACCAGAACCCCTTCCTGCAGAGCTCCTTGTGATATTTAACCTGGCATCACAGAATTTCATGAGCTCTGGTCTGTGCCAGAGTCTGGACTGTGCCATCCCCTCAGGACTTTATTACCATCCTGAAGAGCAAGGCTGTGTCATGTTTTCCTACCATCTTACCCCCAACACGTCACTAGCTGAGAGTAAGGCAGCTTGGCTTCCAATAAAGCCTAGTTTTAAAGCAATGTGTTTCTTCATTTATAGGCCCTTACATATTTTTTGACCAGAAGGAATGACTAAAACACATGTCATTAAAAAATGTTGAAAAATGTGCACAGTAACCAAGTGCATTTGAATTTTAGCAGTTTTGATGTTAGCAGGACAGGTCCAAGGGCACATATGGAGTCCCAAAGAACCAGCCAAGAAGGTCCTTGACTTTGCATAGGATAGATAGAAATCAAACTTGAGTTGACAGGAAGTGTGAGAAGGGTTTATTGAAGATTTATAGAGAGTGCAGATGCAGACAGAGCATCAGGAGACTCGGAAAGGAAAAAGACAGGGAGTTCATCTTTGCTTGTGGTTTGGGGTTTTTATGGAGAATTATGATCTGATGTACATGCCCTCTCAGGCATCCAGGAACCATTCAGAACAAGGACAAGGGTCCAGGTGTCCTCTGTAAGTCACTTATTCTTTGGAGCTAGGGGGTCTTGGCATTGAGATGTCTAGTGCTGGTGGGCTGGAATACGAACAAGTTGGTCTCATTTGCTCGTTACTCGTTTTGCCCAGTCCTTCCTTAGATGTTTCTATTGTGCTATCTATCTATTGTTATCTACTGAAAGAAATCATTAACTCCATGTCCCTCCCAAGGAGGACATACATTATTTGCACTGTGAATCAAGTGTAAGGCAGGGGTATAGACCTTAATGAGAATAGCAGAAAAAGGAGATTTTTATGAGGTCCTTCAGTTTCCCGATCTCAGTTGCTTTTATTTTGGACTCATCTTTCACATGCCAAAGGGTAGATTATATCTCTTACGATTCTAATATAAAGCAAATATAAATTAATCTTCATTTTAATTGGTTTACATTAATAAATGAATTTGAATATAAATAATACTGTATTTGTAAATTGTAAGCACTTAACAAGTAAGACTTGATAATAACAACTAATTATACTGAATGCTTACAGTATGTCAAATACACCCTTAAGCACTTTAAAATATATTAATTAATACATATTAACATGTATTAACTGTTTTAGTCCCTTCAGACTGTTATAACAAAATGCCATAGACTGGGTGGCATATAAATAATACAGATTTATTTCTCACAATATTGGAGTCTGGGAAATCCAAGATAAAGGCACTTGCAGGTTCTGTGTTTGGTCAGTCCAGTACTCACTGATGGCTCCTTCTGGCTGTAACTTAACAGCACAAGGAGCAAATAAGCTCTTCAAGGTCTCTTTTATTAATAAGGGCACTAATTCTATCCATGAGGATTCTATCCTCACAACCTAATCACCTGCTAAAAAACCTAACATCCTTATACCAACACAACATGAATTTTGGGAAGACATGTTCAGACCATAACATTAGCCAATATATTAAATACGTATTAGTTAATATTTATTCATATGAATGAATTTACATATGTGAACCAATATTCATAAGAAATCTATGATTAGTGCTATTCATATTAATCTCTGTCTTACAGATAATGAAACTGCAGCAATGCAGGGGTAGATGATTATCCCACAATTATAAAACCAGTTAATGGATAAAGCAAGATCAAATCAAGGCATTCTGGAACAAGAGCTCATGGCTCCTACTCTAAGCTCTCAGATCCATAAAGATTAATTTTGTGCTTTCTGGTTTGTGATGCTGAGCTTTATCTTAACATATTACTAATACATATATTTTTAATAGCCAATTATTTAATCAAATTTCCATTTTTCATTATTTACTATTCAGAATCCCTACCATAACTGTAGGACTATTTCTGATGCAAGAGAGATTCCTAAATAAACTTCATTTAAAATATAAAAATATTGCAAATGTTTTCTTAATTGAATATTTGACAAAGTAAGAAAATGAGAATGTGAATGCATTTTGAAAATAATTCCCAATTACCAACATGTTTGCCAAACTGAAATTTTATTAAATATAATTAAAAAGCTAAGAGTGACCTGTTCCCCTCAATATGATTATGAAAGTCCACAATCCTTATACAGTGAATTTCAGTAGTATAACCATACCTTGCTGTATTTGGAGTTTCAATATTCACAAAAATTAGATTAGGAAGTAGAAAAGTTGTCAGGAACAATCCATCAGCGATATCTGGAAAAGCAACTTTAGTATTTAAAATAATTATATTCAGGTACTCAGGTTATGAGCCTTAACAAAAATTTTGGCATGCATTTTTTCCTGTTTCTAATTTATTAAATGTGATTTACCTTTTTCCATTTAAAGAATTCCTGCTGCTTGCTTTATGGTAGTATTTTGCATTGATTTTGCTGTAGGTGACATTCATTTTTGTTACATATTGTATTCATGATTAATATGCAAATATCTTCCAAAGCAAATTACCATATGTATTTGATAAAATGCAGCATACATTGTTTTTAAAAATTAAAATAAGATACATATTTTAAAGTCCTGTCTTCAGATAATGCTTTAAGACCTATCAGTGTTTAATAAATTTGCTGTTGATTTCTTTGCTCATTTAACTACCCAGGCTGTAATGCCTTGTTATCCTTCTAGTCTGAGTACAGCATTGCAGTAAATGATTTCAAATTACTAACACTAGCCCTGCTATGTGAACAGATGTGGAAGTTACAACAGATGCTTTTCTGTTCCAGGTTAAAATGGATATCCCCTCCAATTCACATTGTCAGGGTTGTACTTATTGTTCATTGTAATAGCTAAAGAAGATAACCAAATTAATGTTAATGTAGGAGTCTGGGAGCTCTAGCAAGTTGAATTTTATAAGCTTTCTTTTTTTTTTAAGATTTTTTTATTTGTTTATTTGACAGACAGATCACAAGTAGGCAGAGAGGCAGGCGGGGCCGGTGGGGGGAAGCAGACTCCTTGCTGAGCAGAGAGCCCAACGTAGCCTCGAACCCAGGACCATGGGACCATGACCTGAGCCCATGACCTGAGCCGGAGGCAGAGTCTTTAACCCACTGAACCACCCAGGCACCCTTTATAAGCTTTCTTTTTTAAACTGTGTAACGTTCTTTTTCTGACTTCAATTTGTCACAATTACTATATACCTTAATGTTAAATTTTCCCCACTATGATAAATATACTTGGCTCCCAACAAAGACTTATTCTGAGACTGATATGATATTGAATATTTTTTGTATCCTTTCTAATTTTAACATTGTCTCTAACATAAATTGTTAAGTATTTTATCCCTTATAATTAACTAGTTTATTATAGTAGAGGCTAGAGTATTTCTATTTTATACCAGCATTATGAATATTTAATTACATTTAAATTCAATTATACGATTTTCTTAATTTTCTAATGAGTATCAATACATTATTTACTTCCTTAATGATATATTTTTATCAGAATTATTAGATATAAAATTTTAAAATGGAAGCTTCATTGCAAATTATGAGACCAGTTTGCTGGTATACTATATTAACTTCCTGGAACATTTGTTAATTTAACTAGTTTTACTGTAAAATACATACATATTCTCCTTCTATTTGGGGCTGTGATTCAAACTCAGTGAAAACTTAAAATAATATAAATATCTTTCTTTCTAACATTTCCTTATGAAAATGCCAAAGTTTGTTTCCAGTGTGGCAGAACATGAACGAGCGCTAGAAGGAAACAACTGTTTCCTACAGTATATACAATACCAGATTAAAATTTTAATAGGCCCTAAAAACCTTTTAATCCACCTTTCCCCAAACCTTTTTTAATTAATTTTTTATTTTTTTATAAACATATCATGTATTTTTATTCCCAGGGGTACAGGTCTGTGAATCGCCAGATTTATACATTTCACAGCACTCACCATAGCACATAACCTCCCCAATGTCCATAACCACACCACCCTCTCCTGACCCCCCAAACCTTTTTAATTACACTGTTCCTTCACTCCCTTCTCTTTTCTTTTTCTAAATTGTCTCCCTCCCCTTCTCTTCTCTTGTCTTCTCTCCTCTCCTTCCCTCTCCTCTCTTTTCTCTTATATTCTTTCTGCAATCTAAAGCCAATAAACTGAGCACACATAGTTCACTCTATAGGTAAACATGAACTCTACAGTTAGACCTATTGATATAAAATCCTCACTCAGTGTTAGAACATTGTTGTCTTTATACATCAGTTTTTCTCTTTGAGCTTCAATTTCCCATTTGCACACATATAATTAAATATTTATTTTCTCTTGCACCTCTTTCATGTCTTGAAATTCAAGAGAATGCTTTCAAGTTTGCTAAAAGGTCATGTCACCATTTTAGTATATTACAATATTTATTTGTATGAACCTGGCTCTTGGACTTAATCATTTACTTTATATCTATTAAGTGTCTAATAGCCTACTGAGTTTTAAGACCAACATAGGACAGTATATGACTAAACACAAAAATATCTGTTAGTAGGAGAGAGCTTAATGTTGATCAGTAGATGTTTAAGAAAGAAAGAAAATGTTGATTTGTGATTTAAAGCAAAAGCATAAAAAACAAAACAAAACAAAATGTATAGATTCATCATTCTGGGGCCAGTCAGGAGATAGAGACTATACACTGGTTTAAACAGAGAAAAAAAAAAAAGACAAAAATCACTAAACTATGATAGAAAAGTAACTATAAGGTATAATGAAAGCCTTTATGGTACCCTGTGGTGGAGGAAAAATACCCAAAGAAGAACAAAACTTAGAAAGGGTCTCCTCACAAGGCTGGGGATTCAGACCACAATGAAAAAGGTATAGTTCAATCTACTGGAGAGTAGTAAAATTGCTGATTTGTCTAAGCAAAAGTTGGTCCACAGTAACTGAACAAGCAGGAGGAAGCAAATCCTCCAAGTACAACCAGGAAGTAAACATGTTACTCTTAACATGTAAGGAGGGGTTGGGTGGGGGAAGTTGCAGAGGAGGCTGGCTGTGTTACATAGAACTCATGGGGGGAAAGGCAGAATATACCTGGGCTTTGCAGAGGTGGTGAGTGTGGTTAGATGGGGTTCCAGACTGGTTCCAGACAACCTGCAGATTTGCGTACAGAGGGCAGTCAGGAAGTCTGTGCAGAGGAGGAAGACTTTGAGGCACTAATTTTTGTGTTGAGAGGGTCATAGAGAAAGTTATCACCAAGTCAAGGCTGAAATGTCATCCAAGGACCATGTTTTGCACACATGGCTGGGGCAGTCTTGATGGTCTGTTCTCACATTCAGACAGCTCACAGCAGCCAGAAACTGCATGAGAACTCCTTCTTCATGCAATGTCCCTAGAGCAGCCACGATTGAGAAACTTAACACAAGGCTCACTTTAATGGAGAAATGTTTAAAGAAAATCTGTTATCAAAGCATATACTGTAGGGTGAATCTGGAGCTGAGAAAATAAATTAGTAATTGACAAAAAAGTAGAGATTGCAGAGATATATTCCTTGATGTTACATACTTATTTTGTGTCTTTAAACTATTTTTTTCTACCTCATAAACCGAATAGACATAAATTTTTATACTGATTGCCTTTTAGATGTATTGCATTCAAAACCACTTCAAGAATATTTTAGTAGCTTTTAAATGTTTTTTTTTAAAATATCCACAACCCAGTAAAAAATCTCTTGTTACTATTAATAGGGAGAAAATTTCAAGAGAAATATTTTTGTGACAAACCTGTAAGCAGCTTTACATTCATTTTCTTCTTTAGTTTTTAAAATAGAACATTGAAATTAGTACTCAAAATGTTAATAACAATTATAGTGCCGATTTTATAGTAAGGAAGGGGACTGAATTCGTTGCTAAAGTTTTCTAAAGACAACACCTACTGTATGTCACCCTTTTTTATGGTATACCAAGATAAAATTAACATGTGATACTCCATATATTCATTTGAAGTTGTCCCTGATTTCAGAAAAGACTGATAAAAACATGCTTGTATCTGTTTTCCAAGATTTTTTTTTTGTCCTACAATTCATTGACTTGAAGGTAATTGATCAGTAGAAAGTACAATAGCATTCATATTTTTATGTTCCAGTAAAAAGATATTATAGGATACATATGCATTCTAAATATGTGAAAGGTGACTTATTTACATTATAATTAGCCATTCTTTTCTTCCTTAACAAGGTTACTTGACATTGTCAAGTATTGATGCCGTCATTAAAATGCTGGTGAAATTGTATTCTTTATTGCTAATTAGGAAGTCTTTTAATACAACTGAAGTCCATTGCCACTAATTACTATCCTAATAGAATACGTCTATATACATACTGATTGCTTAAAGTACACTTTGCCTTTAGTGAGGAGAGAAATGCCCTGACAAGGATGTAGCCTTGGCTCATTATTTTTTATTCAAACAGCAAGAAGGAAGAGAATGAAAGAGGAGGAGAAGGCAGGGGAGAGAAGGGAAGGAAGAAAGGAAGGATAGAGAGAGATGCTGCTTCTGAGTGCTGTAAATATCTTAGAACAATAGAGTAATTGACTTAGAGCAGTGGTGAATACAAAATGTAAACTTTCATTAAATCATTCTGTAAACCTATGAGGGCATGCGTTTGGTCCTGTGCATGTTTGGATTTCCTATATCCACTTTTCCTGAAGCAATGTGAGTCTTTTTGACTCTGTATTTTAGCTAACATAAATTGCTCCTTTATCATATAAGAAAGAATGCAAATAAAGTAAGGAGATAAAAAGAAACAAAGGGAGATAGCTCAATAAATGGTAGAAGAACATTCATTGAGTATGTACACTTTGCTAGATTCTAGTCCCAAGCCCAACAACAGTTTTCACAATATTTATGTCATTACATTCTCTGTATGCTACAGTTCCAGTAGGAAGTGAAATATATGATGATTTCTAGATGTAGAATTGTATTATTTTCTTTGACAGTCATTTGTGATGACTTCATTATGAAACATCACCTTAATGTATCACCACCGAGGAATGAAAATTATGTGCCAGTCATCTTAGGTGGCCATCTTGGTTACCTTTATTATTAACTCTATTAAATATATAACAGTTCCCATTTTATTGATTAGAAAACAAAGTTTGAGAAAAGCTAATTTTTTTTTCTTGGCAACTGTCCCAAAGATAAGGGGTATACACTACTCTTTGGATAGTCCCAATAATGCAGTATTTTTCTGTAAGATATTGAAGAAAAATTCACATTAGAGAAAGTAGTTTACTAAAGATAAAATTCAGTAATAAACAGTTTTTGTTTACCAGGGCTTTTCAGCCCTTCACTTGGTTTGCAAGCTCAGAATTTTCCAAGAAACACACAAGATGATATTCTTTTTTATTTTTATTTTTTTTGAAGACTTTATTTATTTATTTGTCAGAGAGAGTGAGCACAGGCAGACAGAGTGGCAGGCAGAGGCAGAGGGAGAAGCAGACTCTCTGCTGAGCAAGGAGCCCAATGTGGGGCACCATCCCAGGATGCTGAGATCATGACCTGAGCCGAAGGCAGGCGCTTAACCAACTGAGCCACCCAGGCATCCCACAAGATGACATTCTTACTATGAGACTTTGTTGGGATTTGAGTCTAGATCTCTAACTCTAAATATCAGGCTCTTTTTATTATAAGAACAGTTTTAAAACTGTTTTAAATGTTCCACTAATAACTGATTCTATTCCATTTTTAATAGTTTAACTCTTTGTATAATGAAAATAAATACATAACACTGACTTGTCAAATGTTAACACCAGCAATGAGTCAAATTATTTTTGTGCAAAACTTGAAATAAATTTTCCTGCCATTTATCATTCTGTGTTGTTTTAAACTTGCCCTGTTGATTTTTTAACATTTAATCTTAGATCCTGAGTCCAAAGTGTTTCTATGGAAATGAAAAGTATTCTGAAAAGGAAGAAGGTGGTAATTATAAAAATATTCCTCCATGGTAAGGTTTTACCCAGCAATGATTTGGGGCCATTTACAATACTAAAACTATTAAATAATAAAATCAGAAAAATTGAAATTAAAGTAGTTATGGGAAACCATGTGGCATTGAGAGGAAACACTATAGTAATGAGGGAAACTTTGAATGTTAATATTAAACCTGAAAGAAATATTTGTATATCTCATAGATAGTACCCGGGTAATTCTTATAAAATGCTGAATCACTTCTGAGTAAGCCAATGAAAAGATGTTCTCTTTTGCTTTTCCCTAACTTTATCGTATTTATTCACCAAATGAGTAGTTATATTTGTATTCATAAAAAATTAATGTTGTTACCTATTTTAAGTCAGGCCCCATCCAGGGTATTAGGATTAAAACTGTAAAATGGTAAAAAAATAATGCATATTCTGGTTTCATAGAATATACATTCTAGTGAAAAGGACAAAGGCTGGAGACCTGGAGGCTCTGATGGTTGAATATCTGCCTTCAACTCAGGTCATTATCCCACGTCCTGGGATCGAGTACCACATTGGGCTCCTTGCTCCTTCGGGAGCCTGCTTTTCCTTCTGCCTCTATCTCTCTGTCTTTCATGAATAAATAAATGAAATCCTTAAAAAAGGACAAAGACAATTAATTATTTATGATAGGCAAAATTTTATAATTTTTTTTAAAAGAATGTTATGAATTTCTGAATTATAAAAGAGAACCAGTTTGTCCAGGTGATCTATGAGAAGAAAATTGCAACTGTAAACCAGGAAGTAGAAAGGGAATGAGACTGGAACTTTCCAAAGATGAGATCATATGTGATGAGAGAGAAAATATCCGATAAATGTCAATGGCAGGCAGAGTGCAGGGCTTGTGAGACATTTATACTATAATAAGGCATTTGGATATTATTCACAAATATGTCAGGAAGGCTCATGTTGAGTCATGGCAATAATATACTTCCTTGGAACTCTATTTTTTAGCATAGAAAGTAGTTCAAAGAACTGAATTTTAGTCAGGTAGCCTCCGAATTAATAATGAGATTTCAGATTTCCTAAAATATTTGCTCCAGATCCTGTTTTTATTGTTATTGTTGTTATTCGTTTGTTTTGGAATCAGAACCAATTTTCCCTGGTCCTTCTCTTCAAATATTTTATATTGTAGTTGAGACATTATATAATATTTACTCATTTATTCCTTAAAGTCAAAGGAAGTTATGGGGTTCTCTAAATGTGATATATATATATATATATATATATATATATATATATATTATTTAGAGAACGCAAACTCATCCTATTCAGCAATCAAACCATCCTTTAACCAGATATGTTAATTTATTAAAATCTATTTCTGATCTATGTTTTCTTTATTCTAGTTTACTTAACCAACAAATATAAAAACAGCAAGGGAGATTTTATCTCTCTCTAAGTAATGAAAGTTGATGCCAACAAAATTCTATCCTTTGCTGTCCTTTTTTCTTCTCCTAAGATGAATAAAAGCAGGAGCTCTTGGGTGGCTCAGTGAGTTAAGCCTCTGCACTAGGCTCAGGTTCTGATCTCAGAGTCCTGAGATCCAGCCCAGGGTCAGGCAGGGAGCCTGCTTCCCTGTCTCTCTGCCTACTTGTGATCTCTCTCTCTGTCAATAAATAAAATCTTAAAAAAAAAAAGTTGAAAAAAAAACAGACTGAAATGATTAGAATGGTGTGTGCACGTGTATGTGAGTATGTGAATGTATGTGAATGTGAATGCTGAAACATATCATAGAAGGAAAAAACTATAATCAACTATTATTAGTCAACTTAATCTATATTTACTGAGCATAAGGCCTGTATGATTTCCAAGCCAGTTACTAGAGGCTATATACAGATTTCTATCTGTTTATAATTATGTTGTGAATAGGAGGGATAAACAATACAATTTACTGAACAATCAGGTGCTAAGTCATGGGTAAAATGAATTATTTAGTAATATAAACTATATAATTGATCTTATTTATATTAGTGTGCTTTCAATATTCTAGGATTTAAATAATATGGATTTAAATCTAGGATTTAAATAATCTGATATCTGTAAAAATGTTATGTAACTTTTAGTGATCATTTTTGTGCTAATCTACCCTTTAAGTAATGTGCTTATTTCTTTACCTTTTTCCATTTTTACCCTTATTTCTTATGCATTTTCATTTAACTTTTATCCTGTTTGCATAAAATTCTCATATGATTTTAGAATGTTTTTAAAATATAAATATAAGCACACCTTCAGACTTTATTAGTAGAAATCAATTCAGTTAATTACAAGACTGACATAGTTTAAATTATGTTTCATGCATAAATATAAATACAAATTAGAAAATTTTGTTAACCTTTGGAAGCAGATGAATCGCGACTATAATATACACAGAATGAAATAAAAATCTATAGGGCATTAATACATCCAGTGTCTTATGACTATAAGCACTAGTTCTATCCATTGAGAAACTATGTTATTGGCCAGAATTCCCCTTCAATGTGATCATTCATACAGTGTTGCTAGAGGTTAATTTACAACATCAAATTGTTTTTCGCTATAATTAATTCAGCTACATTAAAAATACATGGAACATGGAAAAGAGGAGTGGGCGGAAACACATTTCTAATTCACATATTGTAAACATTATATTAAGTTAGAATAAACAGTGTGCAATACCAGTTTTTATATGTAATAGTACTTATATTTATGTTGATATTAATGATTAAAGTTTATAAATAAAAGCTGGTGCTTATATTTATATGTCACAGAATTTATTTTTGCCATTTTTGGTAAATGATAAGGTCATTTTTTTACACATAATGCACTTCGCTCTAAAAATAATTTTGATATGTTAAGAACTTACATCAGGATTTAGAACTAGACAATTGGGACTTAAATTTATTTGCAAGAACTGAGAGTGATGGAATAGAGAATATAAAGGCATGAAAGTCAGATGTTCCCAGGAGGGAAGTTTATTTGCAGATCTCAACTTAGGGATTACAATGACTTCAGAGGCCTGTAGGTAATATAAATGTGTGAAGCATCTGGGTATGAGAAATAAATGGCTGCTGTTCCAATGAAGTAGAGAGCACATCAGTCCCATAAAAGTATTCATCTAATTAAAAAGAATAAAAATCAAAACAAAAATCCTACTGGTCAAGTAAAATAAGTCAGATGGCAGGATTCAGATGAGGAACCACCAATTTACAACCATATCACATCAGCCCTGTATTTATGTCCACTTATGGACATGGGCACATAAAATTATAATTATTAGTAATTTATTAAATTAAATATCTATAAATATTTGTCATAGTGTTTTTATTTATTGAACAGATACTTGATACTAATTCTATAAGCAAATTGACACTGTCGAAATGCTTATGAACATGTTCTTTTATGTAAATTCAATATTTTCCTGTGTTTATTTGCATGAATCACAATATATTTGTTTTCCTGTTAAGTATATTGATACTTTGATTCTGGTTCAGGGCTGGTCAGTAATAATGAACTTTCTTAGTAGTTGGTTGCTATGTATTAAACTTAATTAAACACAGATGTTATTAGAAATTAGGTATAATTACATAGAAAATAAGGAAAGTTAAAACATATCAAAACTATAATTGGTATTCTCAAAGAGATAAGACCAAATATTATATTTATCAAAAAGTATGCTGAGGCTGTGAAAGAAACAATAAGCAAGCAAGCAAGTAAAAACATATACATTAAAAAAAGTAGATTGGAAATCAAAACCCAGCAGCAGACATAGAATTATTCCAGAATGAAGCAGAAAATGAATTCATCCCAGAGTAACTTCACCATATATTAAAGTAATATTGCTAGATTCTCTGGGGTTTTCCATTGTATTGAGAAGACGTTGTTATTAATGACAAAAAGTTTAAACTTGGATTAATATTTAGTACATGGAAAAGTAAACAAATGAAGAATAAAGGTAATGGAAAGCTATGATATGCCAAAATCACATAAATATCTATGTAACAGGTAAGAAAAGTACTTATAATAATATAAGCAATATGCATTATGCTAACCAAATGCAGTAACTAAACTGTGAGAATATAGGAAAATGAAAAGTGCCTGGTAGAAAAAATCTAATGAAAAGGACATATGAGGGGTGCCTGGGTGGCTCAGTGGGTTAAAAGCCTCTACCTTCAACTCAGGTCATGATCTCAGGGTCCTGGGATGGAGCCCTGCATCGGGCTCTCTACTTGGCAGGGAGCTTGCTTCCCTTTCTCTCTCTCTGCCTACTTGCGATCTCTCTTTCTGTCAAATAAATAAATAAAATCTTTAAAAAAAAAAGAAAAGGACAAGAAAAGTTGATATATCAGAAACTTAATAAAGAAATTATTGTATAAGCAAGTTATATATAAGACAGAGATAAATATAGGGGAAAAATCCTGAAGTAGTTGGATATGTTGTTTCTGAAGAATAGGAATCAGCATTGGAAGATAGAAAAGAGAATAGGAAGGATAAAAAAATAAAAAGGAGACTATGTTTATTTTATTGTAAACTTTCAGATTAAATCACCTTTTATAACTTTATACATATATGTGTCTACATATTTGATTAAATTAAATATGAATTTGAAATGGAAACTTCTGTTTTCAGTCCAACATCCAAAGAACTTGGAAGTCGCCAACACCATCCTCACTAGAAAAACTACTGAGAAAACTGAAATTCAGAGATTCTTAGAGATTCTTCATCAGAGACTTACTGTCACAAGAAAAGCTGCACAGTGATATTTTCCCTAGCAATAGCCTTTCCTCAAGGGACACTATTTAACCAGAGCCTAAACAACTTTGGCTACCAGAACATAATAGGCTTGGAGGAAGAGAAATAACCAAATCTGGGCTCTTCTAGACTTCCTGTCTTACCTATATAGGAGAGCTGAAAAGCTACTGTAAAAGTTACAGCCCTGAGTCACAAGGTCATTAAAAGACTAAGATGTAGTTGTAGGAGCACAGACTTTCTCCTCCTGCCACACCAAACCAAAACATTGATGGGTCTTCAATATAATAGCAGGAGATTAAAGCTGAAAGAACTGCAAGGCACAGACCTTATTTAAAAAGGAATATCTGTGGAAACCCAAAGACAACAGAGGAGGCAAAGGGGGAAAGGAGGAGGGACAGATGAGGCAAAGGAACTGGAGGACGTTTCAGGCTCTGCTACCACAACCACATCAAACAGAAAACACACCTCTACTCTTAGCTAGATAAACAGAAAATTTTACAGGAAAGCCTCTTTATCTCAGCTTCTTTAACCCATTATATTCTGTCCAACTTTAAACAGAAGTGATAAGGCATGCTAAAAAAGCAAAGACAGTCTGAAGACACAAAGCAATCATCAGAACAGATTATGTTCTGGCATAGCTATATGGCAGAGATTTTGGAATTATCAGAGTGAGAATTGAAACCAGAGAGAAAATTGAAGCTTGAAAAAATCCACTAATATTATAAGGAGTCTAATGGAAAAAGTGGACAACATGCAAAAGCAAATGGGTGATACAAACAAAGTGATGTAAATTCTAAAGAAGAATAAAAATGAAATGCTAGAAATTAAAAAAAAAACTGTAAAAGAAATGAAGAATACCTTTGATGGCATCATCAGTAGACTGAACATAGCTGAGCTAAGAATCAGTGAGCTTAAATATATGTCAATAGAAATTCTCAAATTGAAAATCAAAGAAGACAAAAAGAGAATAGAATATCCAAAACTCATGGAAAAATCATAAAAGATGCAATTTATGTGTAATAAGAATAACAGAAGAAGAATTAACAAATAACAACAACAAAATACTTGAAGTAATAATGACTGAGAATTTTCTGAGCTTAATGACAGATATCAAATGACAGATCCAGAAAGCTCAGAAAATACCAAACATAATAAATACTGAGAACATTTACAGTTAGTCATATCATATTCAATCTAAATATAAGAGTCAAAGACAGAAAGAAGCTTGAAAGAATCCACACAGAAACTTAGACACAAATGTTACAGCAACTTCATTCATAGTTACCAAAACTTAAAAGCAACCAAGATGACCTTCAATATGTGAATGGGTAAACTGTGGAACAGTCATACAATAGATTGTATTCAGCTATAAAAAGGAAGGAACTATCAAGGTACAAAACTACTTAGAAAACCCTAAATGCATATTTCTAAGTGAAGGAAGCAGTCTAGAAAGTCTACATACTGTTTGATCCCAATTATCCCACCCATGCTGGAAAAGGCAAAACTATTGAAATGATAAAATGATTGGTGGTTGTCTGGAGGTGAGGGAATGAATATTTTGAGTGCATATTTAGGGCAATAACTCAATTCTATCTGATAGTGTGATGATAGATACATTATACATTTGTTAAAACAGAACTGTACAACTTAAGCAGTGAACTCTAATGTAAACTATGGACATTGGCTAAAAATAATGTATCAGTAGTAGTCCATCATTTATAATAAATGTACTATACTAGTGCAAAGTGTTAATAGTGGAAATAACATATATGGGTTGGTTGGGAGGAGAAGGCTTATGGGAATTCTCTGATTTCTGCTCAACGTTTCTGTAAACCCAAAACATTTCTAAAATAGCTTATTAACTCGAAAAAAATTTCACACACCTTACCAGTTGATACTTGGGTCTGTGATGTTAATTTAGAGTGGGAATTATTAATATTACTTAATGAATTACCCAGGCTATCATGTGGAAAAATTTTAAAAAGTCTCTTAAAAACCAGAGTACTGAGACTTAGAATAGGTAAGAATAAGTTTAATATACTGTAGCGCTTAATATTTAGTCTAAGTGTTTAGTGACATGGAAAAGTGAAGACAAAGGAATGAGATATGATAAAAAAAAAAGTAGAACTAGAATATCTAGATTTAAGTTAGAATATTATAACAGATTCAACATTAGACTTGTTAGACGGGGCATGGAGAAAAATATGAATCCATGCAATAAGTTATTACATTATATTATTTTTCTTAAATTTTATCGTAAATATAATTTACTTTATATCAGGGCCTTGATACAGATAGAAGACTCTGGAGGAGAAATTGTTAAAATATGCTCTGGTTGACTGGCATGACTGAATGAATGAAATCTTAGTTTAACAAGTAGAAAGATACCTATGCAGAAGAATATTTCTGTGATCAATTTTCAGGGAAAAAGTGATGACAGAAAATTAAGAATGATTATCTTAGAGGTTATATGAAGAACTACAAGAACTACTCAGGAAAGATAATTCAAAAATAATTGTTAATTGACCAGGCAAGAAACAACAAATGTTGGAGAGGTTGTGGAGAAAGGGGAACCCTCTTACACTGTTGATGGGGATGCTCAAGTTGGTACAGCCACTTTGGAAAATAGTGTGGAGGTTCCTCAAAAAAGTTAAAAATAGAGCTATCCTATGACCCAATAATTGCACTACTGGATATTTACCCCAAAGATACAAATGAAGCAAAAAGAAGAGCCATATGCACTCCAATGTTAATAGCAGCAATGTCCACAATAGCCGAAGTGTGGAAGGAACCAAGATGCCCTTCAGCAGATGAATAGGTAAAGAAGATGTGGTCCATATATACATATATTTGCATCAACATGGGTGAAACTGGAGGAGATTATGCTAAATGAAATAAGACAAGCAGAGAAAGATAATTATCATATGGTTTCACTTATTTGTGGAACATAAGGAATAGTATGGAAGACATTAGGAGAAGGAAGGGAATAAGGAAGGGGGATACTCAGAGTGGGAGACAAACCATGAGAGACTATGGACTCTGGGAAACAAACTGAGTTTTAGAGGGTGTGAGTGGGTGGATAGGTTAGCCTTGTGATAGGTATTAAGGAGGGCACATACTAGGAGTGCTGTGGTGGCTCAGTCAGTTAAAGGAGGGCACATACTGTATAGAACACTGGGTGTTATACATAAACAATGAGTCATGGAAAACTACATCAAAAACTAATGATATACTATATGGTGACTAATGTAAAATTAAAAAAAAAGGATTGTGAACTAAGGTTTGAGATTTTTTTGAATACTTATTGATGGGACTGAAAAAAAAAAACTAATGAAAAAAGGCAATCAGTGAGATACAAGATGGAGGAGATACAACATTATGTAAGATACAAGGTGGAGGGCAAGGCAGTACACTACCTTTTTATAATGAAGGCAGAGCATAGTTATAGCTTAAGGCAGATGTCTAAAATAGGTAAAATTCATTTTCTCTCCCCGTTTCCCTCAGACTGTTCCCTTTTATTAATCTCTTCTTTCTAAGTATGCTTAATTTTCCTCTAGAGGAGTGTTTCTTGGCAACATGCATTCTGCATTTTTAATAATGCCCCAGGTAATGCTGATGCTGATGGTTTTGATGACACTTTGAGTAGCAAGACCTTAAAAGGTCAGATGTCACCACTTTTAATCTCTGCTCTGTGATTTCCATATTCTAAAATTATTCCCTTTCTCTCTCTTTATCCATATTTTTATTTCCTTAAATACTAGAGGAAAAAATATGTATGATAGGATTGCCTCATAATTCTGAGACTTGGAGCTTATTTTGAAACATATAAGGAAAAGAATCATTTTTTTCTTCAATTATTATTGGATGCTATTTCACTGTGCATCCCAGATGCTATTAGGCAAAGCAAAATGTAGTCCCATATATAAAATTTTGATTTCAAAAATATAGGCATGAATGAATAGCTTTGTGCTTTGAGCTTATCCAAATGCCAGATCCAGGGACTCATAGGGATTCTATTTTTTTTGTTTTCTGCAGAAGAATTCTCCCTGTTTTAGCTAATAACAAGAAAGCATCACCTGTCACCTTTGCTTCCTAATGAGTTCTTGAAAACTATCTTGGGGCAGCTGTATTTTCACCCTAAAAAATCAAATAGCTGTCATACTGCACTAAATTACTTCCTACATTCCTGAACCTTGTAAGCCAAAATAACTTTTTATCCTTGCCCATTCATTTTTTCATATTTAATGTATAATATTTTTTCTGTTATTACATAATTAAATATTGAACAAAAAAATTTAGGCTTACCAGATATTCTTCATCTCTAATAAGGATAATTTATTGTACCATCATGATGATTTTAACTCTGATGATTCCAAGATTATAAACCAGAAACAACTGTGGTGTTAAGAGTGCCAGAAGTTACCAAATAATTAGATTTCTCTTTAAAGTTTGCTGGTTTGTGACATCAACTCTAACTGGCATATTTTTCAGAAAGCTGAAAGATACATTATGAAATGTATTTTGGAAATGAAGATAATTAGTATTGAATAAAAACTCTTAAGTGGGGCGCCTGAGTGGCTCAGTGGGTTAAGCTGCTGCCTTCGGCTCAGGTCATGATCTCATGGTCCTGGGATCAAGCCCCACCTTGGGCTCTTTGCTCAGTGGGGAGCTTGCTTCCTCCTCTCTCTCTTTGCCTGCCTCTTGCCTGCCTCTCTTCCTATTTAAGATCTCACTCTGTCAAAAAAAAAAAAAAAAAAAAAAATCTTAAAAAAAAAAAAATTTAAAAAACTCAAGAAATTTTCTCTCTTAATGAGCAAAATGATGGAGGGAGAAATGGAGCCTATGTAGAGTAAGATACTGCTCTGAGACCATTTCCATGAATACCTGATATACAATGGTAGCTGAACCCAGAAGGTGTTTGGGAGCCCTCTGCTCACAGGACTGTGTATCCCATTCTTGAGATACAGAGAAGGCCAATCATTATTGTCCATGGACCAACTTAGATGAACATGGTCTTTTCACCTAAAAAAAAAACCCAAAAAACAAAATACCCAAAAGTTGGACTTCAAATTCCAAACAGATATTGGTGTAGGATTAGGAAAAAAAAATCAATTATTTTAGTTTCATTAACTGGGGGAAAAAAATTTTTTATAACTTTTTTTTGTAATTTTTTTTAATAACTTCTTCCTCTTTTACCACAATCCTTTCCAAATAACAGCAATAACAACAACACAAAACTTTGATTTTGTTAATTTTATTCGTTTACAACACATTTTTGTCAATTGTACCTCACTACTCTTCAGCCATTAAGAGTCACACATATAGCCCTATGACCCAGCAATTGCACTACTGGGTTTTTATCCTAGAGATACAAACGTAGTGATCCTAAGGGGCATGTGCACCCAAATGTTTATAGCAGCAATGTCTACAACAGCCAAACTGTGGAAAGAACCTAGATGTCCATCAACAGATGAATGGATCAAGAAGATGTGGTGTATATACACAATGGAAGACCATGCAGCCATCAAAAGAAATGAAATCTTGCCATTTGCGACAACGTGGATGGAACTAGAGCGTATCATGCTTAGCGAAATAAGTCAAGCAGAGAAAGACAACTATCATATGATCTCCCTGATATGAGGAAGTGGTGATGCAACATGGAGGCTTAAGGGGGTAGGAGAAGAATAAATGAAAGAAGATGGGATTGGGAGGGAGACAAACCATAAGTGATTCTTAATCTCACAAAACAAACTGAGGGTTGCTGGGGGGAGGGAGGATGGGAGAAGGGGGGTGGGGTTGTGGACATTGCGGAGGGTATGTGCTTTGGTGAGTGCAGTGAAATGTGTAAACCTGGTGATTCACAGACCTGTACCCCTGGAGATAAAAATATATTATTATATGTTTATTAAAAAAAAAAGAATCCACTCTGTTCAAAGATCCATAAATAAATAAATAAATGAATGAATGAATAAATACAGCCTTAAAAAAAAAGAAAGAGTCACACATATCAATAGGAGTCTTATTTTATTTGGTTTTCATTCTGGAATTTGTTTAAGGATACATGGCCTTTAAATTTGTTGTTTGTGTCCCATGCTGGTCCATTGATATTATAAATAGTTGCTTAAAGTTTATAAATCTGTATTAAATGCACCAGTTAATGGTACATTTTTATAGAAATGACTTTGTGGATAATTGATAACCACATAGGACCAAAGGAAATTAGGTGAGAAAGGACTGTACAGGTGGGAGAAATTTGTAATTTCAATGGGATCGTAATAGAAAACAATGATCTAAAATGATAATTTGTTTTTTCTCACTACTTAACCATTTACAAAAAATATGCTGGTAATAAGAGCTAACTTTTTTTTTTTTCTTATACTGCAGAAATCTTTGAATAGCTGAATCAGTCATTGTAAAGATAATAATAAATCATAATTGCAAAGATAAACTAATTGATAGCAATCAAATATTGTACTTGCAGGCAGTTCAAAATGTCACTTTGTGATAGAAAGAACTTTTGCATATTGTAGTTACATTTTGCAATTGTAGTTACATTTTGCAATTGTAGTTACAGAAATTCAGATCAGAACACTAGGTTTTGGAATAATAGCTGTATATTTTACATTACAAAGTTTATCCTAATGTCCTCAACACTAAAAGGCTGCCCTTTTGTGGTAATCTTGAGGAGGGAAAAACTACCAAACGTTCGTATGCCATATAAAGTAATTCACAGTAAAATGCAAAGGATTTGCATTTATTACTGTTGCTGTATTTTAACAGAATTTTGCATGCTTTTATTTACTTTTTGGGAGGGGCATCTGCTCCAGTGCACACAGGATTTTATTTTCTTCAGCTGACAGATATTGAATGGTTAGTGAAGCCAATCAGTACATGTTAATTCTCTGACTCTAGTAAACTCTGCAGTGATTTCTCATGGGATATGCTAAGGTAATGTTAAAATAGGTTATTATGTTAAAATGTCTTTGGGCAAAAATAAATTGCTTCCAGAGCCATTAAGGCTGCTGAGTAAGGTTTTTAGCCTATTAACTATGATTCTTCATTTTATACAGCTTTTTTTATTCCTCTCAATTTTGTTGTGACTTCCATTTTTTCATTCACTCATTGTTACACTAGACCTTATATTTCTAACATATCAAAATTGTATTAATTTCATTGATTTTAAGAAGAAAGAATTTGTGAAGGAAATATAAATCATCCTCTTGGATCAGATATAAACAATGAGTTGGAAATAGACATAAGACAAAGAACTGGACTAGAGAGCATTACATGGAAGAACAGTCACAGTAACTCCTGTACTTGCTTTAAACTCCTAGCATCTGCAAGTAATTGGACATATTTTGTCTGTAATTTTCACAGGTGTACAATGTGTATACCTATGTATACAATGTGTATTCTTCAGCACCATTTTTGCTATATTTGCCACCATTTGGTATTTGTACCATTTTGACAACTTGCCAAAGTTATACAATTGCTAGGATTTGAACTACCATTTGAAATAACATAACCTTTTTAATAAGTGAAATTGCTTCTCTCATTCGGAACCAGTAATTCAACTTGAATGAAGAGGAGGCAAGAAGCAGCAGCACACTGGGCTGGACTTCAGTGAGCTTCTATATGAAGTGTCATGGGAGGTCATCAGGCAGATGCAAGCAGCCAGCAGCCATCTAGATTTAGAGGAAAGAGTTTCAATCATAACAAGGAATTTGGGAAAGTTCATATAATGTATTACTTTTGTTATTTCATTTAGCTAATGCATTTAACAAATTAAGATTCATGTATTTGCCAAGTGCCCTGTTGGCCACTTGCAGTACCTATAAAATAATTTGGGAATAGTTACAAAATATGTGGCCTCATTCAGTTTGTAGTCGACAGATAATGAGAGAGATTTGACTCCACTTTAGACAATGATGAAAACTCTTTCAGTCTCCCCTGGAGATTTTGTAATAAGAAATAAAGATGCACATGAAAATAGTTATAGAACAAAGTAGGTCTTGTTATTTGTTATAATATAAATGCTGATAATGAAAATAAGAGAAAGGAAGTATTACTTGCATCGGGAGTAGGGACTGGATTAGGATTAAGAGAGTTTCTAAAATGAGGCTTTTGTGTTAGAATTAACTAAAAATGTTATGTGCAAAGTTGGTATAACAATACAATTTCATAATAGATTTATTAAATAGTAAGTTTATAAACGTTAACAATATTTATCTTCTATGTAACATATGGTTTACATATTACCAATGTGATCATTTGTTTATCAGTTCAAAACATTTCTGAGGTTCTCTTATGTGTCTTTGTTAGGAACAGTAGATATAAAATGCAAAATTTAGAAAATATGGCATTAACTTCTAAGAAGCCTCAAGGGAGGATGCCTGAGTAGCTCAGTCCTTGAGTATCAGATTCTTGGTTTTGGCTCACGTCATGACCTTAGAGTTGTGGCATCAAGTCCCTCGTGGGGCTCCACACTCAGCAGGGAGTCTGCTTGAGATTCTCTCTCTCCATCTCCCTCTGCCCCCATCCCCCATCGTGCTTGCGCTCTCTCTCTCTCCAAGAAATAAATAAATCTTTTAAAAAAAAAGACTTGTGGGGTAAATAAAGGTCACTAAACTGATTGCAGACTATGCATGAATACAAAAGTGTAAGCAGAATGTGCTGAGACAACATATATTAAGATTTTTGACCTTGGCTAGAAATCAGAGAAAGTCTCCCTGTAAAAATAGCATCTCAGAAGAACTATAAAGCATGAATTGCTGATCATGGATTAGAACTGTGTTACCAGATGGAGGTGGGACTAAATTGGTAGTAATAGATTTAAGAGAAACTTCAAATCTACATAACTATGATTCCATGTATGTATTCTTTCTTACTAAGGAAATTAATTATAGCTTTCATCAAAAATCTTCATTTTCTAGCTGTCTCATTATTTTATTTCAAAAATTGGGGGGGCAAAGGCAGGGGAAAATAGTAACAGTTAGTTAAATTTACAAAATCAATTGTGGTTTCTTTTAGGAACACAGTAGTACTACATGAAATTCTGTTCTATATCACAATATTATCTGTTTGTATACATATTTATCTCCATAATGTACTTGCTAGTTAAGCAACAACTCCAAGTTGAACATTTTCACTGGAAGGGTCAGTCAACAATTTTAACTCACCATGGACAAACTTGTGCTCCCTGCTTTCATTCTTTGCATTTCATATTTTAATATGATCTAAACTTCAGAATCTAATTGTGTCCCTCATTATCTATGACCTCTTCAAATAACTACTCCATTATTTGTTTCTCTATTCCCTGAATGTTTTGGCATTTATAACCAATTACATTCTGGATTTGTGTCCTCTTCAGATAGATCAGAACATCATTGACAGCAGAAGTAAGTCTTTATTTTTTATTCTACATAAGTCTAATGCTTGTATTGAGATGCTCAAAAAATACCTTTACATTGATTAATTAAGGAATATGATCATTCCTAGAATTATTTACATTGAAGAATACAAGCAAAATTAAGAGTAGAGCTATCTATACCCATTGAAACATGACAACATACTATTGAAGAAAAATAGTATTTCAAATAATGCAATAGTATATGAAATATGAAAAATACGATTGAAGTTTTTTTTTTAATTTTTGTATCTGAGTATAGTTGACACACAATGTTACGTTTGTTTCAGGTGTATGACATAATAATTCAACTTTTCTATACATTATCCTATCCTATAACAGTACTGTAAGTATTGCTAACATCTGTCACCATACACTCTATTACAGTATCAATGACTACATGCTTGCCTTTTATTCTTGTGACTTATTCATTCCATAATTGTATCCCTGTATCTCCCACTCCCCTTTACCCATTTTACCCATTACTCTACTCCCTCTGGCTACCATCAGCTTGTTCTCTGTAATTATAGATCTGACTCTACTTTTTGTTTACTTGTTTATTCATTTGTTTTGTTTTTAAATTCCACATACAAATGAAATCATATGGTACTTGCCTTTTTCAGTCTGACTTATTTTAATTAGCATAATATTCTCTAGGTGTGATCTAAGAATTCTACTCCTATGTATTTACTCACAGAAAACAAAACATGAATTTGAAAAGGCGTATGCATCCCTATCTTTATTACAGCATTATTTGCAATAGCCAAGATCAATAAGCAGCCTAAGTGTCCATCAATAGATAAATGGATAAGGGAGATGTGGAATATAGATACCATGGAATATTATGCAGCCATAAAAAAGATGAGATCTTGCCATTTAACTGAGGTTTTTATATCCACCAATAAAACAAAACAAAAACTACAGACTGCATTTTAAATGATGGTAAATATTTAGTAATATATTTAGTAATAGTAAATAAAATATATTTTTATTTTAATTATTTAATTAATAAAAATATTTAGTAATAGTAAAAATGTATACTACTAGTAGATTTAGCATATTTGAGAAATTTACAATACATAATATGTCATCACACTTATTTTAAATAGATGTCACAGTAGCATGATTATATTTCCTGAATTCCTGTGTTTTCTTTCCTAGATTGTGAGATCACCTGCATAAGCATATTTAACTATAAATAACTGTAGTTTCCAAATTACTGTTATGAAAATTTTTTAAAAACTTCAGATTGAAAGTATTACAAACTGACAAAAGCTATTGCTTAGACAAATGAATACATTTTAGAACATGAAAGTAAGAATAACGGACGTTCCCAAGGAATAGAAAAATAATTTAAAAACCAGTAAGAAATGGAGCAGAAAACATGAAACAAAAAATGAAGCAAAGTGAAGGTGAGCTGGTGAGTTGCATTTCAAGTATTTATAGCTTGGAATGGAATGTGTTCATATCAAAATAAATAGGAAGACAAAATTTTTCTTCAGATAATTATTCCAAATCATCAAATAAATGCAAATTAAGTTATCAAATTGAATTAACCAAATGCATTGCAATGTAATGAAAGATAAGCAACTCCTTAGCTTGATAAATATGAGATCAAAGCTGATCTAAAATGTATAACACATAAATCAGTAAAATAGCAGTACTGTATCACCAATTTTATAAGAACTAAAACATTTCATAAATATTATTAATAATTATACTATATTTGATTTTAGCATTTATTATATAATAAACAAAAAGTATTAGTTAATGAATATAATTGTATTTAATTCAGTAGTTGAATAGAAGCTTATTGAAGTCTAATTGAACTTTTAAAAGTAATAGAAAAAATAACTTCCAAGCCTCCTCATCTACATACAAATTTTCTTATTTTTAAGCACTCACTACTAGTGCTTATGGGAAATTAATGAGTTTTGATGATCTGTACACTAACAACTCCTGAAAACTCATGGATGTTTTCTATGATGAATTTTTTTTCTCTCTCATCTAGCCCTTATCTCTTCTAGTTTCATTTTTATAGACTGTTCTTTTCTTTCTTCATACTTATTTTTTTTCCATTCATTGAATAAATATTTCTTGAGCATTTAGGTTGAGTTATGCCCTGCTTTAGATAGTTGGGATATATCAATGAAAAAGCAAGCCAAAATTCTGCATCTTTATCCTTTTATTCTAGTAGTAATAGAGAGTTAAAAAACAATGAATAAGTAAAATATATAATAAATCTGAAGATGACAATTGCTGGTAAAAGAAATAAAAGTGTAGGAAGGATAAAGAATGTGGGAGATGAATGAAGTTTAAAAGGCAAGCTAATCAGGTCACATTTAAGCCCAGAACCTTCTGCCTATTATGAGATATCCTTGCATTTATGCTTACAAATTTATTATATTTCTATAGAATCCTTATTGTTTTTATTTAATTAACTTTTAATATATTTGAAAATCTACCGAATTTTAACTTTCCCATACTTTTAAATTTTTAAACAAGCTTTTACATATTTACATTTTTAAAAGCTGTTCAATTTTTTTTTTTCAAACTATAATGGTTTCTTCTGTTTCATAAAAGCAAGAACTCTCCTATTTGGAGAAAATCAACTACATATATTTTAAAATGTTCACTTATTTCTTACAGAAATAATTTTCTTCTATATTCTTTTATTACTTAGTCATAAAGGAATCTTTCCCTTTCATTTATGATATTTTATTTTGTAAAGGTTTTATCATTGTAATGGTCTTCTCGTGCTGTGAAACCAAGTACCCAAACCTAGTCCTTAAAACAGCACATATTTATTATCTCACAGTTTCTATAAATCAGAGTTCTGGACACAGCTTAGCTGGGTTCTCTGCTCACAATGCTTAAGTTGAGGTATCCTCCACTGCTGTCATCACATCAGGAAGTTTTTTTAGTAAAGATCTGCTTCAATGCTTCTTCAGGTTGCTGGAAAATTTTATCTCCTTGTGATCTGGAGGAATGAGCTCCCATTTCTTTCCTGCACCACTCACCTCCTAGAGGCTTTCCACATTTCTTTGGAACATGTCACTCTCCACTGGCCCACTCACAACATGGAAGCTTATTTTTCAAAGCCAGCAAAGACTCATTTTTCTCATCCATACTAATGTGACAGAGCATAAAACAACATAATATAAACACGAAAGTGACATCACATCAGCACTGCCATATTTAAGGCACAGGACCTTCCCACACTCAAGAGGTGAGGGCAGTAATAGAGGGCATGAACACAGGACCATCCTAGAATCTTGTTGCCACAATTATATTTTGTGCATATTTTCGTTCAGGCCTAGGGATTTTCAACACTCATGGGGTTGTCCTTAGCTCTCTTTATTTTCAACTTCTGTGTTTTGAGCACTGATCTCTCAAATACAGTCCTCAATTATATTTGCTTTAACTATCAGTCATCTATATAGTGGTGTGGATTGACCATTTCATCCTGTGACAAGACCAGAGAATAGATAGAGCTTAATAAACTTTCTCTTCCCAATATGACAATTTAAAAATTATCCTTTGTTTTCATCTTTGCATTTTCATGCAACTATTTTCCTTTATGGTAATGTAAGTGCTAGGATACAACACGTATTATAAAATTCTTTTCCACTTTCTATTTTATTGTAAACATAAATGTCTCTAAATGGTTGCTAAGTTATAAGAACTAATCCTGATAATGTAGAATTGAACCCATAAATTGGGAGTTGAGATTTGTCTCTAGCTGGCTTGCAAGATAGCTCCAACATACATTACATTTCTTTGTATTCTAGTTATCATATCCCTTGCAATCTCAAGTTAATAAGAAACAATGGGAATAAATCAAAATTATCTTTACCTACACTGGAGCCTCTTACCTAATTATTATGGATCTTATAGTTGAATTTCAATTATTGGTATGTTTAATAGAAATTTTCCTTAGGAATTTTCACTTCCATTTATTTGGATTTTCCTTTATTATATGTCATCATGGTTAATATAAATGTAAATTGATAGGGATACATTAAGTACCATATGAAACTGGAATTTTCCACTTATTCTTTGACCCTATTTTAGTAATATAAATTGTTCATGAGAATGTTTCAATTTAATCACTATTTTCAAATTTGCTATTCTACCATTCTCTATTTTTGTTATATCCATTTTCTCATATCTTTTTTATATATCAAATAATCAAATTATTAGTAGTATTATTTTAATTGTCTTATGTGTGCTTCAAGTTTACTGATTTGTGTGATTTAATTTTATAATTAAAAAGACCAGAAAATGCTTAAGTTTATTTAAAAATCAACATTACAGATAGGGCAAATCAATTGGGATTACATGTTCTGAACTTTCCTACTAGATGCCAACAAGAGCAGTTTCAATCAACAGTGGTAAGGAACAATCTCATTCACTTCTTTCATGTTTATATTAATAAATTCAATTATTAATTTGGGATTAGCCATTAATGTGCATTTTCAACATTTTAGCATTTAATGATTTAAATGTTCCAAACTAGACGTTTAATGTTAAAATTGAATGAATTTAGTTAAACTTTACAGCATATTGATGTTACCAATTGGATGAGATAATCATACTATTACTCATCTGAAACCTAATGAAAATTATGGATCATTAGAGTGATCTTTCATTCATACTAGGTATCTGAACAGGGAAACTTTGAAGTTGAAAGTAAGCAGAAGTCTTAATTAAGAATTAAAAATATATCTTTGTGAAAAAATGTAATTTTTTATTTACAAAATTAAAGGCATTATAGAGTTTCATGGGCTTGTGAGGAATATAATTCATATGGGGTGGAGTGTTGAGTGGATCTATTAACATTTTTTGGTAAGAACTGCGGGATTTCTTAAGATAAGCAATGTTGCAATGCACAGTTCCTTATTTTTTTCAATGACATTTTTATTCAGAAATTTAAAATGTACATTATTTTCTCTAGTTTCTCACTTAGTACTACTTTACCAGCCTGGAAAATATTGTGACTCTGTGCTGTTCTTACCCTAAATATATCATGGTAAGCACAGTATTCAAATAGTTGTTGGCAGCTTCAACAGGAAAGTATAGCTAAGAAAAGGAAGTAAATATATTTATGTCATTCATTACTCTGATTATTTTTTGATAAAGAAGTATTTTTTTAGTCATCAAATGATATTTACTATAAATAGTATTGTATTTATCTTTATTCTGGTCTGACTTCTTTAAAAAAAAAAAAAAAACCTGTAATATATGTTGCTAAATCTAATAACCTTTAGGACTAAAAAAAATTAACTCTATGTAATTGTCTTTCAGGGCAAGTGTTCAGCTATGAGAGGACCAGAAAACTGCTAAGGTATTTCTCTATTTTTGCTTTATCTGATATTATCTCTATTTCTATTTGCTTTAACCTTGACTTGAGGAGTTATTAGGTGATTTCTCTGAATTCTTTGTAATTCCTCTTAAAGAAAATTGACCATATTTTAAACTCTATAGTTTTTGGAAATTAAATGCCAAGTTCTATTTCCATACAGCTCACATAGAATCAGGAGAACTATAATAAATTAAGAGTGAGTGAAAAATATGAACTTATTCATATACTCACATTCTGTTGAGAAAATTGTTCACTCAGAAAATGTCATAAATTTGTACCAAAAAGGAAATATCCTTACTAGAATAACAGGAAAACAAAGAGAAGACATAACACATGAAAGGAGAGTAGGGGGAGGAATTACTACAGAGGCAGTAGAGATGAGAGGGATAATATGAGAATATTATCAGTGACTGCCTGCTAACCATTTGTAAACCTAAATATAAATGAGGAAATCTTGGGAAAAGTCAATAAAACTTATGAAAAGGAAATAAAAAACTTGACCTGTCTTAAAAGTATTTAATAAATGTAGGCAGTGGTTAAATGACTGCACATAAAGAAAATATCAGACTCTAATAATTTTATATAAGAAATCTACCTAACTTCAAGCAATGCTCCTCTGATTTTGTATTATCTTTTTGAATAAATGAACAACTCCTCATGACTCAGTCAGTGAGATCAGCTTCATGTAATAAAACCAGACAAAGCATCATAGGCAATTTCCCTCAAGTATTAAGTTGCAAAATTTATAAAAGGAAAAAAAAAAAGATAAATTCAAAGGTGACTCTGAAGATAATACATAATCACCAAATCTATTTTATCCCATTTTTCAAAGATGGTGTTTTATTCCAAATATCCACAAGTGTCATTTTCCACATTAATACATCTGAGAAATCCATTCTAAATAAGAAAAAAAATTGAAATGATAAGATTTCCTTTTGTGATGGCTGAGAAATAGTCCATTGTGTGTGTGTATACACACACACACACACACACACACACATACCACACTTTATCCATTTATCTGTTGATGGACATCTGGGCTTTGCATTTCTTAATTAAAATTCTTTAAAAGTTTTAAAAAAGACTCAAATATTAAAATGCCTTTCTTTTTAAATTTAAATTCAATTAGCCAACTGGTAGTACATCACTAATTTCAGATGTAGTGTTCAATAATTCATCAGTTGCATATAACACCCAGTTCTTATCACATCACATGCTCTCCTTAATGCCCATTCCCCAGTTGCCCCATCCCCCACCTACTTTCCCTTCCGCAACCCTCAGTTTGTTTTCCAGGGTCAAGAGTCTCTCATGGGTTTTCTCCCTTTCTGATTTCTTCCTATTCAGTTCTCCCACCCTTCCCTATGATCCTCTGCTCTATTTCTCATATTCCATATATGAGTGAAACCATATGGTAAGTCAGCCTTTCTCTGACTGACTTATTTCATATAACATATCCCCTCCAGTTCCATCCATGTCAATGCAAATGGTAGGTATTCATCCTTTCTGATGGCTGAGCAATATTCCATTGTATATATGAACATTTTATATATGAACATCTTCTTTATTGAAGGGCATCTTTGCTCCTACCACAGTTTGGCTCTTATGGACATCACTGCTAGGACCTTTGGAAAGCAGGTGTCCCTTCATTTCACTACATCTGTATCTTTGGTATAAATACCCAGTAGTGCAATTCCTGGATCATAGGGTAGCTCTATTTTTAACATTTTGGGGAACCCTCCACTGTGTTTTTCAAAATGGCTGTATCAGCTTTCATTCCTACCAGAAGTGTAAGAGGTTTCCCCTTTCTCCACATTCTCACCAACATTTGTTGTTTCCTGTCTTATTAATTTTTGTCATTCTAACACTCATTGTGATTTTGATTTGTATTTCCCTGATGACAAGTAATACAGAGCATTTTTTCCCCGTGTCTACTGGCTATTCGGATACCTTATTTGCAGTAATGTCTGTTCATGTCTTCTGCCCATTTCTTGACTGGATTTTTTTAGGTTTCTTTTGGGGGGGGTGTATTGAGTTTGATAAGTTCTTTATAGATCTTGGATACCAGCCCTTTATCTGATAGTCATTTGCAAATGTCTTTTCCCATTCCACAGGTTGCCTTTTAGTTTTGTTGATGGTTTCCTTTGCCATGCAGAAACTTTTTATCTTGATGAAGTCCTGATAGTTCATTTTTGCTTTTGTTTCCCTTGCCTTTAGAAATGTGTATTGCAAGAAGTTGCCACAGTTGAGGTCGAAGATATTGCTGCCTGTGTTCTCCTCTATGATTTTGATGGATTCCTGTCTCACACAAATGGTCTTTCATCCATTTTAACTTTGTGTGTGGTATAAGAAAATGGTCCAGTTTCATTCTTCTGCATGTGGCTGTCCAACTTTTCCAGCACCTTTTATTGGAGAGACTGTCTTTTTTCCACCGGATATTTTTTCCTGCTTTGTTGAAGATTAGTTGACCATAAAATTGGGGGTCCATTTCTGGGTTCTCTGTTCTGTTCCATTGATCTATGTGTCTGTTTTTGCGCCAATACCATGCTGTCTTGATGATCACAGCTTTGTAATAGAGCTTGAAGTCAGGAATTGTGATGCCCCAGCTTTGATTTTCTTTTCAACAATCCACTGGAAATTTGGGGTCTTTCCTCTTTTCATACAAATTTTAGGATTGTTTGTTCCAGCTCTGGGGAAAACGTCAGGGCTATTTTGATAGGGATTGCATTGAATGTGTAGACTGTTCTGGGTAGCATAGACATTTTAACAATATTTATTCTTCCAACCCATGAGCATGGGATATTTTCCTATCTCTTTGTGTCTTTCTCAATTGCTTTCATAGGTGTTCTGTAGTTTTTAGAGTACAGATCCTTTACCTCTTTACAGTTAGGTTTGTTCCTAGGTATCTTATGGTTTTTGGTACAATTGTAAATCAAAAATTCTATCAGATTCATAGGATTTGAATTGGATTCACAAAATGTTATATATATATATACATAAATGTATATATATATATATGTATAAGAATACACACACACACATACACAAACACATATATGGAAGGAAGTTTTGTTGCATAAAGGAGCATAAACATACACTAGTAGTGATATGCAATAAAAGCATAATGTAATTTTTATAATAAAATAGAAGCAAAAGCAAAGCTATAGAAAAGTTCAGTGTGATCCTTTGATCTCCCATTATCTCACAATCATGCTCAGGCTGGCATGGTTACATGGAGAAAGTTTTCCAAGAAAGAGAACTGACTGCATGACATGTTGAGTATTTAGAGGGAAGTTATAATTGGATCAGGAAATGACTAGTATATTAGTTACCAAGATTCTTCTTTGTGAAAATGGCTTTGTTGAAAAGTGTGACTCTGAACCTCAAACTCTGGTATTATCAGGTTTTATATTCCTTAAGCTAATCTACACCTAGAGAAGTAGAATATTTCTAAACTACCATTAAGAAGTAAGAAATAAACCTTCCGCTTTTTTACTTCTCCCACCTTGGAGGTATTTGGAGACAGTCAAGTATAAAGAAGTATAAAGGATTAGGGATGTTGGCTTCACAGATGACCCAAAAACATAGGGCTATAGCAATAGGTGTAGAAATGATGTTTTTTTTTTCTAATTTGATAAATAACAGTAAGTCTGTTAACTGAATAAAATCATTTGGTACAAAGCAGATAACTGATAATATGAGAGAGAATAGAGCATTCTAAATCACTGTTCTTAACAAAAAATAATGATATATTTCTGAAATTGAAAGAATAGTTTTAAAAATGATCAGTTTTAGAATACTTAGTGTGTAACAGACAATGAGGCAAAATAGTTGGGGAAGACCCTAGTGAACTCATAAATGTGATAGAGGTCACTATAGGCATTCTCTTCCAATGAATTAAATTTTCTCAGTGAAATAGAAAACATGATGTCAGGATGAAGGAAAAGTTTTAGGGGCTTAAGGGGGAAGGAGAAGATGTGGAATAGTGGTCTCGTAGAGCAGAAGAATATGCAGAGTAAGAATGTAAATATTATTTTGTGTCATCACATCTGACATCCAGACTATGAATTAGAAATGAAATTTATCATTGTAGTCTTGTAGCTTTCTCCAGGAATATTCAGCCATATAGCTCCAAGCACATATCAGAGAAAGAATTGAACTTAATCATAATTTTTGTTTTCAAACTAAGAAAATAAAATAAGAAAAGAGAAAGATAAAAATATCCCTATGTTCTAAAAATGTCCCTATGTTCCAAACTCTAGAAAAGAAAAGACTGGTTATTTTGTTGCAATAAGAATACAAAAACAGGGTGCCAGGGTGGCTCAGTTGATTAAGCAACTGCCTTCGGCTCAGGTCATGATCCTGGAGTCCTGGGATGGAGTCCACATCCTACTCCCTGCTCAGCAGGGAGTCTGCTTCTCCCGCTGACCTCTCTCCTCTCATGCTTTTTCTCTCTCATTCTCTCTCTCTCTCTCTCAAATAAATAGATAAAAATCTTAAAAAAAAAAAACTAAACTAAAAACCAAAACAAAACAAAAAGAATACAAAAACAAATAAAAATTGCACCAGAGCTTAGTTGAAGCCCATTCTAATTGATCATTGACCACTCTACATCAATTACTAATACTCTGAATGCCATCCAGCTGTTAGCATTCCCTCTTCTGTAAGTTCACCAACAATCAGCATCTCTTTAATGATACTTTATCTATTGAAAAAGTCACACCTTTTTAATGATATTTTATCTAATGAAGGTCACCATTCCTAAATATCCTTGCTTCTTAAACTAAATTTTTCATAAGTTTCACAGTTTGCTTCATTCAGATACACTGTGTTCTACAAATGCAGTTCTCCCCTGATTAGAATCAATAAATCTGGCTTTTTTGCGTAATGTCCTCATCCTTCAACAGGGCAAGGGAGTGGAGAATATATATCTATTATATATCACTCTCTTTTATATATATATATATATATATATATATAAATATATTAAATATTTATATTTTATTTATTTATATTTTATATATAAATATTTGTGTTTTATATATAAATATTTATATATTTAATATATTATATAAAATATTTATATTTGTTTTATATATAAATAAATAAAATTTATAAATAAATAAAATAAAATTTATAAAATTTATAAATAAATAAAATTTATATATATAAAAAATATATAAATTATATATTTTTTATATTTACTTTATCTATTGAATCTATATTCAATAGATATATATAGACATATATCTAGATAATAGATATATATAATATATATAAATTATATATAAATTATACACAGAAAGACAAATTTACTTTGTTTTTCTTAGCTCTCTCCCCCAACCGCCCAGATTGGTTGGTTGATGGATTGATTGATTGATTAATTATTTATTTATTTGACACAGAGAGAGAGAGGGAGTGAGAACAAGCAGCAGGAGTGCTTGTTCCTTCTTTCAGGGAGAAGTCAGAAGCTAAGAGAGAGAGAGAGAGAACAAATAAATATATATTTATATAAAACAAATATATAAAATGTAAATATAAATATTTTGTATTTATATTTGTTTTATATAAATATATATTTGTTTATATATTATATATATTTATTTTATATAAATTATATATAATTATATATATACTTTATCTATTGACTCTATATTCAATAGATATATATATCTATATTATATAGATATATAATATATATAAATTATATATATAAATTTTATATAATTTTATATATTATGTATAAAATATTTATACAATATTTATGTATAAAATATATAAAATTTTATATATATGTATAAAATATTTATGTATAATATATAATATATAATATATATAAAATATTTATACAAAATATTGGCACATTTGTATATTTGTATATTTTGTATATTTGTAATATTTGTATATTTGTATATATACATTTGTATATTTATCCTAAATATTTGTATAATTTTATATATTATATATAAAATATTTATGTATAAATATTTTATATATATTATATATCATATAAAATATTTATATGATATATAATATATATATGTATAAATATTTTATACAGATATATGTATAAATATTTTATACATATAAATATCATATATCATATATTATATTTTATATAATATATTAAATATTTTATATAATATATTATATATTATAAATATTTATAATTTTATATTTATATTTATAAATATTATAATTTATATAAATATTATATAAATATTTTATATACTATATAATATACAAAATATTTATACATAAATATTTTATATATAATATATAAAATTTTATGTATAAATATTTATATTTTATATACTTATATTTTATATATATATGAGAGTGATTATAATGATTTATCATTAAGTTTAAATTGAGCAGATTGGAATGAGAAAATTCAAGGAAGTGAGGAACAGTTCTAAGGGAGTAGGAAATCAATTATTGGAGTCAGAATTTAAAAAAACACAGGTTGAAAATATAGTGGTTCCCAGGTTGGCATACATGAATGTTTGATTATAATGAGTTTTCAGTTGTAGGCACTCTGGGAGTCAAAAGCTGAGGTAAGGAAAAAGACCAGATCATGCCTTGAGCAAGAACTAAACACATTAAAAAAGAAGGTGATACCCTGCTCGTGGGTACATCATACCAACAGTATTTCATATATAATACAATCTGACAACATAAGATTAAAAACTAAGGACTCCTACCTGACCACTGAGGATTAGGAGAAAGTTTACTTGGAAAGTCACCATGGGAAGCAAGAAAGATTGCTTGGAAAGTCACCATGAAAGTGACCATGAGAACTTAGCCACATCCAAGTGCAATGTCACAAGAATTAAGGGGGGATATAAGGGGAAAAAAGAGAGGGCTTTATGAGAAGTGTTTTAAGGAAAGAAATAGATTTCCAGAGCAGGAACCCAAGGAAATATCCAGAGAAAAGTTGGAAAATATTATATATCTGTCTAGTTATGGACTGTGATGCCTCAGGAGTTGGGGACTGTTAGGAGAATGTGGAAAGCAAAGAATATCTATGAAGAATGATAGGGCTAAAACATGGGAAATGAGGATTGTATTGGTGGGTTTGGGACTTCTGGTATCTGAAATAATCGAGTATAAAAGACACAGTGACATTAGTCTTGGTGAATTGCAGTAATTACTGTGCACACTGTGGGAGAGAAAGGTATGTCTGGGCTGGGGCCTCCCCTTCATCCCTGTAATATGAGCACAAAGGCTTAGCTTTTGTTCAAGTGCTAGGTTCATTCTTGCCTTTTATTCACAGAAGAACAAATTTACATTGTTTTTCTTAGCTCTCTCCCCCCACCGCCCAGATTGGTTGATTGATTGATTGATTGATTGATTCATTATTTATTTATTTATTTGACACAGAGAGAGAGGGAGTGAGAACAAGCATCAGGAGTGGCAAACAGAGGGAGAAGAAGGCAGAAGCTTGCTCCCTGCTGAGCCGAGAGTCCAGTGCAGGACTCGACCCCAAGACTCTTGGACCATGACCTAAGCTGAAGGCAGTTGCTTAACTGACTGAGCCTTTCAGGTCCCTATTTTTCTTAACTCTGCTGATGGAATTGAGTCTTCAGAACATGGTGTTACCTTGAGAAACAAAATTCCATCTGTACCCCCTTCTACTATCTTTCCTCAAAGTCCTCATTGTGTCCCTATAGTAGGTAAATAATATTTTAAAATTACAATATAAAGCACTCTAATTTTAGGAATAGACACTGCCAGAGTCTTTTAAATAATCATTTATACAGCTCAGTAAATTTTGAGGGTTTTTTTTCCTTAAAGAAATTCATATGCTTTAATTTTATTTTTTGTATCAGTCTATCTGTTGAATGAGATACAAACACATACCCAATATAGATGCTAATATTCATTCTGTTTGTTTCTCTCTCTCTTAAATATATATAGAGAGAATATTCTTAAGGTGTAGAATCTATTCTATGTGTTAGGAGAATATTGAATTTTGTGTATCATCTTGTGTTTCAGATATATGAAATAAATCTTATTCTAGATAGTTCTCTATTCATTTTATTGTAGATTGCCAATGAATAGTTTTATACATGTTTTATTGCATTTAACAGAATAATGATGCTTAATAATTATGATATCTTGATAGTCTCTGTTTATCAGAGGAGATTAAAAAAAAAATTCCCCTGAGCAGCCATAGGTCAGGATCTGTATTGATTTTCTCCAATAAGTAGATTACATCTAGTGCAGCTGATATGCTAAATTTAAGAATAGAAAAGACCTCTGATTGAAAGTGAAACCTCTGCGTCTGTAATCGTTTTCTAGTAGAACTAAATTTTGCAACCTCCTTGAACATATTGTATTGGTATTGATTGGCTACTTTTGTTGGGTATGATAGCATTAATATCTTCTACTTCACTGTTCTTACTATAATAGACTTTTCCTCATAGGATAGAAACCTAGTGTCATCATTTTTGCTGGTTGCTTGGCTATTAGTTCTTATTAAACTTGCAGGAAATGGGTGAATAGTAACTGGTCTTTTTGCAAACTTGCCCCCCCCCCAATCCTGGGGACACTGTGAAGTGAAATTTGGGCAATACACTCTCCCCCAACCCCACCCATTCTCTTTCTGTGTCTTTCTAGAGACAAAACCAGCAACCCTGTAAGTATCAGTTTCCTAAATTCAGGTTTCTTCTCCTACAGTGCATCCATTGCTAGCTGGCTCCTTCTGGGTCACTCTGTTGGGATGGGGACTGAGAGAAGAGATACAAAAAACAAACAAACAAACAAAGAAAAAACAAGATAATTCTCTGACTGCTTCCCACCCCACCCTCAGGGCTTCCCTAATGATTAATAGAGAATTTTTGTCCCTTATATATGTGTTTCCTGTGAGTCTAGGTGTATTTTCACTGTATAAGTTTAGTATATATTTTGTCAGGTTATGTCTGGACAAAGGTTATATGCCATATTTTAAAACTATTGTCAATGACTTTTTTTTCTTCAAATTTTGTCTCTAATATTGGTCAATACAATTGATCTTTGTGTTTTAAGCTCTTATTCTGTAATCTGGCTAAATATCATTAGATAGTTCTATTAGCTTTTTGGGAGATATTTTCAGATGTTCTGCATAGGCAAATATGTCATCAATAAATTAAGAAAGACTCACTCCTTTCTCTGCAAACTAGTTGCTGGTTTATTTTTCTTGCCTTATTGCACTGATTAGAATCTCCACTAAAATGTTTAATGGAACTCGTGAAAATAAACACCCTTGCTACTTTCCTGAACTTAAGAGAAAAGCTTTCAATCTTTACCATTAACTATTTGGTTAGCTGTATTTGTTTTTTATAATGCCCTATTTTTATGTGAGTGTGTTTCCATCCATTCCTAATTTGCTAAAACTTTTATAAGGAATAGCTGTTGGATTTTGCCAAAAGTTTTTCAGAGTCTATTGATGTGACTATACCATTTTTACTTCTAAATATTTTTTAAAGACTTTATTTATTTGACAGAGATCACAAGTAGGCAGAGAGGCAGGCGGGGGGGGGGGGGAGCAGGCTCCCTGTTGAGCAGAGAGCCCCATGTGGGACTTGATCCTAGGACCCTGAGATCACGACTTAAGTCAAAGGCAGAAGTTTAACCCACTGAGCCACCCAGGTGCCCCCTAAATTTTTTAATATGATGAACTGCACTGATTGGCTTTCAAATATTAAGCCAATCTTTTCTCTGCATAAACCCTACTTGCACATAATGCTCATTTTGATATGTTGCTGGATTTGATTTACTAAACTTTCTTTTAGAACTTACACCTCTAAGTTCTTAGAGAAATTTTATCTATAGTTTTATTTTTATCAGAACAATAAACTTTGTGAAGTGAGTTTGGAGATATTCCTTCTTTAATTTTCTGCAAGAGTTTGTGTAGAATTGCTTTTTTTTTCTCCCCAGAATGTTTAGTAGAATTCACTATTAGGCCAAATTAACCAAAATACACATAAAGTGGCATAAATACACTTTGTATCCTTTTAATACTTCTTCAATCTTCAGTGGCATCATCTTTCTCATCCTGGTATTTGTTATATGTATCTTGTGCTTTTTTCCTGATCAGTCTGGCTAAAATTTATCACTTGCAATTTTTTTGTTTCACTGATTTTCTGTATTGATTTTTACTAATTTGCATTTTATCAATTGCCATCTGTTTGTTATTAATTCCTTCTTTTTGCTTACTTTGAATTTCTTTAGTTTTTGTCCCCCCCCAAGGTGGAAAATGAAATAATGGTTTTGAGACCTACTCTTAAAATATAGGCACTCAGTGTTACGAATTGTCATTTAAGTATTGCTTTAGTAGCTTTTCCAAAGTTTTAATAGATTGTGTTTTCACTTTCATTCTATGAATGAAATAAATTAAATGCTTTATATATAATTTCCATTTTTTCTTCTTTTATCCATGGGTTATTTAGAAAGATGTTATTTAGGGTTTTTTTTTCATAATTATGGATTTTTTTAAGGATTTTATTTATTTGTTTGACAGACAGAGATCACAAGTAGGCAGAGAGGCAGGCAGAGAGAGGGAGGAGGATTTCAGCTCCTGGCTGAGCAGAGAGCCCAACATGGGGCTCGATCCCAGAACCACAGGACCATGACCTGAGCTGAAGGCAGAGGCTTTAACCCACTGAGCCACCCAGGCACCCCATGATGGGGTTTTATTAAGTGAGAATCCTTTAATTAGATATCTCATCACTACAAAAAGAAAATGTTTTAGATAATCTATCTCACTTCCTTCTCTTTGGCATTTGATTTTACTGAAAATTCTATTTTCTCCATAGACACACATCTTGATCATGTCTCAGTTATCACTGTAACAATTTTATTAAATAAATTATGAGCCTAAATTGGAATCTTTGAGTGCCTTTTCAAGGCAAAAAGTGTATGTTCATTTGGTTCATTTGAAAATCCCAACATCTAACACAGTTGGTGACATGTAGTAGATAAGTAGTAAATAATTGGATAAATAAATATTTATATGAATACATAAATATATATGCTTACTATTATTAGCCTAATGATAATTCAGTTATATCTCTCACTTTAGAAATGACATCCTCAGGGTGCCTGCGTAGCTCAGTGGGTTAAGCCTCTGCCTTCAGCTCAGGCCATGATCTCAGGGTCCTGGGATCGAGCCCTGCATCGGGCTCTCTGCTCAGCAGGGAGCCTGCTTCCCTCTCTCTCTCTGCCTACTTATGATCTCTCTCAAATAAATAAATTAAATATTTTAAAAATGAGATCCTCTTTTATTCATGAAACAGATTTTTTGTTTCGTATTTTTATTTTGCTGAAATATTAGTTTCAGGTATAGAATTTAGTGATTCATCACTTACATACAATACCCAAAGTTCATCACAACTGCATTCCTTAATACCCATCACCCATTTAGCTCATGCCCCACCCATTTCCCCTCCAGTAACCCTCAGTTTGTTCTCTATAGTTAAGGGTCTATTTTATGCTTTGCCTCTCTCTTTCTTTTCCCCCCATGTTCATTTGTTTTGTGTCTTAAATCACACATGTGAGTGAAATCAAATGGTATTTGTCTTTCTCTGACTTACAGTTCACTTAGCATAATGCTTTCTAATTCCATCTACATAGTTGCAAATGGCAAGATTTCATTCTTTTTCATGGAGATATATATATATATAGATATATAGATATATCCATATATATATATGGATATATCTATGTATCTATATAGATATATAGATATATTTATAGATAGATATATACCACTTCTTCTTTATTCATTCATCAGTCAGTGGATATTTGGACTTTTTCCATAATTTAACTATCACTGATAATGCTGTTATAAACATTGGGGTGCATGCACCTCTTGAATCACTATTTTTTGTAACCTTTGGATGAATACCTAATAGTGAAATTGCTGGGTCATAGAGTAGTTCTATTTTTAACTTTTTGAGGAACGTCCATACTGCACTAGTTTGCCATTCCACCTATAGTGCAAATGGGTTCTCCTTTCTCTGCATCCTTACCAACACCTATATTTTCCCCCGGTATTGCTAATTTTAGCCATTGTGATACAAGTGAGGAGATATTTCATTGTAGTTTCGATTTGTGTTTCCCTGATAATGAGTGATGTTGAGATCTTTTAATGTGTCTCTTAGTCATCTGTGTATCTTCTTTGAAAAATGCCTGTTCATGTCTTCTGCTCATTTTTTAATTGGATCATGTGGTTTTTGGATGTCCAGTTTGATAAGTTCTTTACACATCTTGGATACTAACTCTTTTTCAAATATATTATTTGCAAATATCTTCTCACATTCCAAAGTTTTTCACTATTTGGAAATTGTTATGGTTAGTTTTATTATCAGTTTGACTGGGCCACTGGATACCTAGGTATTTGGTTAAACATTATTTCTGAGTGTCAATGAGGATGTTTCTGGATGAGATTAGCATTTGGTTTGGTCCATTGAGTAAAGGAGATTGCCCTCCTCAGTGTCTTCAGGCATCATTTAATGCATTGAGGACCTGGACAAAAAAATTAGGTTGAAGTAAAGAATTCATTCTTGTTTCTGACTGTTGAGCTGGAACATAGGCCTTTCCCATTTCTGACTTGAACAGCACCTTTGGCTTTCCTGATCCAAAGGCTTTCAGACTCCAACTGGAACTGCATCACAGGCTCACTTAAATCTCAGATGACAGATTGTTGGTACTTATAATCATGTGAGCCCATTTGTTATAATACATTTTATAATAAACTTTATAATAATCTCTCTCTCTCTCTCAGCCCTATTGATTCTGTTTCTCTGGAGATCCCTGATACAAGGATTTTTCCAGAGACTTCTGGTATTGTTTTCAACTTATTTCCATGGTATTTGATAAGCATACTTTAATGACTTAAATATGTTCTAACTTACTGAAATTTAAGATTTATCTTGTGTCCCAGAATATGGTTTCTCTTGATAAATGATGTTCATTTAAAAAATGTGTATTCTGCAATAATTGGGTAAAGTTTTCTATAAATGGTACATCAGTTCCATTGATAGTGTTGTTGGCAGTGTCATTCTTCTGTATCCTTACTAATTTTTCACTTTGTCTCTCAATTATTGGGAAAGACTTATTTAAATATTGGCCAAAGTTTGTGGATTTTTAAAAAATTCTCCTTGAAATTCCATGATATTTTATTTCTTGTATTGTTTAATTTTACTATTAGATGCAAAACATTTGGTACTATTATATTTTCTTGATAAATCAGTATCCATTTCATTATCTAATATAGTTCCTTATCCCTGGTAATATTATTTGCTCTGAAATCTATTTTTTTTTAATAATTGAGAGGGCCAAACCAGTTTTATCTTGAGTAGTGTTACCATTATATAATTTTTTTCTGTACCAACAATTAATTAGGTCTTTTAAAATCCACTCTGTTTCCTTTAATGCATTCAGGTGGTTCTATCCTCAGCCTCAGTTACTTACTTCACAGGTGTGCAATGATCACTACTCTATAGAATATTTCAGGAGGACCCTCTGCAGGTCTCTAGAATTCTCTCCCTTTTAATATTTTTCTCTCTAGTACTTTGCTTTAAATGCTTTAACCACTTGGTCTTCTTAGATTTTCACCTCCATCCCCTCTACTCTAGGAATTATTGGGCCAATTCTAGGTTTTCCCCTTCCTGCACCACAATGTGGAAATTCTCTCATAGCAGTAAGATGGGACAATTACTGAGTTTATTTCACTTGTTTCCTGTCTTTCAGAGATGTCTGTACTTTTTTGCTTGATATTCAAGGTCTTGGAAACTGTGATTCATATAATTTTTCGAGGTCTTAAGTTGTTTCAGGTGAGAAAGTAAACTGAGTCCATTTTAACCCATCAGAATCAGAAGCAGATATATTGTCTTTTGTCCCTCTGTTCCCTTCCTTTTTTCCTGTCTTCTTTTGATTTAAAGTGAGTACAGTTAGTATGGCATTTTAATTATTCTATTAGTTTTTAAATTATTATTGCACTATTTCTTATATTAGTTTTAGGAAGAAAAATTACTCTTTTTCAAAGTCAATTTAGAGTAAATACTTCAAAGTCAATTTAGATGTGAGGAGCCTGATTCAATACTGTTCAATACAATTTAAATGTGAGAAGCCTGCTTCAGTACAGTTCTACTTAGACCAATGGATTGTTCTATAGCTGTCATGAATCACATTTGTACAGTATTTACATGCCTTATAAGTTCCTTAACACAGGGTAGTATTATTTCATTTAAAGAATAATATATATTTTAAATAATGGAAGGAGAACTTTATAGCCTTTTGTGTGTTATTCTCATTTATTATTCTTTGTATTCTTCATTATTTCCTATAAAAATAAGTGCCCATCCTTTATTATTTTAGTTCACCCTGGAGGTTTTGCTTTCAAATTTCATGTAACTCTGTTTTGATGATGATTAATTCTTTCAGAAAGCAGACATTAACAAGTTGTTAATCTGTTTTGAAGGTTTTGAAAATAAAAATGGAATTATATGTTGACATATTTTTCCTTAAAATTTTTTAAATTTATTTATTTATTAGAGAGACTGAGAGAGAAATTGAGAGAACGAGTCAGAGGAAGGACAAAAGGAGAAGCAGACTCCCTGAAGAGTTGGGAGCCGGAATAGGAACTCGATCCCAGGACCCTGGGATCATGACCTGAGCCAAAGGCAGACAGACACATAAATGTCTGAGACACCCCTTCCTTAAGAATTTTAATGATTCCATTCCAATGTCTTCTGTCTTTAAGTTGTTTTTGTATATAAAAATGAGTAACCCTTTGTATCATTATTCCTTCGTATATACTGTAGTGTTTTTGTCTAACTGCTTTCAAAAAGTTATTTTTTTGAATCAGTTTAATATGTTACACCAATTTATCTTGCTATTTATTTCTTTCTATTTATTTTGCTTTGGGTTTGCTGGGCTTCTTGTATATGAAAATTTATGTTTTTCACAAAATTTGGGAACTTTCTAGACTTCATTTTTAAATACATTTTGTTTTCTTCCCCATTGTTCTAGAAGTCTAAAGATACATATGTTAAATATTAGATGTTTGATATTCATATTAGTGATGATCTGTTATTTTTTAATCTTTTTTAAAAAATCAGTCCTTGGCGCACCTGGGTGGCTCAGTGGGTTAAGTCTCTGCTTCCAGCTCAGGTCATGATCCTGGGGTCCAGAGATTGAGCCCCACATTGGGCTCTCTGTTTAGCAGGGAGCCTACTTCCCTTCCTCTCTCTCTCTGCCTGTCTCTCTGCCTATTTGTGATGTCTCTCTCTCTGTCAAATAAATAAATAAAATCTTTAAAAAGTGCTGTGAAGTGTGTAAACCTGGTGATTCACAGACCTGTACCCCTGGGGATAAAAATATATGTTTATAAAAAATAAAAAATTAAAAAACAAAACAAAAAAAAACAAACAAAAATCAGTCCTTTATGGGTGTCTGGGTGGCTCAGTTGGTTAAGTGCCCAGGTCTTGGTTTCAGTTCAGGTCATGATCTCAGGGTCCTGAAATGAATCCCTCTGCTGGGCTCTGCACTCAGTAGGCAGGGTCAAGTTGAAATTTTCTCTCTCCCTTTCTCTCTGCCCCTTCCCCTGCTCACAGACATGTACTCTTTCTCTAAAATAAATAAATAAAACCTTTATATATATTTTTTAAAATCTGTCCTTTAAATTGGAAATCTATGGATTATCATCAATTCTAATTACCCATTTTTCTTCTATCTCCAGTCTATTGTTCTTTTTATCCATTGGATTTTTCTTTTCAGGTACTTCACAATTTTGTTCTACAATTTACATTTTTGTTGTTGTTGGTTTTTTAATAGTTTTCATTTCTCTACTGCAGTTACCAACCTACAAATTCACTATAAATATATTTTGCTTAACTTCTTTTTTCCCCAAAGACTTTATTAATTTATTTGAAAGGCAGAGATAGTGAGAAAGATAACATGAGCATGGGGGAGCGGAAGAAGCAGGCCACCTGCAGAGCAGGGAGCCCAAGAGACCTTGATTCCAGGACCCTGACTGTAATCATAACCTGAGCGAAAGGAAGATGCTTAACCTATTGAGCCGCCCAGGCATCCCATTCTGCTTTAACTTCTTAACTGCTAATTCTAATTCAGGGTCATTTTTTATTGAATGCTTTCATCTTAACTGTAGCTTAATGTTTGTTCCAATGTCTCGTATTTTTGCTTGTTCTTTTTCTCACTGTAGACAAGGCATTGGGAATGTCTGATTTTTAGAAACTGTTGATTCTGTTATTTTCTTAGATGTATTGATTTTTTTGGTCTACCTGATATTTATCTTGACTGGACTCAAATTCCAAGCATTGTCTTTCCTGTGGTAGGCAGCTCCTGAAATCTTGGCTTAGTTTTTTGGTCTTCCAACTTTTCCCTTTAGAAACTTGGTTTCTCTCCCATTTATGTGGGACTTTTCCCTTTTATTATCCTTCCCTTACTGGAATCTGCCCCCCCATTTCACAACAGCTCTGGAAGCTCTTTAATTTGTTACATCCAGCTTTCAGTTTCAACCAGCAACACTATATAGCCTTGTGCTAGATTTCCGTGTGCCCTCTAGTGTACAACCAGGCTATGCTTTCATGTGGAAAGTAATATCTATGCAAATATTCCATTGTATAGTTTCCATTTAAGTATCTATTCATTTCTAGTTTTGTTTTTTATTTTCCTTTGTTTGTTCTCCAGTTCCTTCAGATATTTGTTTTTGTTTGTTTGTTTTTAATCTACATTGTTTACATTTAATAATTGTTATCTGGGTATTTGGAAGCAGAATCCAAAGTCATCTCTTTTTATTTGGGAAAATAAATCATTATATTGCTGTTGTTTTTTCTCAGATCTAAGAAAAGAAATCCTCAATGATTTCAGGCTAAACTGTGTTGTGTAAACAGACACATAATTAGAATATCACTAAACTAATGTGATTATAATTAATGTAGCACACCTGCAAAGTGATTACTTAAATCAGTTTAAATTAAATGTCCTAGATACTTATATTTACCATTAACATAAAATCAAAACTTAATGAAGTAATACATTTCATTTTGTTTGCAGGAAAAGAATCACTTTTTTGAATTTGTAAATCCCCAAATAGTTATTACTGTTGTGATAAACATTGGCAGTACTTCTAACTGTGCAATGAGTGTTATTTCATTTCAATATAATTTGAAGTACTCATAGGCTATTAAGAAAAACTGTTAACATTTATGGAAGCAAAAGAAATGACTTACTTTATGTTTAACATCTCCCCAGAAGGGTAAAAAAGGGTTGACAAATGATAGAAAAAAATAGTAGTGCTCACAGAATTTGAGCTGTCTCAGGGCAATGCACAGCATATCCATGATTTATATCTATTATTATCCTCAAATAATATTTCCTGATATAAAAAACAAGAAAATCCCTCACTTAATGGTGACCTATTTTTACCACTCCTTCCATTCCTCTGTTACTAAGCAACCAAAAGACCTTAAGAAAAAAGATTTGTAACACTTTCACATATATCATGCACAGTAATATACCCCAAATGTGCTCTATATATTGAATAAAAATAATGTTTTTGTGTTTGTGTTTTTTAGGATTTACAGGATTGCCACAACACCATATACCAAAGTTTTCTATCACAATATATTTTATAGACAGTTTTACTTGAGAAGGAATTTGTTCATGTAGTAGCCAGAAGATTCCATTTCTTTTTTTTTTTTTTATGGAACTTGTACTGTGTTTTAAATTGCTTTTGTCTCCTCCCTGAGATCAAGTAGTAACTCCCGTTGTCCAAAATCTTTCTGTATTCTTCTGAATACCTCCCAACTTCATGATTTCTTTTGCTTTATACATCCTACTCAACTCCTCTAGTGTATCTTATAATGTTGCTTTTTTTCTCTTTAAAGACAAATAAAAACAAAAAAACTACGACCATTCCAGTAATCACAATCTTAGTAGCTAATGGAAATCAGATCCAGATCTGCATTTAGCATAAGTTCAGATAGGACCTTGCTACTTAATAATAGACTCTTTGAACATCTCCTATGTAACATGATAAATCATTTTTCATTGCTTCCATAGGTGTTATTTTTTTCTCTTGATCAAGATTAAAACATAGTTTTTGCATTAATTGTGAGCATACAAAGAAAAATAGCTATCACTAGTACTATGATGCCAACTTACTGACAGTAGAGTTTTATTTTTGTTTTTGTTTTGTTTTGTTTTTTAACATTTAACATTTAGAAGGACATAGAAAAGGCAATTTCTCTTGGTTTACTTCACTATAATCTTCAGCTCAAATTTTCTATTGAGTTCCTTAACACTCAGAATCCTCAAACTAATAACATCTTTGGCAGTAGCATACTTTTTTCCCCCATGTTTTAAAATCCCAGGTGAGAGTGATATATATGTGTGATCGAAATGGGGGCTTTAGAAAACTAACCAATTTAATTGGACACTGAATTTTAACAATAATTTAGAAGGTGTCTAAAAATTTCTATTCGTGGTTTTATCAAATAACCAGCACTGTATCACTGACTTTCACTTAATTCCTGGATTTCACTCAGTTGCTAAATCTAAGCCACTCTCTGTTTCTTGTCCAATTCCAAACCATATGCAAAGCAGGGAGATAAAATATAGCATGCTGTTTTACTTGCAAGACACATTTATTACAAGAGAAATCTCATTCTTTATATTGAAGCATGATTCAACATCAACCACAAATTTTATAGTGTTTTCAACTCTTAAGCTTTTTAAAAATTTCTGTAAATTCCTTGAATCTTGAATTTTATGTTTTTTCAACTCTGGCTTCTGCAATATCAAATGTTATATTTATACCACCCTGCAGTAGTTAGAACAAAAGCTAAGCTAGTATAACAAAGACTCATACAAATTCATTGATTATTGAAGAGGAATTTTTTATTTTTATGTAGCTGATTTGATGTGAATGGTCCAGATCTGCATACTTCTTTAGTTTGTATAGAGTCTTAAGGGCTCAAGTTTCTTTCATTGCTTGGCTCCACCACCTTCTAGGGGATTATTATTATCAAGCTGTTCAAATGGATGGAGAAACAGAGAGAAGTAAATCAATGACTTAAGATTCTGAGGTATCACTAGTACATGTACATTACTTCTCATTACATTCCACTGGCCTAACAGCAAAGAATTGTGGGTAATAAAGTTTTCCTGAAAAGCTTTGTGCCCCAACAACTAAAATTCTAAAGAGGAAGAGGAAAACGATTTGTGTGTGTGTGACGATAATGGTGTCACAATAGTTTTCTCCTGACAGTCCTTTTTTCCATGGTTAGAATACATTTATTTACTCCCTCATGAAATAAGAAAAACAAAATTCCATATATCAAATTTCAATTATCTGGATGATAAATGAAATGAAATGAAACTAACATCTCTGTTAGTTTATATGTAGCTTCTCCTGACCTCCCAAATTTCAACCACTTTTAATATATAGTATCCCAAAGTAGTTATTCCTCCTAGTATATAGTATACAGATAACTTTAATAAGCATCCAATTAAAAACAGGAAAACTGAGAAACTATTATCAATTGATATAAATAATTAGAAAACTCACCTAAACAGGAAATTATGGAGCTTCCTACCATAACAGTGAAATAAATTTGTTCCTTAGTCCATCTAGACAGCCCTGGTTCTGCTATCTGGAATAATTTCATTATTCCTTGCCTTAGTACATTAAGGTTCCTATCATAAAAAAGTACCATGGAATGGTAACTTAAACAATAAATATTTATTTCTCAAAGTTCTGGAGGCTGAAAGGGCCCACTTCTGGGCCATAGATGGTCCTCTTCTCTCTTTGCCCTCATATGGTGGAAAGGATGAGAGAGTTCTCTGGGATCTCTTTTCCAAGGGCATTTATCCCATTCATGAAAACTTTGCCTTCACGACTTAATCCCAGTTGTTCCACTTTATAGTACCATAGAGTACCCATATATTAGGATTCCAAATATGAATTTTGGGGGTAAAAAGATTTTTTTTTCTATTTTGAGAATTGTGCTTTTGCCTTTTGTGAGAGTCAATAATGTATCATCATCTTTGTCTATTGTCCTCTGTGACCTCTTTTGAAGTAGCTGTTGGAAAATATGCCTTGCTTTCTGATCTTTAGGGTGAGCTATGCAGGCAGCATTATTATTTCTTTAGCATATCATTTGCAAAACTTAGCAGACTTCTGTTCTATTTGTCTTAAATCAGCACTATGTGCTAGAAGTGGATATAATAATTAAGTTTATTTAATTTGCTGTTGTTGTTCTTTTCTGTACTCTTGTTTTCCTCTCATTCAGTGAAAGCTACATTATACCATCAAAAACAATACACTGAATGTGGGAAAGCACATCCTTAATCTGACATTTGCTACAAGGGTTCCTCTCGCCCCCCCTCCCTTTTTTTTTCTGGTTTTGGTTTTGTTTTAATAATCTTTTTTTTTTAAGATTTTATTTATTTATTTGACAGAGAGAGAGATCACAAGTAGGCAGAGAGTCAGGCAGAGGGGGAGGGAGAAGCAGGGTCCCCCTGAGCAGAGAGCTTGACGAAGGGCTTGATCCCAGGACCTTGAGATCATGACCTGAGCCGAAGGCAGAGGCTTAATCCATTGAGCCACCCAGGCCCCAGTTTAATAGTCTTAACTGACTATTAAGTAGTACCCACTACTACTAGGCATTTGAGAAAGTCTCTTTTGAAAATAAGATCTTACATTTCATTTTCTGAAACTCTGGGCCCCAGATCTCTAAGTTCTATTTCCTTCTATTACTGTTTATTAACTGGTAACTTTTTTTTTCCTGAGCTCGTTTCTTTATTTTGCTACTTTGTTAAAGTACCAAGGAGCAAACAATTACTTTCTCCCTACAGCTATGTGCTCATTAAACACACGGTACCCACTGATTCATAACCAGTAAGATATTTTTGCCATGGCATAAGAAGTCTAATCAAGTCCAGAAGTCCAATTGTAGTTTGTAGTATGTTTTTCCTTTCTGTCAACAACTTCTCAGCCAATTCCAATTATTTATTTTCTGTCACATCATTTGAGTTCTAGGTTGAATTTCTCTGTTAAGGTGAAGGAATAACTACTAAAACCAAGATCCCTGCACGTTAGTATCTGAATGAATAAAGATTTTATTTTTTTCATTTGAGGTTGCCAACACCCTTTAGAGCAGGGGTTCCCAACATGTGGTCCATAGAATTCAGAGACTATTAAAATATCTATCTTTTTCCAACTTCATGTCTGTGAAAAACCAATTTTTTTCAAATTGTTTGATCAAAAATACGTATGTGATAACAGGTTGAATAAAGAATTAGAAATGAGGGACACATGGGTGGCTCAGTCAGCTCGGAGTCCAAGTCTTGGTTTCTGCTCAGTTCATGATCTTTGGTCATGAGATCAAGTCCCTTGTCGGGCTCCACACACTGAAGGGACTTTGCTTGTGATACTTTCTCTTCCTCTGCCCCCCCCCACTCATGCACAAGCTTGCATGTGTGTACCCTTACTCTCTGTCTCTCAAAATAAGTAAATAAATTCTTACAAAAAAAAAAAAATAGTGGGGCAACTGGATGGATCAGTTGGTTAAGCATCAGGTCATGATCCCAGGGTCCTGGGATCGAGCCCCACATTGGCTCCCTACTCAGTGGGGAGCCTGCTTCTCCCTCTTCTCCTCACTGGTGCTCTCATTATCTCTGTCTCTCTCAAATAAATAAATAAAATCTTTAAAAAATTAGAAATGAGAATTCAGATGCCTCTTAGTGAGGCATTAGTGAAATTTGAATAAGGGAAAACAGTGTTATTCTTTGTACGAATTTTTTGTTTGAGAATATAATTTTTTTCATGAAAGTATGCCATTTACATTAGCACATAATGGGTTTATTGTTATTTCAAATGAATTAATATATCCACATTTTTAAAGTTTCTTAGGTTTTTTTAACATCATAATTTAATTTTATTTTTTTCAGTGTTTCAGGATTCATTGTTTTTGCATCACACCCAGTGCTCCATGCAATACATGCCCTCCTTAATACCCACCACCAGGCTCACCCATCACCTTACCCCCCTCCCTTCCAAAACCCTGTTTGTTTCTCAGAGTCTACAGTCTTTCATGGTTCATCTCCCCTTCTGATGTCTAAAAATGCAAATGTTGATAGATATGACCCACATAAATACAAGCTCTTGAGGCCCTCAATCATTTTTAAATGTGAGAAGAAACCAAGAAGTTTGAAGACATTGGTGTCATTTCTGTGATTAAATCCAACTTAAATGCACAAGATTACTGTTGTCAGGAAGGGGAAAGACAACATGAAGTGAACATACATCTTCTCTTAAAGGTGGTAGTTGCAAATGGTTTATATCCTGTGAGGTAAACCTAAATGCATGGCTGCATCTATCAGTGAGAATAAGATATGTACTCTATCTGAGCAGCTAAGCCCAACTACAAACATGATTGTGGAGGAATTTAGTGGAGGATGTGGGTATCATACATTTTAGCACAGACTGACACAATAATGTTCCCTAGTTAGATTCTTCACCATTCACTCAAATATATTAGTGAATAAAGTGGCTATTTCTCATAATTACATAGGACAGAAGTAGAGGAAGGTATTCAGGAAAAAATCCAAAATTCAAAAGATCTGAAATAGATATTATCATCTCCAAAATTCTTCATTGGCTGCCCAGCCTACAGGCTGTATCATTCTCTGATCACTTGTCTTTCAGTACTTGGACTCACTGACTCCTGGCTCTCCGTGTGTGATGGCTAATTTTATGTGCAACTTTGCTGGGCCATTGTCCCCAGATATATGGTCACACATTATTCTGGATGTCTATGTAAAAATTTTTTGGAATAAAATTCAAAATTTAAATTTGTAAACTTTGAGTAAAGCACATTTCCCTCCATAATATAGCTAGACCGCATCTTAATAGTTGAGAGCCTTAATAGAAGAAAGACCTCCCTGGAGAAAAAAGGTATTCAATCAGATTGCCTTTGAATTTAAACTTCAACTCTAACTTGAGTCTCCAGCCTCCTGGGATCCCCCATTAGATCATGGACTCACTAAACCTATGGCATCACATGAGTCAACATCTTAAAATCTCTCTGTCTCTCTCATATAAAGATATGCATACACATGCACACACACACACACATACACACACACACAATCACAACTTTTGACCTTCATCCCCTAGCTTCAAGTACCTACCTCACTATTATATAAAAAATTTTATTACCTCTGGCTCCTACTCTCAAAATGTATATCCAAACCCGTCAATATATTTGATAAACCTTGACTCACCATTAATATGTTCTACCCAGAGGACAATCTGGGTTAGAGAAAAAAAGTGTTGGAAATTTTTTCTGCAAGCTTTGCTTGGAGATAAAAAGTTGCTGGAGCTTAATGAGTTTTGGGATGGGGGGATCATTTCAAAGCAATTATGGTTAACACAGAGCTTTAAAATGATATGTTGCCTGAAGAAAGTTTAGTCATTTTATTTTAAAGTGGCTAAAAACGTACACATTTAAAGGTGTTCAAAGAACTTCAAAAATCACATAAAATAGGGATTAACTGTTGCCCATAGCTCTCATTTACTTAACCATAAATATGTTGAAGAATGTTAATTTATACTACATTTATATTATGCAAAATGCATTCATGACATTATATTGTCCTTCAGCTCATTGCTTTGAAACTCTTGTTATAGTCTGCTTATTTTATATTAATGCATATTTTTCTCAATTTTCTATGAATCTGTTCACCTCTTTTTCTTCCTGCTTTTCCCAGTCTCCTTTTTATTTAATAAGTAAATGAAATAAGCTATTTTAGTATTTACTGAATTTACTAAAGCTTTGCATTTATTAACATATTAATTAAAAATTACATATATGCAAAAAGGGTAAAAGAGAAAGAAAATATTAATTTTATAGGACTGTATTTTTGTCAGTGTAAGGTTTCTCTTTCTCTCCCACTTCCTATGCATAGTTTGTGTGTATGTGTATGTGCACTATGCATATATTTTTATAGCAAAGAAATGGATATTATATTACAGTATATTTTATATTAAATAATATAATATTTTAATTGTGTTATGTTACAATTATTTTTCTAATTGATATGTTTTGTAAAAGACTAAAGTTATCTCCTCTGTTAAAAATATAAATATGTTCCAATTGAATGTAACTGTGTTTTATGAAGGCTCTTTGCTAATATTCTCATTAATTTATTCAACCATGCATGCATTGGCTTGGTACTTAATGTTTCTGATTTCAGAAATAAAATGTGTCTACTCCCCAAATCTATCTAATATATTAAAATTCACTTTTCCCCTGAATTGTCATGTTGTTTTATTCAATTTGAATACAATAAAACCTGTAATATGTAGAATATTACCTTAAATTCAATGAAAATCTCTTCTTAGATTGAATGTGAAGAGTTCCATATGAAAAATAGAAGTATGGTTGCTAATAAATAGCTCTATAGAGTTTAAACACACTGTTTTTAATAATTAGTGAATTAATAAGTCAAATTGCTGGTTGATATAAATATACTTCAAACAAAAAAAGTATGTTTGTATCTATTCTTATTGTGATTTCTTATTTTAGTTTTAACCAAAAATTATGCTATATATTCACATATCACTATTTGAGTAGCATTTGGGCTTTTTATTCAGTAAGACATTTCAAATATATCCATCTTTTGTCTGGTTCATAGTTAATTGGCAGTTATGACAAATAGTTATTACTAGTAAAGTCTTCCTTGAAGTTATGGCAACTAGTTATTGCTAGCAAAGTCTTCCTTGAAGTTACAACAACTAGTTATTGCTAGTAAAGTCTTCCTTAAAGACTTTTGTTTCAGTGATATTTTCATTTTACTTGGCATTTTTGATGACATAGCTCTAATTTTGTCTCAACTAGATTTTCATTTTTTTGTGTGATTATCTTATTACCTTTATCCCTGATATCCAATATACCACATTCTGATGTGCTCTCTTTTCTAAAGCCTTAGTGTTTCTATTTTATGAGAAATTCTCAAATTTTTCTTAGTTCTATAGGATTATAACTTTATATCCCTCTAATCCAGGTTGCAGGTTTATTTTGAAATTTGGTCACAAGATATATAATAATCTGAACATCTCCCACATTCTCTTAGTTATAATTATGAAATTTGTTCCCCATAGACTTTTAGACATATGGCTAACTCCAGGATTTTATTTTATAATTTTACTTTTCAACATCTCTTCTTCTAACTACTTTTCTTTCTTGCACTTGTTTCTGAAATAATCAACATCAATTAATTTGAATAATGAGATTTCTTAAACTTACCCTTTTTTCATGTCAGTTTAACAACTCTCTGCATTTCTCTCACACCTTACTGAAACTGAGCAAATTTGCAGTCTACCGTGGCATAAAATTTGGATCTCTGATTTAGTAATAATATTATTTTTGGCTCATTTTAAACAGTTTAATTTTTTTTTTTACAAAACTCATTCAAATATAATTCCATTTGGCTGCTGGTTATTTGACATTGATTAGCTTACTTTGCAGCTTGGCAGAACAAATTGAATTTACTATGGAAAAATATATTAACATGATATCATGAACAAATTGATAATATAATAATATCAACTATACAATATCTGGATTGAAGTCTAAAGATATTTTTCAGGATTCCTTTCTTTGAATTACAAGATAGGTTGTTTTAGTCACAGTTTCAAAATATTGTGGTTTTATCTAAATTACATGTAGAAGCCGACTGATAACACCATTTTATTATTTGGTCACTTTTAATACATTGAAGTATGTTCTATATAAATTTTATATCAAAGGAAAAATACATAAATCACAAATATATGGCTATATGAATTTTCACAAACTGAACAAAGGCCATGAGCCCTCAGATTAATAAATCTGTATCCTCAAGAACTCTAGAAACACCCTTGTACCTTTTCCAGTTACTAAGTCTTCCAAGAAAATCACTATCCTGATTTCTAACATAATAGATTAATGTTGTTGTTTTAAGAATTTAGTTGAGTGATTTTTGAACATTTGATGTGTTTTGTGTCTTTTTTCTTTTGTTCAACATTATATTTGTAGGTAATATCTGTATCACCATATGGAGTTCTACTTTGTTCATTCTTATTGTTTTTGTCAATTCTTAATATCCCTGCTATGAACATTCTAATAACTGATTTTTGTGGATATGTGTGTATTTTTTTTGTTTTTTTTGTTTGTTTGTTTGTTTTTTAAGATTTTATTTATTTACTTGACAGGCAGAATCACAAGTAGGCGGAGAGGCAGGCAGAGAGAGAGGAGGAAGCAGGCTCCCTGCTGAGCAGAGAGCCTGATGCCAGGCTCCATCCCAGGACCCTGGGATCATGACCTGAGCCAAAGGCAGAGGTTTTAACCCACTGAGCCACCCAGGTGCCCCGATATGTGTGTATTTCTGCTGAACATATAACTAGGGTTAGAATTGCTGGATCATAGCGTAATCAGATCACAGTTTTACCTCTCTTCTCTCCAAGCAGCTGTATAAGAGACTTGAAGTTGTTACACAGTCTCAGTAATACTTGGAATTATTATTAGCTATTCTGATAAGTGTGTAGTTGTATATCATTGTGGCTTTAATTTTTAGCTCCTTAATGACTAATAAAATGAAATGGCTTTTTATGTATAATGTGGTTATCTACTTAGATAATCTCTTTAATGTGAAACACTTGGTAAGTTTTTTAGTCTTTTTGCTACTGTAGCTGTATCTCATTAATGTTTATGGGTTCTTTGTACTATGGAAATCAGTCATTTGTCAGTTACCAACATTTTCTCTCTGTGGGTTTTTTTTTTTTTTTTACTCTATCACTAGAACATTTGATGACCAGATGATCTAATCACTAATACTGTAAATAGTACAATTTTTAATTTTAGGATTAGTTTTTGTGCTCTGCAAAATTTTTGCTTACCACCTGTCATAAAGATATTTCATGTTTTCTTCTGAAAGTTTATTGCTTTATATGTTATATTTATATTCCCAATCCAGCTAAAATTGACATTTATAAATGTCAAGATTTAGGAATCCATTTTTCCTTCCCAAGAATCCAGTTGCTTCAGTACTAATTATTAAGAAGATGATCATATTCTTACTACACAGCCATATTGATTACACCATAGATAAGTTGATTCCATGTATGGGAGTCTCTTTCAATATATTCTTTTAGGGGCGCCTGGGTGGCTCAGTGAGTTAAAGCCTCTGCTTCGGCTCAGGTCATGGTCTCAGGGTCCTGGGATCGAGCCCCACATCGGGCTCTCTGCTCGGCAGGGAGCCTGCTTCCTCCTCTCTCTCTGCATGCCTCTCTGCCTCTTTGTGATCTGCCTGTCAAATAAATAAATGAAATCTTTAAAAAAAAAAGATATTCTCTTTTCTTCCATATTTCATTTATTTAATTTTCTGTATTATTTTCATCTTTATTATTCATTTGTGTTTGATTAGCTTTTTATATATTTTCATTTTTTTTTAGTTTCTATAGACAGGAAGATGAAATTTTGTGACTTATGTTTTTGTATTTATTTATACTCTTTTAGTCTTATCAAGTTTTGGTTTTTATAAATTTAATATTATTTTAGATATATATAGATTTGGAACTTTAATGTCTTCCTTTATTTATACTCAAAATAAGAGGAATTATGATGTTATAGTACATTGTCCATAATCTTTATTGAAACATACATGGGGGCGCCTTGGTGGTTCAGGTGGTTAGGCAACTGACTTTGGCTCAGGTCCTGATCCTGGAGTCCCAGGTTTGAGTCCCATGTCAGGCTCCCTGCCTAGCAGGGAGCCCACTTCTCCCTCTGACCATCCTCCATCTTGTGCTCTTTCTCTCATTCTCTGTCTCCTAAATAAATAAATAAAATCTTAAAAAAAAATACAGTACTATGTGCATGTATATGTGCATATGGAAATTGGTAAATGGGAAGATAAATTAACCAGCCATTTTTCTATTTATCAGTTTATTGTATTTATCTATTTACCATATCATTTCCTGTGCTTAGAATTTCTTACATAAACTTTGCACTCCAAATTTTTGGGATTACACTTTTAAGCTAATTTGAGTTAGCTATTTCTGTTATGTGGAATTCAGAGCACTCTAAATTGAATATTTGATTGTAATGTATTGAGGCAAATGTTAGAAGCTGATATTTTTATATGTTTATAAGCAATAAAGGTCTGGGATAAAGAGGTTAAAGTATGGCAAGATGTGGAGATCACTAACCCTACTTGTTACAGAATCCATTTCTGTTCTAGAAGCAATAGAGAAGGTTATCTTTAGGGAACATTATAGGGAACCTATATACTTGAAATATACATATAGTATATATTTAGTATATATAGGGAACCTATATACTTGGAATGGGTAATAAGAACCTCATGCTGGGCACAAGAGGTAGTGTAAATACTTATCAATATTCAGCATTTTTAAGGACAAATTGAAGATATGAGATGGAGAAGCCAGAATGCAAGAGGAGGACCACTGAAATAAACCAGTTCTTGGTAGAAAGAAAATTTTAAATTGATGTTACCTTTAATACTTAACATGGCAGATGTCTCTCTTTTATACATCCTTAAAAACTATTTTGGGACACTGATTGATGGGGAAGAGACAGGGATTTATCAATCAAGCCAGCAGGGGCTTAACCCATTTCAATCTAGGTAATAAAAACTAGTAGTACCTTCCTTAGTTTGATTAGCGAGGCAACATAGATGTTATGTACATATGAAAGATAAAACCCACGTAAACAACAAATGCAAATAAATTAGCTTGGCCAGAAACTAATCTATAATGTTCTTTTTAGAAGTCTGAATACATATGTTAATGATCAGCTGAAATATTTTCAAAGTAATTTTAAAAGTATTTTGAAAAGATGAGCAGTGAGAGGAAAACATGTAAGGTAAAACAAAATCATTTTCAACAGCTCTCCGTTGGGAAGCAGTTTAGCTTGTTTGAAGAACAGATTGCAGAGCCTGAAGGATGAAGATTGGAGCGATTTGGTACAATTATGTTAGAGGAATAATGGTCCTGAAGGCATGATCTTGCATGCCATGCTAATAAACTTTAAATATGATCTAAAAATGAAAAGTAAGTTATTAATCATTTAAATTTGGAAGTCATATAATCCTATTTTCTATATTAAAAGGAAATTTGCCTTTATTTTTTGGAAGGGATAAGAAAGGAACAAAAAGACCAGGGACCAGTTAAATGGAATAATCCAGTCATGAGAAAGGATATCTTAAACTTAATGACTTTGATTAGGTTAATAACACTGGAAACTCATGGAAGTGACTAACTAAGAATGAATTTGGTGGAAGAACTTATGAGAATATGTGAACTGGATACAGAGATGGTATGAATGAGAAATATCAAGAATTATTTCCAATGCTTTGATATTAACAATCAGATGGCAATGGTATGATGGAAGAAGGAATGTCCTCTTAACAATTTGGGGAGCATGAGGCTCTTTTAAGAATCAGATTAAACTCACACACATCTGATCATATTTGCAGGAAATATTAAGGTATTTACGTGCTTGAAAACTGTCCATAGAACCAGAGTTCAATAAATACAATTATGGCAAGTGGCTATTAATAATATGTTCCTTTTCTCTGTGTTTGGTTATGTAAATGGTTTGTCAGCCATGGAATTCATTTCTTAGCTACCCTTGTAGGTGCGCACCTGTGCCTGAAGTACTGATCAGTTGTGTTTGAATGAAAATGACATATGTCCTTACTGCTTAAAAAAATTATTCAAATGTGATTGCTCATGCCCCTTGTTTTCTCCCCTTTTCCCCCCAGTTCTGTGACTTATCTATTTTATAACTGGAAGCTTTTATACTTCTCAATGCCCTTTACCTAATTCATCCATTTCTACCTTCCTCCCCTCTGGCAAACACCAGTTTGTTCTCTGCACTTATTTTTTGTTTATTGTTTTCTTTCTTAGATTCCACATATAAGTGAAATCATGTTGCTTGCCTCTTTCTGTCTGATTTATTTCACTTAGTCTATCGCCCTTTAGGTTTCTCAAAAAATTAAAAATAAAATACCATATGGTCCAATAATTCCACTACTGGATGTTTATCCAAAGAAAATAAAAACACTAATTTGAAAAGATATATGCACCCCCATGTTTATTGCAACATTATTTATAATAGCTGAGATATGGAAGAAGCCAGGTGTCCATTGATAGATGAATGGATAATGAAGATGTGGAACATCTATGTGGATAATGAAGATGTGGAACAATGGAACATTACTCAGCCATAAAAAGGAATGAAATCTTCCCTCTCTTCCTTCTATTTGAAATACAAACATGGCAGTGGTTGTATTCTGACCATATGCAATAACAACCTAGGTTATGGTGATGAAGAAAAAAAATGGAATCTTAAGCACAGTCCATCTATTCCACTTACACTAGACTACTGTTTGAGAGACAGACAAGCTTCTACCCCATGTTAGCCTTTTCCCCATCTCAGTCACTTGAAAAAAAAAACAACGTATTATATTAACTAACACTTGTTGAAATATATGAAAAATATTGAATTTACATGGCCTTTCTGAGGAGAGATTTTCCAACTTTAATCTTATTTTCAAAGATCCCAATATGATTATTTATTGTTGCTAAAAACACTTTGAAAATTATTTTGGGGGGGATGAAATCCTCTCACATACAGATCATTTTTACATGTACAAAGTACTCTATGGACCATGGAAAAACAAAAACAACATGACAAAAACAATAAAACATTGCCAATTAAAGCTGCTTTAGATGGTAATATTTTCTTCTATAATTTACTGTAGCAATGTATAAACTAGCTTTGGTTTTCATGTTAGCAAATACAAAATCAACAGACCTTCTTCTGAACACAGATGCCTGCTTAATGAATTTGGAACTGGCGTTGCCACAGGTGCACAGTCTATGAATGTTTAATTGCTTGTTCTTGCAAAACCCTGGTGCACTAAATCCAATATGTTTTGCTTGCGTACGTCACTTAGAGAATCTTGTTTTTTGAATCAAGGTTCATATCTCTTCCACCTGTGCATGCCAACACATGGTGACAATAAGGTTGTTCTGGGTATTGAAAGCAGTAAAAGAGCTTGTCAGTTATATTATAAGAAAGTAAAAGAACAAAGTACAATATTGACTGGCTAATTCCAGGAGCTCAGCTTTTTACTGTTTGGACTGATTCTCATCTCACTAAAATTTCGTATCTGCAATGTCCATAAGATGTATTGCTAAATGTAGTCCTATAATATCATTATTGATCAATGAGGACTAATAACTTGTGTTATTTTTGAGTCTAAATTTCCAGATCATTCTACATATTCCATAAATGGTCTATTTTCATAGGGTAATGGAAATCATTATTAATAGATTAAATAAACATCAGAATAGCTTACTATCTACTATTTCCATATTTCCAAATGAAATGAGCATAATCCACTAACCCTTTAACCTAACCTTAGTAACTAAGGTAGTCTGGAAGTGAGATTGAGAAATAAAAACAAGAAAACTATATGGCTTTTCAAGGGAACTTTTCCTGTTTACTGATCTATTACGCTTTTCACAAAAGAATGATAACATTGACAATTCTGTGATAACTAAGTAAGACATATTACAGTGTTAAACACATATTCATATACCTACATTTATGTGTATAAATGTTATATAATATACATTATGTAGTAATATACATTATGACAAATAATATTCATTAAGTAAAGTGTATGGTCAATAACACATACAACTAATTATTATAAATGTTTTACCTTTGTCAAGAAACCCTGGATGCTCTTCATGAAGTAAGTTATATCTCCTTTTACCTATATTTCTCTATTTGCTCCTTAATATTGCTTTTTTTTTTTTTTTAGATTTTATTTATTTGACAGACAGATCACAAGTAGGCAGAGAGGCAGGCAGAGAGAGAGAGGCAGAAGCAGGCTCCCCGTTGAGCAGAGAGCCTGATGTGGGGCTTGATCCCAGGACCCTAAGATCATGACCTGAGCTGAAGGCAGAGGATTAACCCACTGAGCCACCCAGCTTCCCCCTTAATATTGCTTTTAAAAACCTGTAATGACTATAGTAGTTTATATTTAGCAGTATGCTTTTCTAAGTTATGTTAAAATAATTATCTATTTTTGGTTGCTTTTCCTTAAGTATGGTTTTAAAATAAAACCCTAACATTGAAGTAGATCTTTGTAAATCATATTGAAGAAAGGTTCTAAATTTAAACAACACAAATTGGAGATATTCAGAAAGAATTATCTCCAATTTTTTTCTTCTCACACAAAATTGGTTTTATTAAAGGCTTTAATGAGAATTCATTGAGATAATGTATCCAAAAACAGTTAACAGAAGTCTAATATATTTTAGTAATAAATATTTTCCCTCATGTATTTTAATTTTCCTAATGAGAAAGTACAGAAATAAGATTTCAACTAGGAATATCCAAAGATTATTATGGGACTCAAGTCAATTTCATTTGTGACAGGTGCATTTGAGGAAACACCAACCCTGGTACACATGGGTTACTACTGATGTTCACTCATTAAATCAGTAAAAGTAGTGAGGAGGAGGATAATCATATAGCATGACAAAAATTATACAGTGCAAAACGAGAATAAAATCTTTGAGAAACAGAAGTATGAGAGCAAGAAACAGATTCATCCCTTTCCCTCAAAAAGTGTGTTAAGAAATGACAATGGTCAAATGCAAATTAGAATGTTTAAGAGAATAGAAGATCTAAACATGTTACATAATTCTGGAACAATGAAAGTAAAAAAAAAATACTAGGAAAATCAATAAAAACAAAGGAAATGTCTATCAATATTTGTTTCTTTTTGCTCTTATATAGCATGAAGATTGAAGCAGAACAAAATAAATAAATCTGTATTTCTCATTTACAGCAGAAAGGAAAACATCAATGCCATCACAAGGTAAGATTTTATAGGGCATCTACTTTACAAACAGTGAGGGTTTCTGTCCAAGAAACAATTATATACTTAGATCCTCAGATAATAGACAGTAGAGATGACTACAGGATAATGTGATTTAAATCATGGTTAAAAGAATTGCATAATAAAGTTAAGATTATTTGAGGACATTTTTGAAAAATTGAATTATATAGTGAGACTGAAAAATTTTCTTTTTTCCTCAGGTAAAGAAAACATAATTTGCCAAGTGTTAACTGGTTGAAATATCCCTAAAGCAGCTCAATAAGAGTATCAGACAAATTTGGTGTAAAAATTAAAAGTGATTTCCAAGTGGAATTTGGTTATGGAGGAATAAGAGAACTCTCCACTGAGGAAATTTCACTCGTGATAAACACTGAATACTCAGATAAGCCACAGAGCATAATTAAAAGTTCTTCTAGGGACCCGTGGGTGGCTCAGATGGTTAAATGTCTTCCTTCAACTCATGTCATGATCTCTGGGTCCTGGGATCAGGTCTTTGGATCAAGACCTGCTTTGGGGCGGTGGGGGGGTGCTCCTGCTCAGTGGGGGGTCTGCTTCTTTCTCTTCCTCTGCCTTTCACCCCTCTTCATTTTGTCTCTGTCTTTGTTGCAAATGAATATATTTTTAAAAATATTAAATAAATAAATAAATAGATATGATTGCCATATAAGTGTTTTAGTTTTGAAACCTAAGGACATATTTATGCTTCTCCAAAATAGAAAGAGAACGTAATGTTTTAAGAAATCATGGATAAGAGGAGAGAGCAGAGTACGAGCTATTTGTTCAGACAATGCATATACAGTAAAATTACCTAAAAGTGGGAGTGAAGAGAATGGAGAGAACACATCAAAGCTTTTTTAAATTGTTCTTTGCACTCCTAAGCATGTCTTGACTCTAGAAAAATGAAGATGTATGCTTGCACAAAACCCATACATAAATATTAATAGCAGCTTCTATACACAGATTTTTCATCTGCTTGAGAAATGATTTTTCATTTGTTTTGATAATAGCCAAAGGCTGAAAACAACCCAAATGTATGTCAGTGAATGGTTAAACAGAGTGTGGTACATCTCCACCATAGAATACTACTCAGCAATGAAAGGGAATGAGCTGCTGATATATAAAATAATTTAGATGAATTTGCAGAACATAATGCCAAGTGAAAAGAGCCAATTGTGTATGATATCATTTATGAAATGTTACTGAAAAGAAAAATTTACAGCAAAGAAGAACAGATTGATAGTTTTCAGAGATTAAAGAGAGGGTGCAGGTAGAAAGTGAGTATGACTACAAAAGTGTAACAGGAGGGGGTGACCCTGGGTGGCTCAGTTAGTTAAGCATCCTACTCTTGATTTTGACTCAGGTCATGACTTCAGAGTTCTGAGATTGAGCCCTGTGTCCAGGAATGGAGCCTGCTTGGGATTCTCTCTCTCCCTCACCCCCTTCCCCACTTCCTCTCTAAATCAAACAAAAAAAAAAGAGAGAGAGAGAGAGAGAGAAAGGGCAACAGGAAGGATCCTCATGGTAAAGGAAATATTCTACATCTAAATTGTATCAATGTCAGTATTCTAAATGTGATATTATTCTTGGGGGAAACCACATAAAGTGTATGGTATTTCTTAAAACTTTACAAGTGAATCTACAGTCATAGTAAAATATAAAATTTAGTTAAAAATGATGTAAAGTTTTCAAGAATATGTCAATATTTGGCACATTTTTTGGCAATATGCAAACATTCACAATGAAAATGATATAAGGAACAAAGGATGTGGAAACTTTTTTTTTTTTTAATTCATACTAGTGCTGAGGGGAGGAGTCAAGATGGTGGAGAAGTAGCAGGCTGAGACTACTTCAGCAAGCTGGAGATCAGTTAGATAGCTTATCTAAAGATTGCAAACACTTGAAAATCCATCGGCAGATCAAAGAGAAGAAGAACAGCAATTCTGGAAACAGAAAATCAACCACTTTCTGAAAGGTAGGATCGGCAGAGAAGTGAATCCAAAGCGACGGGAAGATAGACCCCGGGGGGAGGGGCCGGCTCCCGGCAAGCAGCGGATCAACAGCACACAAAATCAGGACTTTTAAAAGTCTGTTCCTCTGAGGGACATCACTCCAGAGGCTAAACCGGGGCGAAGCCCACACGGGGTCAGCGTGGCCTCAGGTCCCACAGGGTCACAGAAGGATCGGGGGTGTCTGAGTGTCGCAGAGCTTGCGGGTATTGGAACGGGAAAGCTGGCTACAGAGACAGAGCCGACAGTAAGCTCACAGCTCGGTGTTACCTTGAACCGGTCGCAGGCTTGGTGAGCTCGGAGCGTGGCCGGAGGTCAGGCAGACGGGAGTAACTGGGCGCTGTTCTGCGAGGGCGCACTGAGGAATGGGGCCCTGGGCTCTCGGCTCCTCCGGGCCGGAGACCAGGAGGCCGCCATTTGTATTCCCCGTCCTCCGGAACTCTACAGAAAGCGCTCAGGGAACAAAAACTCCTGAAAGCAAACCAGAGCGGATTATTCACGCCGGCCCCTGCTAAGGGCGGTGCAATTCCGCCTGGGGCAAAGACACTTGAGAATCACTACAACAGGCCCCTCCCCCCGAAGATCAACAAGAAATCCAGCCGAGACCAAGTTCACCTACCAAGGAGTGCGGTTTAAATACCAAGAGAGCAGCAGAATTCCAGAGGAGGAGAAAGCAAAGCACGGAACTCATGGCTTTTTCCCTGTGATATTTTTTAGTCTTGCAGTTAATTTAATTTTTTTCTTTTTCATTTTTTGTTTTTTTTCTCGCCTTCTGTTTAAATTTTTTTTAACTTTTACCTTTTTCTTTTTTAACGTTTTTTAACTAGTTTATCTAATATATATATTTTTTCTTTTTTACATTTTTCTTATTTGTTTTCTTTTTTTAAATTCTTTTCTTTATTTTTTCTTTCTTCCTTTTTGAACCTCTTTTTATCCCCTTTCTCCCCCCTCACGATTTGGGATCTCTTCTAATTTGGTTAAAGCATATTTTCCTGGGGTTGTTGCCACCCTTTTAGTATTCTACTTGCTCCTTCATATACTCTTATCTGGACAAAATGACAAGACGGAAAAATTCAACACAAAAAAAAAGAACAAGAGGCAGTACCGAAGGCTAGGGACCTAATCAATACAGACATTGGTAATAGGTAGATCTAGAGTTCAGAATGACAATTCTCAAGGTTCTAGCCAGGCTCGAAAAAGGCATGGAAGGTATTAGAGAAACCCTCTTGGGAGATATAAAAGCCCTTTCTGGAGAAATAAAAGAACTAAAATCTAACCAAGTTGAAATCAAAAAAGCTATTAATGAGGTGCAATCAAAAATGGAGGCTCTCACTACAAGGATAAATGAGGCAGAAGAAAGAATTAGTGATATAGAAGACCAAATGACAGAGAATAAAGAAGCTGAGCAAAAGAGGGACAAACAGCTACTGGACCACGAGGGGAGAATTTGAGAGATAAGTGCCACCATAGGATGAAACAACATTAGAATAATTGGGATTCCAGAAGAAGAAGAAAGAGAGAGGGGAGCAGAAGGTATACTGGAGAGAATTATTGGGGAGAATTTCCCCAATATGGCAAAGGGAACGAGCATCAAAATTCAGGAGGTTCAGAGAACGCCCCTCAAAATCAATAAGAATAGGCCCACACCCCATCACCTAATAGTAAAATTTACAAGTCTCAGTGACAAAGAGAAAATCCTGAAAGCAGCCCGGGAAAAGAAGTCTGTAACATACAATGGTAAAAATATTAGATTGGCAGCTGACTTATCCACAGAGACCTGGCAGGCCAGAAAGAGCTGGCATGATATTTTCAGAGCACTAAACGAGAAAAACATGCAGCCAAGAATACTATATCCAGCTAGGCTATCATTGAAAATAGAAGGAGAGATTAAAAGCTTCCAGGACAAACAAAAACTGAAAGAATTTGCAAACACCAAACCAGCTCTACAGGAAATCTTGAAAGGGGTCCTCTAAGCAAAGAGAGAGCCTACAAGTAGTAGATCAGAAAGGAACAGAGACCATATACAATAACAGTCACCTTACAGGCAATACAATGGCACTAAATTCATATCTCTCAATAATTACCCTGAATGTTAATGGGCTAAATGCTCCTGTCAAAAGACACTGGGTATCAGAATGGATAAAAAAACAAAACCCATCTATATGTTGCCCCCAAGAAACTCATTTTAAGTCCGAAGACACCTCCAGATTTAAAGTGAGGGGTGGAAAAGAATTTACCATGCTAATGGACATCATAAGAAAGGAGGAGTGGCAATCCTTATATCAGATCAATAAGATTTTAAGCCAAAGACTATAATAAGAGATGAGGAAGGACACTATATCATCCTTAAAGGGTCTGTCCAACAAGAAGATTTAACAATTTTAAATATCTATGCCCCCAACGTGGGAGCAGCCAACTATATAAACCAATTAATAACAATATCAAAGAAACACATCAACAATAATAAAATAATAGTAGGGGACTTTAACACTCCCCTCACTGAAATGGACAGATCATCCAAGCAAAAGATCAGCAAGGAAATAAAGGCCTTAAACGACACACTGGACCAGATGGACATCACAGATATATTCAGAACATTTCATCCCAAAGCAACAGAATACACATTCTTCTCTAGTGCACATGGAACATTCTCCAGAATAGATCACATCCTTGGTCCTAAATCAGGACTCAACCGGTATCAAAAGATTGGGATCATTCCCTGCATATTTTCAGACCACAATGCTCTAAAGCTAGAACTCAACCACAAAAGGAAGTTTGTAAAGAACCCAAATACATGGAGACTGAACAGCATCCTTCTAAAGAATGAATGGGTAAACCAGGAAATTAAAGAAGAATTGAAAAAAATCATGGAAACAAATGATAATGAAAATACAACAGTTCAAAATCTGTGGGACAAAACAAAGGCAGTACTGAGAGGAAAATATATAGCGGTACAAGCCTTTATCAAGAAACAAGAAAGGTCTCAGGTACACAACCTAACCCTACACCTAAAGGAGCTGGAGAAAGAACAAGAAAGAAACCCTAAGCCCAGCAGGAGAAGAGAAATCATAAAGATCAGAGCAGAAATCAATGAAATAGAAACCAAAAAAACAATAGAACAAATCAACGAAACTAGGAGCTGGTGCTTTGAAAGAATTAATAAAATTGATAAACCCCTGGCCCGACTTATCAAAAAGAAAAGAGAAAGGACCCAAATAAATAAAATCATGAATGAAAGAGGAGAGATCACAACTAACACCAAAGAAATACAAACTATTATAAGAACATGCTATGAGCAACTCTACGCCAACCAACTTGACAATCTGGAAGAAATGATGCATTCCTAGAAACATATAAACTACCACAACTGAACCAGGAAGAAGTAGCATGCCTGAACAGACCCATAACCAGTAAGGAGATTGAAACAGTCATTAAAAATCTCCAAACAAACAAAAGCCCAGGGCCAGACGGCTTCCCGGGGGAATTCTACCAAACATTTAAAGAAGAACTAATTCCTATTCTCCTGAAACTGTTCCAAAAAATAGAAATGGAAGGAAAACTTCCAAACTCATTTTATGAGGCCAGCATCACCTTGATCCCAAAACCAGACAAGGATCCCCTCAAAAAAGAGAGCTATAGACCAATATCCTTGATGAACACAGATGCGAAAATACTCAACTAAATACTAGCCAATAGGATTCAACAGTACATTAAAAGGATTATTCACCACGACCAAGTGGGATTTATTACACTGCTGCAAGGTTGGTTCAACATCCGCAAATCAGTCAATGTGATACAACACATCGATAAAAGAAAGAACAAGAACCATATGATACTCTCAATAGATGCTGAAAAAGCAGTGGACAAAGTACAGCATCCCTTCCTGATCAAAGCTCTTCAAAGTGTAGGGATAGAGGGCACATACCTCAATATCATCAAAGCCATCTATGAAAAACCCACCGCAAATATCATTCTCAATGGAGAAAAACTGAAAGCTTTTCCGCTAAGGTCAGGAACACAGCAGGGATGTCCATTATCACCACTGCTATTCAACATAGTACTAGAGGTCCTAGCCTCAGCAATCAGACAACAAAAGGAAATTAAAGACATCCAAATCGGCAAAGAAGAAGTCAAATTATCACTCTTTGCAGATTATATGATACTATATGTGGAAAACCCAAAAGACTCCACTCCAAAACTGCTAGAACTTGTACAGGAATTCAGAAAAGTGTCAGGATATAAAATCAATGCACAGAAAGCAGTTGCATTTCTCTACACCAACAGCAAGACAGAAGAAAGAGAAATTAAGGAGTCAATCCCATTTACAATTGCACCCCAAACCATAAAATACCTAGGAATAATCCTAACCAAAGAGGCACAGAATCTATACTCAGAAAACTATAAAGTACTCATGAAAGAAATTGAGGAAGACACAAAGAAATGGAAAAATGTTCCATGCTCCTGGATTGGAAGAATAAATACTGTGAAAATGTCTATGCTACCTAAAGCAATCTACACATTTAATGCAATTCCTATCAAAGTACCATCTATCTTTTTCAAAGAAATGGAACAAATAATTCTAAAATTTATATCGAACCAGAAAAGACCTCGAATAGCCAAAGGGATATTGAAAAAGAAAGCCAACGTTGGTGGCATCACAATTCCGGACTTCAAGCTCTATTACAAAGCTGTCATCATCAAGACAGCATGGTACTGGCACAAAAACAGACACATAGATCAATGGAACAGAATAGAGAGCCCAGAAATAGACCCTCAACTCTATGGTCAACTAATCTTCGACAAAGCAGGAAAGAATGTCCAATGGAAAAAAGACAGCCTCTTCAATAAATGGTGCTGGGAAATTTGGACAGCCACATGCAGAAAAATGAAATTGGACCATTTCCTTACACCACACACAAAAATAGACTCAAAATGGATGAAGGACCTCAATGTGCGAAAGGAATCCATCAAAATCCTTGAGGAGAACACAGGCAGCAACCTCTTCGACCTCAGCTGCAGCAACATCTTCCTAGGAACAATGCCAAAGGCAAGGGAAGCAAGGACAAAAATGAACTATTGGGATTTCATCAAGATCAAAAGCTTTTGCACAGCAAAGGAAACAGTTAACAAAATCAAAAGACAACTGACAGAATGGGAGAAGATATTTGCAAACAACATATCAGATAAAGGACTAGTGTCCAGAATCTATAAAGAACTTAGAAAACTCAACACCCAAAGAACAAATAATCCAATCAAGAAATGGGCAGAGGACATGAACAGACATTTCTGCAAAGAAGACATCCAGATGGCCAACAGACACATGAAAAAGTGCTCCATATCACTCGGCATCAGGGAAATACAAATCAAAACCACAATGAGATATCACCTCACACCAGTCAGAATGGCTAAAATCAACAAGTCAGGAAATGACAGATGCTGGCGAGGATGCGGAGAAAGGGGAACCCTCCTACACTGTTGGTGGGAATGCAAGCTGGTGCAGCCAGTCTGGAAAACAGCATGAAGGTTCCTCAAAATGTTGAAAATAGAACTGCCCTATGACCCAGCAATTGCACTATTGGGCATTTACCCTAAAGATACTAACGTAGTGATCCAAAGGGTCACGTGCACCCGAATGTTTATAGCAGCAATGTCCACAATAGCCAAACTATGGAAAGAACCTAGATGTCCATCAACAGATGAATGGATCAAGAAGAAGTGGTATATATACACAATGGAATACTATGCAGCCATCAAAAGAAATGAAATCTTGCCATTTGCAACAACATGGATGGAACTAGAGCGTATCATGCTTAGCGAAATAAGTCAAGCAGAGAAAGACAACTATCATATGATCTCCCTGATATGAGGAAGTGGTGATGCAACATGGGGGCTTAAGTGGGTAGGAGAAGAATAAATGAAACAAGATGGGATTGGGAGGGGGACAAACCATAAGTGACTCTTAATCTCACAAACAAACTGAGGGTTGCTGGGGGGAGGGGGGTTGGGAGAAGGGGGTGGTATTATGGACATTGGGGAGGGTATGTGCTTTGGTGAGTGCTGTGAAGTGTGTAAACCTGGTGATTCACAGACCTCTACCCCTGGGGATAAAAATATATGTTTATAAAAAATAAAAAATTTTAAAAAAAATTCATACTAGTGCTTATAAGAGAAGGAAAAAAACATAAATAAATAAATAGAAGGAATATGGAGGTATTGGAAGGAGTCATGAGATATATAAGAAACCTGCATGCTATTAAATATAAGTTCCCAAGCAAACCATTAGACCAAAATAAAACACAGTTTTGATTTTTCATGTATTTGTTTCAATATTCTGAAGTAAAAAATTGAGTTGAAGAAACACCTGTACTTATTATTATTGTCTAACATTTTTTAAAATGTGTTTAATTTTTGGGACACCTGGGTGGCTGAGTTGTGTAAGCGTCTGCCTTCAGCTCAGGTCATGATCCCATGGTCCTGGATGGGTTCCCACATCTGGTTCCTTGCTGAGTGGGAAGCCTGCTTCTCCCTCTGCCTGCTGCTTCCTCTTCTTTATACTCTCTCTCTCTGGTAAATAAAATATTTTTTAAAAAGATACTTAAAAAATAAAATAAAATTGGTGCACCTGGGTGGCTCAGTGGCTTAAGCCTCTGCCTTCAGCTCAGGTCATTATCCTATGGTGGTGAGATGGAGCCCCACATTGGGCTTTCTGCTCAGCAGGGATTCTGCTTCCTCCTCTCTCTCTGCCTGCCACTCTGCCTGAGGCTGATGGAAACTCTCAGCTCCAGCCCCTTTCTGTAGCTAGCTCCCCTTTGCTCCAGCAAAGGAAAGACCAAATAGCCATCTCATTTGACTAAGATAAGATAACAAGTCATTGCTCCTGCTGAGAGAGAGGGAACAAGACCACTTGATCTTAGCCAAAAGTCGGAGAGTTGATGAGAGGGAACAAGACCCATGCCCAATCCTACTTGAATAAGAAAAGAAAGAGAAACAGGCCCCTAGGTTATTTAACATTCTCCTGACAGACCTCCACATAGATTATACTTCCAAGTGAAAGGGCCATTTGGCCTTAAGAGACTGGGAAAGAGTCTGGGCCTTGAGAGACCTCAAAAACACCCTCTTACCATGCCCTATTGCCTGTAACCATAAGAACTCACTCCTAACCGGTCAGGGGCTCAGTCTTTGGGAACGATCCCACTGAGCCTGCTAGCATTAATAAAGCTGTGTTCTCCCATCTCTCCGTGTGCCATTTGGGTTTCCTTGGTCACCTCGAATTTTCCACAACATGCCTATTTGTGATCTCTCTATCAAATAAATAAATAAAATCTTTAAAAAAATTTTTTTAAAATTGTTTTACTTTTATTTCTAGTCCCAATTCTTAATCACCACTAGCACCCTATCTTTTGTGTTTAATGTATTTTCTTTGAATACACTATTGGTTTGGTTATTTAGTTCTGCACAGGTGCAAATGCACACACACACACACACACACACACCTTGTCAAATATCCTTACATGTGCACATACACAGACATTCACAAAAAATTGATCTGTGTACTTAAAGTTTGTTTCTTTTTTTAAGATTTTATTTATTTATTTGAGAGAAAGTGTGTGAGAGAAAGAGTTCTCACAAGCAGGTGGGAGGGGCAGAGGGAGAGAGAGAATGATTGACTGCTTTTCTTTGAGGGCTCACTAAGGAGTGGGGCCCCATGTTCTCAGTTCCTCCAGGCCCAGAGATTTGGGAGGGCACCATTTTCATTCCTGTCCTCCAAAACTGTACCAAAGCTTTCAGGGAATAAAAACAACCTAGAGCAAACCCAAGGAGATTACTTAGTTTGGCCCCTGGCAAGGGTGGTGCAATTCCACCTTGGGCAAAGACATTTAAGAATAACTGCAACAGGACCCTCCTCCAGAAGATTAGTAAGAACATCCAGCCAAGACCAAGTTTATTGATTGATGAGAACTGCAAAATTCCCTGAGCAGGGAGTTCAACTGGGGGCTCTATCCCAGGATCCTGGGATCATGACCCTAGCCAAAGGTAGATGCTCAACTGACCGAGCCACCCAGCTGCTCCTTAAAGTTTTTATAAGTAATAATTTGATATAAATTAATTTCATGTTTATTTTTATCTAGAATTTTATTTTTATTATCTGCTTTTATTTTTATGTGAACAAATGTTCCTTCCTTCTGATTACAACAGATATCCCGTCAAAAGCATAGGTACAAATTACTTCACCATTATCTGCAATAAGCAGATTAACCTCCATGTTTTGCTAACAGGCATGATGTGGCAATAAGCATTCTAATGTGTGTCTTTTTATTCTTCTTTACAAGGTCTCTCTTGAAGTGATTATATATTTTCATATTTTAAAAAATACGCTTTCATATACAAAGCTAAAGAATTACCACTGAGAGATGTGGATTTTGATAGAGATTGCATTGAATGTATAAATTGATCTGAGCAGCATAGACATTTTATAAAAACCATCTTTTTTTTTTTTAAAGATTTTATTTATTTATTTGAGAGAGAGAGAGCATGAGAGGAAAGAGGTCAGCGGGAGAAGCAGACTCCCTGCCGAGCAGGGAGCCTAATGTGGGACTCGATCCCAGGACTCCAGGATCATGACCTGAGCTGAAGGCAGTCGCTCAACCAACTGAGTCACCCAGGCACCCGCAGCATAGGCATTTTAACAATGTTTATTCTTCCAATCCATGAACATGGAATGTTTTTCCATCTCTTTGTGTCTTCCTTACTTTCTTTCGTAAGTGTTCTATAATTTCTAGAGTACAGATACTTTACCTCTTTGGTTAGGTTTATTCGTAGGTATCTTATAGTTGTTGGAGTAATTGTAAATGGGATCGATTCCTTAATTTGCTTACATTGTTAGTGTATACAATTAGTCACATTGTTAGTGTATAGAAATGCAACTGATTTCTGTGCATTGATTTTATATTTTGCCACGTTGCTGAATTCCTGTATGAGTTCTAGAAATTTGGGGATAGAGTCTTTTGGGTTTTCCACATGAAGTATCATGTCATCTGTGGAAAGGAAGTGGGTGGGGAATGGGGTAATTGGGTAATAGGCATTAAAGAAGACATGTGAGGTGATGAGCACTGGGTGTTATATGCAACTAATAAGTCATTGAATGCTTTTAATAACTAAAAATTAACGATGTAGTATATTTCACCTAATTGAATTAGATTTTTAAAAAAGATGTGAATTTTAAAAAATGTAATATATGTATGAAAGCAAAATGAATAAGACAAATTTAATGTAACTAAAGATAAAGTGATAAGAAAATAGTAAGATAATGAAACAGATTAATATTTTATTCATAGTCATTTTACAAAAGGTCATAGGAAAAAGAGAAGGTAGTAACTTTCATATAAAATCATACAGGTTTGGGGCACCTGGGTGGTTCAGTGGATTAAGCCTCTGCATTCAGGCTCAGGTCCTGGGATTTAGCCCCTTGTTGTGCTCTCTGCTCAGCGGGGAGCAAGCTTTCCCCTCTTTCTTTTTGCCTGCCTCTCTGCCTACTTATAATCTCTGTTTGTCAAATAAATAAATAAAATCTTTAAAAAAATAAAATCATACAGGTTAAAGAAAAATAAATGGGAACAGAAATGTTTAAGGATACATATTTCATATGTAAACATGAAATAGGCATTAAAGTGTCTGACAAAATGTAAGATAAAAAACAAAACTGCATCAAAAAATTTAAGTGTATTGAAAAACTAGGCCAAATAGAGTTATAAAAAAAAATTATTACTATTAAAACAAGAACTTCTCAACTTAAATCTAATACCACAAAACAATTTTCTTGAGGGGATTCTGGGAGAAAATAAATAATAAGTCATTTTGAAATAGCAATTGTGGAAAATTGTATTTCTATTTGGATACAGGTATGATGTTCTAAAAGTTAGGAAGATAGTTAAACTATGGATTACCTAGGTAAAGATTGTATGATGTTTTTATTTTAATTAATTAATTTATTTATTTATTTTGAAGATTTTATTTATTTATTTGACAGAGAGAGACACAGCAAGAAAGGAAACACAAGCATGGGGAATGGGAGAGGGAGAAGCAGGCTTCCCGCTGAGCAGGGATCCCAATGCTGAGCTTGTTCCCAGGATCCTGGAATCATGACCTGAACCAAAGGCAGATGCTTAACAAGTGAGCCTCCCAAGCACCCAGTGTGCTGTTTTTTAAAATCCAAAATTAGGAATGAACTCTGAAAACAGGAAAAAAAATGTTAAAATAAATAGCATAAGAAAAATCTAACTACATTAAAACATTTGAAAAACAGTAAAAATTTGGAATATTTTTAATATGATATGCCCTTTCTGACAAAATGCTTATGGAATTCATGGGAATTCAATTAGCAGCAAATCAAATGCATTCATTTTATAATAAAATTTGTGAAGAAAACATGTAATTGTCAAATAATAATTAAATAGAAAAGAAATCACAAATATAAATTTGAGATACATATCTTCATATATGAATATTTTCCAAATATTAAAAAAGTGTTTCATAGCTAAGCAATCTTGTTTATGACAATGCATACTATCATTAAATGGATAAAGAGAAAAACAGTGAAGTGGTTAAAAAAAATGAAAAGTAAATTAATATAGATGAAAATAAATATATTAACTATGTCTTTTGTGCAATTTATAAATACTTCTATTTAAAACAGTTATATGATCAGGTGAATTAAAAATAAAACACTATTAAAACCATATATGTGTAAAGGTTAAGATATTTTATTGAAAAAGTCTTACATACAAAAGTGTAGAAATCAGTAGAACAACCTTTCTTTTTTTGCCCACTTGACTTTTTTTTTACTTTTAAATTAAGTGTGCATAAGGTACTGGAAACCAGTGATTTTTAGTTCAATAAAAACTAAAAGCTAGCATGGACCTATAATTTTATTTTCTGTTTTCTCATAGAAAATCATCAATTTAAAGTTGTACCTTTGTTAGCTGTAGGTTACCAGTTAGCCTTTTCAAAACCCTATTTTCTATCACTCCAGTAACCACACTACTTAAAATAGCCTCAAATTTGATCCCTGCTGAATCATGATAAGCAAAGCAAAACTTGGGAACTTCTATTAGTGCTGGTTATGTGTTAATTGAGATGGGCAAATATTGATTCCCTGCCAAGGGAATCAAAACAGAATTGACTTTAAATCAGAGAACTATAAATCTTAGTGTAAGGAATTTTTTTAATTTTTTTTTTAAGCACAAAGCATCAAACATACTCTGCTGGCTAATTATATCACTTATAATTGCTAAGTCACAAATATGACAACTCTTTCATTTATTCCAGTGTATGTGTTTAAAACCCTCTTTGAAATTTTGGGCATGTTTTATTCACATAAGTAGATATTTTTTTCTATCGCAAAATTTATCCTGAAAATTCATCCTTTTTTTTTTTTTTTAAACCCAGCTACGCACAAAACAGTATAACATTTAAAAATAGTCCACTGTTCTTCCTCATGACACCTCTTTACGGTGTCATGCTACTTCCCCAGGTTGGTTTGAAGCCAATAATGATTCATACAGGAATTTTCCATTTGTGGATAATTATGAAGGGTCATTTCACTTCCAGAGCCTCCCATTGGAATAGCTGAGGACTTCACTGGGATTGGACTTTTTCTTTCTGCCTAATTCTTAATAGAATTATTATTATTTTTAATATAACTTATAAGTTATATTTATATATATAAAATTTATATATTATAATATATATAATTTATATATATATATATATAAATAAGTTATATTAATTTCTCTCGTATCAAGAGAAAGATGGAGATCAAGCTCAGGACTGAATGGTAAGTATCCAAGTTCAAAGAAGGTAAAGTCAATGAAAATAGCCTGGTCTTTCAAGATCATGGTTCTGATTAGTAAAGACTAAGACATAAGATGATAATTAAACTGTCCTGACATTTCTGGAAATCTTGACTCTCAAGATTCCCTTGGACATCTTGATCCTGTGCAACTGACTCATTTCTTCATTTTGATGAATAGTGTTTCTGCTTATTTTTTTTTTAAGATTTTATTTATTTGACAGACAGAGATCACAAGTAGGCAGAGAAGCAGTCAGAGAGAGAGGATGAAGCAGGCTCCCTGTGGAGCAGAGAATCTGATGTGGGGCTCCATACCAGGACCCTGGGATCATGACCTGAGCCGAAGACAGAGGCTTTAACTCACTGAGCCACCCAGGTGCCCCAACTTCTGCTTATTTTTGAAAATTGCTCCTGCAAGGCAATATCCACCCCCAAGAATATTATGTATTCTCTGATTGTTGGTAAAGTTCAACAGATTTATTTGATCAAGCTTGAAAACTGTATTACTCAAACATGCTCTATACTTAAATGTGTGTTTTTAAAAATTTATTTATTTTAGAGAGAGAGAGAGAGCAAGAGAAAGAGAGCACAGAAGGGATGCAAAGGGAGAAGAAGAAAAAGAATTCCAAGCTGACACCCTATGGAGCAGAGACCTGGGCTCAATCTCATGACCTTGAGATCAACACCTGAGCTGAAATCAAGAGTGTTGCTTAACTGACTGAGCCACCCAGGCATCTTAAATATTTTTTGTACTGCGAAGTTAATTTTTAAATTTTATATTACTACATTATGTTGCATTTGTCATATTTTGATGCTATGTATTTTGATGTATGCTTATCTTTACAAGTGATTCTTATTAAATTGTGTATTTAATCAATATGAAATATTGTCATTTGTGCTATGGTAAGATCTTTAATTTTAACTGTTTTTTTCTGATAATAATATTGATTCACCTGTTTTCTTGATAGTCTCATTTGCTGGATGTATCATTTTCCATTCATTAATTTTCAACTCTTCTTGTTCTTTTAGATGTCTCCTAAAGTAAGATCAAGTACCATATTTTTTTTGTCTAACTTAATTTCACCGTTTTTTACTTTTGGTTTTTTGTTGTTGTTGTCTTTTTTTTTTTTTTTTTTTTTTTTTAAGAGAGAGAGAAACAGCATGCCAACAGGGAAGGGCAGTGGGAGGGAAAGCATCCCAAGTAGGGGCTTGATCTCATGACCTTGACATTATGACCTAAGCCAAAATTAAGCAACACTTAACGGACTCAGCCACCCAGGTTCACCTCAATTTCTTCTGCTTTTTAATGAAGGATTTAAGCAATTTATACATTGTATATATTTTTTTATTTATGATAGTCCTTTTTTTGTTTGTTTGTTTTATTTCTGGTGATCTACAAAATTCTTTGCAATACCCATCCATTTTTTAATGTCCCAGAATTTGGTCATGCTAGTACTACATTCCACTGCAAACTCAGAAAAATTAATTGCACAGAAATACATATATTTGCGTCTGAATTTGACAAGAAGTATATTACATTTTTCTTCCTCTATGCCCGGAAATTCTTACTTTGGGATTATCTGGGTGTTTTTTTCCATATCTTTGTTCATTTTATAAAGTTATGCAAAAATACTTATGTCAAATTACACTTTACAAGATTCCTTTCTCACTACTTATTATGAATTGAATTGTGTCTACCCAAAAAACATACATTTAAGTCCTAAGCCTCAGAATGTTACTTCTTTTGAATATAGGGTCATTGGATATACAATAATTTTAGGTCATACTGAAGCAGGTGGGATCCTAATCCAGTACAACTTGTGTCCTTCATAAAAAGGGGAAATTTTCAGTAGACATGTGCACAGGAAGAACAGGGTATGGAAATAAAGGAAGATATCAAGATGATACTTCTATAAGCCAACCAACACCAAAAATTTCTAGCAAACCATCAGAAGCTAGGAGAGAGGCATGGAACAGGTTCTTCCTAACAGTCCTCAGAAGGAACCAGCCTTGTTGACACTTTGATCTCACAGTTTTAGCTTCTGTAATGCTGAGGACATAAACAATTTCTAATTGTTTATGCCACGAGTTTATGGTATTTTGTATGGAAACCCAAGGCAATTAGTATACTACTATTTTTAAAGTATTTTTCACCTGTTCCTCTCTGCTTCTCTTTAGGCCATGTAATTATTCTGTCACACATTTCTGTACCCTGTACCCTGTAACATATCTTACTTTGACTGTGAAGATAGTCACGAGATCTTGATGATAAATGAGCCCCTTACCATGATTCTCATCTTACTCCAATTTGTCTTTCACATTGGTTTCGTTTTCCAAACTCATGCTTATCGAGAACATTTTCCAATATTCAGACTTATAGGTCCAGTTTTGACTTCAGTCTTCCACAGCTGATACAATTTCATCTCTTGGAATCTTCTGAATTGACTCTGTCTGGTGATCTGTACTCTCCTCAACTTAGCTGGTGTCAGATAAAGTTCAGTTTTGATTTAGGTAATAAATGCAGGTCAAATCTTACAGAATGTGTTGCTCTGATTGTTTTTTCTCCAAAAATATTTTTTTAATTTTTTTTTAAGATTTTATTTATTTATCAGAGAGAGAGAGGGGGAGAGAGCGAGCACAGGCAGACAGAATGGCAGGCAGAGGGAGAAGCAGGCTCCCCACCGAGCAAGAAGCCCGATGTGGGACTCGATCCCAGGACGCTGGGATCATGACCTGAGCCGAAGGCAACCACCCAACCAACTGAGCCACCCAGGCATCCAAAAATATTTTTAAAGCTTTATCAAAGCAATTGAGCATATTTGAAGATACTTAAATCTATTCTTTTTCCAGCTGTATATTTTGAGAGAAATGTTTTTGGGTGGGCATATAGAAGTATAAATTTGATGGCAACCTAGGTGAGTACTAGAGTTTACTAGAGTACTCTAGTACTAGAGTACTAGAGTCAGAGTTTCTGACTCTGTAACAATTTTTGCAGTTTTACAATTTAGAGATACACAGTTGACCTTTGAAGAATAGGGGTTTGAACTGTGCAGGTCCACTTATATGCAGAATTCTTACAGTATAATTATGTAAATGTATTTTCTTCTATGATTTTCTTAATAATTTATTAATAGTTTATATAATATATAATTATATATTATATATAATTATATAGTAATAATTTCTTAATAGTTTATTCTACTATAAGAATACAGTATATAATACATAAAACATTAAAAATATGCATTAGTTGATTATGTTATTGCCTCTGGACAACAGTGGTCTATTAGTAAAGTTTTGGGAAAATCAAAAGTTATACATGGATTTTTGACCATGCAGAGTAGTTGGTGTCCCTAACCCTGTGTTGTTCAAGGATCAACTGTAATTGGATCCTGGCTGAGATTATCAATAAGTTGAAACTTTTGACTATATCTTTTGGAACTGTCTACCTTTTTCCTTTGGTTTTCATTCCTTTTTATGGGGGATGGGTATGTGTTATGTTAATGAGGTGCGTGTAAGTATCAGTCCAGAGATATGCTTCACTATCCAGATAAATTAATAATTTAGTGACAGAAAACCTTGGTATGTGTTCATTTTTTTTTTAAAGATTCTATTTATTTGACAGAGATCACAAGTAGGCAGAGAGGCAGGTAGAGAGAGAGAGGAAAGGAAGCAGGCTCCCTGCTGAGCAGAAAGCCTGATACAGGGCTCGATCCCAGGGCCCTAAGATCATGACCTGAGCTGAAGGCAGAGGCTTTAATCCACTGAGCCACCCAGGCACCCTGGTATATGTTCATTTTGAAGACAGAACTTATACTGCCAAAGATTCATCTTATTATTATCCTTATTGTTTTTGTATTCATTGTCAATTTAAAGTAGAGAGAGTAAATCAAGCATGTTTAGCTCCTGGACATGATAATATTCAGGGACAGTTTTTAATGCTATTTAATTCACTTTGTCCACAAAACAAAGTCAATAATGTTGAATACATAACTAGTCTTTTATTTTAATTGTACATTGATTTTTTTATATTAGGATAAAGGTGCTAAAGGTATAAAAAAGAGAAACAAAAAAATTCCAATACTTTTCCTTAATATAAAGATTAAGATATTAGAATATAAATTAACTTTTAAATAATAATTATTACTCAAATCAAACTATTTTTTCAAAGAAAAGATTTATTAAATTAGATACATCAGCTATAATTTTAATATGAGGTTACTTTTTTTTTACACTGTTTTAAATACAGTTTTAGCACTTCATGGTACGCTTAATTGCATAAAATACATATTCCAGCATATATCCCTTTAGGGGGATTTTGTTAGCCAAGGCAAATTGGTGAGAGGCATGATAATGTAGATAAATGGGTAATGACAGATACTTTTTCTTCAGAATTAATTCACATGAAAATGAGACTAGGAAATGGTGAGAATTATGCATAAGTCATCTTTTTTAGTCTCTTTTTCCATAAGTTTTATAGAGCTAGGTACTATTTCTTCAATATGCCAGTCTGTAACTGAGTTCCAGCTTAAGGAAAACACCCAAACTTCTATTAGAACTACAGTGCTACCTATAGTTTTAGTTGGTGGGAAGTTATTGTGTTTCTTCTAATCTCTATTTATTTTCTATTGGATCTTTTAAAAAAATAAAAGATTATCTATCTCTTTTGTTTCTTTTGAATAAATTTAACTTAGCTCTTTTTGTGTATGTTTTGTGGATGTGCATGCTTATGTGAATAAATGCTAACAGTATAACTTAAGTGAGAGAATATACACTCTTATGTCATATTTTTCATATTATTGCAAACTATACATTCTTGAACTGAAAATTATCTTCCAGTTCATTAGCAAATGGCAAACCGAAATTTATATGTAATATATTTTTTACATGGTCAGAATGTTTTGAGTTAAATATGCAATAAGTTGGAGATAATGTTTTGCTCTTCACTGAGACTTGGCCATATCAATAATTCAATGACAGGAATTAGCTTTATCCAAGTAAAATATATCAGTTGGACTAATCATTATTAAGCTCAAATCTCTCCTGAATTAATCTAAAATAGGTTCCTACTTCAAAGATGGGTTTTTCAGAGAATCACTGAGGGTTTTCTTTATTGGGTGTACATTCCTTGTGGAGTGGAAGCACTTACTACAATTCTAAGCCCTTTCTAGCTATAGTAATTGGCTGCTGTGATTGGCACATCTTTCCAACTGATGAACTGAAACTAACTTCCCTTTGACTCTAGAATAAAAGAAGACTTAGTAACAACTCATCATAAACAAAATCTAACCAAATGTTTACAATCCCTTTTTTACTTAGAGGAGCATCTCTCCTGTGTGAAAATAAGCTGCCCTGGGACCAGGATGGGAAAGCAGAGTGGTTGGGTGGTAGTAATAGCTATTGATTTCTTCTGTCTCTGAACTTACCTATTTTTTTCTTGATGTACCTGATTCTAAGGCCTACATTTATACATACCATAACCAGAAAAATAAAAGTTGCATAAACTTGTTCACACTACTTTTAAAACCTAGATAGACCTGTGTATAAATCTTTGTATACTCCCTAGAACAGCAGCAAAAACATAGTAGTCTTGTAACTCAATGCTGAGTGAGTTAAGTAGAGAGGGTAACCCAGGAGAGTTTCAATTCCTTTTCTCTTTCCAGCCAGTTCTGCAATGTCACCTATGATCTGCATGCAAATTATATCTAAATTTCTCCTGAACTCAGAAACACCAGATGTCGGTGAAAGAGGGTGTTTAAAAGATGGAGCGTGCAATTTAGCTAAAAAAGGAGAGTGAGGAGAGGAAAACATGATGAACATACACAAGTTAGTTGTATGAATTGTATTAAGGTTTTGCTGAAGTCAAAGGATAGTTGTTTTGCTAGTGGGTAAGAAACCTAAAAGACTAGAACACTAAGTTGGAGAGGGGAAACCTCAATTTCAAGAGGAGGTATCCAAATTCATACATAAGCAAGGGAGTTCATAGGGACCCCCACTGGAGAAGATTCTTGGAGTTCAGGAACAAAAAATTAAAGAGCTTTGATACCGGATAGATTGTCTATTCTACTTAAGTCATTCTACATGACAGTAGGTCATAGGATTGGAAAGGTAGATTAGGTCAAGTTCCAAACATCCCACTGAAGGCAAGGAAATTCCAAAGAAATGGGTCAATAACAAAGAAATGGGTCAATTCCAAAGAAATGGGTCAATAACTAGTCATGCAAACAAAATTGCATCTATCTCAAGGAAGTAGTGTTCGTTTCAAGAAGACAGAGTAATAATGGTCTGATCTTTCCAGTGAGGAGAAAGAGAAAATCATCTCCTGACCCTAATGTGTGTGAGATACTGGGAAATAGCCTTCCTTATCTTGAGAATATTGCATGGGAAGGAAAGTCTAGAGTGATGGGCCTTATTTCAGTTAAAGTATGCACTCGGAAAGAACACTCATAGAGGAATGAGGGTAAAGAAGAGTTTTACACTTAGGTAGCATAAAGTCAAAAGACAGAAGTCCATGATTTGGGGAGAGAAAGGAAGAGTGTTAGATGAAAAAGGAAATACAAAGCAGAATGGGGATAAAAGTACCAAGGATGATTTTAGAAGAGTGGTAAATAATAGATTAAAATAGGAAACTAAAGCCTGGTGGGCTTAGAGTCACTTTTTCTTTTAGACTGGTGGATATTTATGCTTTATACCATTTAAAAATAAGGCCTGTAAGGGTGATCTTATATTGTGGGATTAGATGTTCCTTTCCACTCTCTCCACTGTGATGGAGATCAGGCACTGATGATAACAGGCGGATGCAAGAGATTGGCACTAAGTTCTCTGAGACTTAAACAAGTTTTGGGTTTGGAGAGCAAGCAAGTAGGAACACTGAAACATACAAAGGAATGGCAGAACAGGGTAGACTTCTTTTTGAGAATAGTAGAGTCTAATAGTTTGTTTAATGATTTAATGTATGATGGTGTAATATAAAAGTGAATTTGGTTTTACAGCAAGACTCAACACAAATGTTCTATATAAATGCCTACTAATTTGAATTTGCATACAAAGGACCTTAAACCTTGTTTAATGATTCTGATTTAGTAGATCAGGGGTACGGCCCATGATACTGCTTCTGATCCCTGCCCCACACTTTGAGTAACAAAAGTCTATATCTTTGTGAAGAACAGGTGTGATTTCTAAAGAACACAGAGATAACAAAATTTGAGAATAATTTGGGGGAGTCTCACAGTCAGATTTCTACAAGGAGTTAAGTAGAAAAGGAGGAAATCAGTGCCATCATGTGGAAGTTAAGGGGATTACACCACTGAGAATTTCCATTAATTGTTCAGGGGAGAGGAGACCCTCCTGGCTAGAAGATAAGGGTATTTTGAGTAGAGCTATAGATTACACTTTATAGGTAGGTCAAGAACCTTAAAATATCTGTAACAGTACTGAAGCTTTGACTTTTCTAATAATTACCAACTGTATTTTCAATATAACTTATATATATGATCCAGGAATTTTTCCTCATCCTTGTTGGTTTTCTTTAAAATAACATGTCCATTGATCTTGAACTGCTGTGGAATTCAAATACATTTATTTTATACTCCTTAGGTAAAGATTTTCTTTTTGTTATAACCTGTATTTCAGTTAAAACACATCAAATTTGTTACCTTCTTATAATATTACTGGTTTTTTTTTGGTAAGTTTTATACCAACATTGGAATTATTTTTATTTATTTTTCTTAAAATCCTTATGTTTGGTATTTAATGTACTTTATATTCCTTTCAGAATAGCTTGTACACTTTTTATATCGCGCAGGACTTCTCAACTCTGATTGCACATTAGAATTATTTGAGGAGATGTAAAAATAACTAACTAAAATTGTTGATGCCCTGCCCCCATCCCAGACCATATTTTATTTTATTTTTATTTTTTTTATTTTTTTTTAAAGATTTTATTTATTTATTTGACAGAGAGAGATCACAAGTAGATGGAGAGGCAGGCAGAGAGAGAGGGGAGCAGGCTCCCTGCTGAGCAGAGAGCCGGATGCGGGACTCGATCCCAGGACCCCGAGATCATGACCTGAGCTGAAGGCAGCGGCTTACCCCACTGAGCCACCCAGGCGCCCCCAGACCATATTTTAATGGATAGACTCAGGGCTGGGAGGTATCAAAATCTCCTTCAATGGTTTTAATATGAAGTTAGAGATCAGAACCATTCAAATGCAAATCTTACAAAGGTTTATTGTGTACTTCCTCTTCCTCCACACACTGTATATGAACTACAGATTCATCCCTGCAGTGCTTTAGTAAAGAAGTGACTCACGTAACACAGCACTCAGTAAGGCGTCTCATGAATGGGAAACTCTGTACAAAAGGCAATCAGCAACAGCATTGAGAGCTTTAGGTGGTCCATAACTTTCATAAAATCCTTTTTGAAGAAATATGTAATAGTTTAGTTGCCTGGTCCAAATAACTTGAATGCTAAATCACAGACAGCTGTGTCCATATCTTCCTCATTGTTTCATTCATGAATAAATACACACAGTAATAAACTACTGTAAATAAAATTAATCACATATGCTTTTGCACATAATAGGAGCCTGCTGAATGTCGGGCTGTTTTGAATCTATGGATGCGTTGATATAGTCTTTGTGTGTAAACATTCACAGATGGGCACATTTTCTCTATTAAAAACACCTGCAAAAGGTTCCTGGAAAAGTTTCAGAAAAACCTTGAATCATTTCAAAATTTATTTTACACCACCTGGTGATTGATGGCTTTTATAGAGTTTTTTCATAGGAAACCAGGCATTAGAACATGATGAGTCGTTCACTAGTGCCAGCAGAGGAACCAGATAAGGCAAATATTGCTGTTTCTGTCTTTCCTTCATTCCCTTATTATTAATTTTTTCCTTTCTTCACTTTGTCATTCATTCCTTATAACATAGAAAAAAGAACTCTGGAAACAAGTGAACAAAGTACAAATCCAATTATAATTTCATCCATATCGCCCATACTGATGATCAGAATTAAGTGATGGTGAAACTCAAATAATTATTTTTACCGTGTCCAGTTATTAATCACTTTAAACTCAATCTTCTCTTTCCTCAAGCTCAGCATCATTCTCATTTAGATTTTCAGATATTTTCATTCCTCAATTAGTTTAAAGAAGAAGAAGAAGAAGAAAAGGAGATTCTTCATGCTTATTTCCATTTAATGTTTCTTCACTTTGCCTATAATCAATCCCTCAGTACAGTGCTTTTTCCCTCTGGCCCTATATTGTACCCTTAAATTTACTTTTGACTCATGCACAAATTTTGAAGACAAATTGTATTTACCTCTGTATAGAAAGGAAGCCCCAAGAAGTTCTGAACATCCAAAGTTGCTATGACAATTGTCAACTGAAAAAATAAAACCGACCTGGTAGCTCATAATGGCACAATAAACCCTCCCTTCAAGTACATTTTTAAATAATTTTATAGGTAAAACTCTACTTGTGCTGTGCTGGAACAAAGCCATATTTGTTTAAAAATATGTTTTCATTTTTCTTCCCTCTTTCTCTTTCTTTGAAATTGGCATAACAAAGAACGAACAAAATATGAATGTGTTCTCTGTATTTTATTGAATCTATTTGGCAGTCTAGTATCCTAATACACACCTTGAACATATGTAAACTTAAAAGAGAGATTATGGCATATCCCTAAATCTATAGAGTCTATATTATAGAGGGGAGAGTGGAATCTATGAATAAATATTATTGAAAGGTAAGGTGTTGAATTTTATTCTTCTCTGATGGATACAAATTGTAGTTTGTTCTCCAGTAGGGGAAATAAAAGGACAAATGAAAGTTTTTGTTATATGCTCAGCATAATACTTTGAGCTACTAAATATCAGTTACATCACTAATTTGCATATTGATAAAATTCATTGACATCCTCAAAATGAACAATAAAATATGGTATTAATTATTATAGTTCTAATCACAGTACAAATAATCATAATGAAATAAATGTTTAAAAGCTATGTTAAGATTAACATTACTGCAAGAACCTTCTCTGAGTTAGGAAATAGCATACTAATTCTCAATAATAGGTACTTAAGGTGTTGTTATTAAATAAAAATATTTGTTCAAATGACAACTATCTTGTAAGCTTTGTTCTCAAAGGTCTTTATTAATTTCATCAATTAAGAATCCTATGAAGTGGGGCGCCTGGGTGGCTCAGTGGGTTAAGCCGCTGCCTTCAGCTCAGGTCATGATCTCAGAGTCCTGGGATCGAGTCCCGCATCGGGCTCTCTGCTCAGCAGAGAGCCTGCTTCCCTCTCTCTCTCTCTGCCTGCCTCTCCATCTACTTGTGATTTCTCTCTGTCAAATAAATAAATAAAATCTTAAAAAAAAAAAAAAAGAATCCTATGAAGTGTCAACGGACTTTTACTTTTAGTTTGTAAAACTAGACATGTAACAACATCCCATGTAATGACCTGTATTGTCTTTTTTATTTCTACACATGAATAAAATCTCATTGAAATATATTAAATTACAAACAAGATAAGCCTAGTCAAAATTTAACTCAATTGCTACTTTTCACAAGGTAACAAACTAAATGAATACCAACCATAAGAGACCAAGGTCTTCTAGAACATACTTTCTGAAGATCGAGGGGAAAAAAGAAGGAAAATATACTGACATAGAACCATAAAATGAATAACTATGGCATTATTCCTAGGGCTTTATATATTTTAATCCTAAGCAGCAACTCTATGGAGTTAGTATACTATACAATTTTCATTTTTATGATGGAGACACTGAGCAAGAGAGATATTAATTCTTTTGTCCTAAATTGTACAGCTAGCAAGCTGCCAGAACACAGCTCAGTTCCTGGCAATCTGGTGCTGGATCCAGTGCATTTTTCCAGGAGAATAGAGATATCTCAAAATAAAGTAATGAGCCATTTGCAGATGCCACCCATTTGGGAGTTATAATTTTGTTGCTGAGGAAATCAGAGTATTACAGAAGACCTCATAATGAGATCAAGATGTTTTATAGGTAAGTGACCAAGGTAGAAGATATAGAATTTAAATGTTAGAGTCCAGTAACTGTGAACTCAGTCATTTGGATTCAAACCAAATTTATATAACTTACTAGAGATACAGCTTTGATAAAAGTAAGGAGTTTTTGAACCCTGAATTTCCTCACATATGATATTAAAATATTAATAACATTTATATATTATATGATATCATATATGATATCATATTATATGATACAGTGTTTATAGTATATGTATGTAATATATAATATCTATGTGTATTTACATACACATGTGTATATATGTATATATAATATAAATGGGATATATATTACATATGTATATGTGTATGTATATTATTTATGTGTGTATGTATATATGATATATTACAGGTATAGAGAGGAAACTAGGTCTGGGCATCCAGAGTCAAATGAGCTAGTTTCCTCCCAGTATTAAATTAACTATTAACCAATAATTCTAACGTTTTAGAGAAACATTTTAAATCAGATTAATCTTTACATAATCATGGTGTTTAGTTAGAGCAAGATTTATATGTATGGATACAAAATATACAACTACTGGGAGCATTTTAATGGAATATCATCAAATTGGATTTTATCAAAGTTAGCTCTATTTCACATTATTCTGTGGAAATGTTATCTTTCTTTCTCTGTCCCCAAGCCCCATCCATTGGAGTCATCCAGTTCATTCAGAAAACAAAAGACAGAAAATTATCTTGAAAATGTCTTGAATTATCTTGAAAATGTCCCTGTTAAAATATTAACTTAAAGGAAAAGAGAGATAAAGTATTCTGCAACTCTTACCTCATCGCACACCTGATTAGCTTCTCTGATTTTAGACTCCAAGACAGGGGCCAAGAAAACTTCACTGAGGAAAGGGAAATTAAAGTTCAAAATATTGTGTCCATAACATGGTTGCAGAAAAAAATGGAATTCCAATAAAGAGTTTATGGATAATATTGGGAAAAAAACATGTTGAAACCATGAAGTGTATATGGAAAGAGCAGGAATATGGGTTGTGATTTTTGCTTGAATTAGTGTTTAAAAAATGGTTTTCAAAAGAATAATGCTGCTGTAAAATTTAAGAAAATCTTTCTTTTGAATTTCGGATAAACATTTGTCATTGGATGTGAGCTTGGTGCAAAACACCAAATACCTCTTTATTGTATTTTCAGTTACTGAAAAACTCAGGTCATAATGTTTTGCAAGTAAAATTTTTTAAAGTTTGTAGGACAGGAACATCATTACAAACACAACCCTTGCATTACTAAGTAGTATCAGATATCTTCATTTTGGGTTGCAAAGAATCCCTACTTGGTAGTTACCTCTGATGGTAACTTTAAAATTGAAATACATTGATTTTACTTGTGAATTGTTCATATTCTAGTGCTAAAAATATATATACATCCCAAGAGATTAAAAATAATAAGGGAAATATCAAAATTAACATTTCATGGTGACATTTAAAATAAATACTTAAATATGTGAGTGTAACTGACTAAATTATTTTAAATACCAGCACATTTTTTCCTCTCATAGAAAGATGAGTTTATTTTTAGAAATGTAGAATTTCCTGCTATACACATGCAAAACTATGCTAAAGAAATTAAACAAGCCAATGAAAGATTTATTTTGTTTAGATTTTTACTTTTTTAAGGTACACAATATATAAAAGCCAATACCACAGCAGTAAAAAGAAAATTGACAATTTACACTAAAGTGTGTTTGGTGCTAATTAAAATTCTGTCATTCTTTTTTCAATTTAGAAAATTTTCCCATTATATATTTAATCCTATAAAAATAAGCTTAACTGATTTAGAGAGACAAATTTTAGTTTTCATACGATTTTGACAAAAATGATTTGTGTGGAGCAGAGCTCAGCTATATTGTCCCAACACTTGAAAAGTTGTTTTAATGTATACTATTTTCATTGTCTTTCTGCCATTTAGTTACTGTCAATAAGGAATTGGTGTGTGAGTTTGTAGATAAATCATGATCTTTTTTGAGATCTTTTTAAAAGTTAGAAAATAGAAAAACTGTTCCTTGGTTTAATTTGTAGTTTCTATTTTCTTCTGCAATACATATAAACATTAACGTGTACTTGCATGCATGTGTAAATATGCCATACTCACAAGTTAGTATTCTGTTACTATTCTCCTACTCCATTTGTAACAAAGCAGTTCCACAATTTCGGATTGGATAGCCATAGCTCCTTCAAGAACCCTAAGTGTTTGGGGGGCACCTGGGTGGCTCAGTCAGTTAAACATCTGCCTTTTGCTCAGGTCATGATCACTGGGTCCAGGGGTCAAGCCACATATGGGGGATCCCCACTTATCAGGAAGTCTGCTTCTCCTTCTGTCTCTGCCCCTTCCCCCATCGTGCTCAGGCTCTCTCTCTCTCTCTCTCTCAAATAAATAAATAAAATCTTAAAAACAAAATAAAACAAAACAAAACAAAAACAAAAAAAAGAAAGAACCTTAGGTGTTTTTTCAGCAATTCTAAACTTTCTTAATTGAGAAAGTGATTCTTTTGTGTTCCATTAGTCCATTAGCAGTTTTACATCATAGAATCATAGTAACATTTCTTGATTGGATTATTTGTTCTTACCCTGGGGATAAAAATATATGTTTATAAAAAATAAAAAATTAAAATAAATAAATAAATAAATAAATAAAAAGGAACAATGCAAAAAAAAAAAAAAAAGAATCATAGTAACATGTTGCCTTCTAAAGCCTGTATTTGCAATCTTTGAATTTAGCATAACCTTGAAATTGATACTGAAATTGTAATGCATATTAAGAACATATGGGATCCATGTGTATTGCTCTTTCAATTTGGATAAACTCATATAGTTCTTCTTATTTCCTTGTATTTCCATATTTTATTACACATCCCTGCAGGACTCTGGTGATTATTTGGGAGAATAAATACATCGCACTTGTCTGTTCTAGGCTTCAAAAACATCATTTATTAAGAAAAATTAAGCTACAGTCATCATTTTTGTTAACTGGTAGCTGTAAAGTTTCTGATGATATTGACTTCCAGATGCATCCTGATTGCTGAAATATTAAAGTAGCTGAATTTAACAAAGACAAAGGATATACTTTAAAATCAGAAAGTAGTGCTTACATTGTTTTGACAATTTGAACTTTGCAGAGCCAAAAATTGTATAACTCCCAACTTGGTATCATGCATTCCCAATATAGAATGCAGGCAATTGAAATATGTTTTGTTATATCCAAAACTACCTGGAGGAATATTAGAAAGAAGCTGAGTTATGGAGATACAAACATAAATACTTGTTTGATTACATTTATTTTATGTAAATTAATACTTATTACTATAAAATATAATCCTAATATTCCTTCAATTAAAGTATATACTTTATCCTATTACAATTATGAAGGGGTAAATATTTACATCATCTATTTACAATAAGAACTATAAACATGGATTTGTAATCTTTCATTACCAGGGATTTCACCTTTAAAATCTGAAATGACTAAGTTGTATGTAAATGCTAATATCAACAATATCCTTAAATGGAAAAGGTATACAATATGACAATGTATATATATAAATAATATGATTTTTACTAAGTATGGCAAAAAATGCTTTTTAAAAAAATTATTCATTTAATACTGTTTGAGCATTTCTGAATATATATACTCTCTTCTCAAGGCTTTTCTATAAGAGGAGCTTCAGAAATAAATTTTATATTAAAAATGGTATATTTAAAATAAATTCATTCCCCAAATCACATTTTTGGATAGCAGCATCTTTTTTTGTTTTTTTGTTTTTTGTTTTTAGTTGCAAAACCCATTGATTTGGAATCCAACCACCTGCTACACCAGATGAGTACCTCTTTCTCTTTGAAAGGAGAATGCCTCAATCTGTTCTTTGGATCTCTTTTCGGCTGTCTTCTCTCCCTTTGCTTATTATCTATTCTTTCTCTTCAATATGCAATCAGATTCTCACATTTGGATTCTTCTCATTTTTACAAACATGTCCTCAAATTTCGTCATCCAAAAATCAGTAGCAACAACGGCAGCAGCAGTAATGACAACAAAACTTTCTGAATCATACTCCCTTCCTGTTACTAGTTTAAGTAAGTCTTCCTTTGGAACCAATGTTCTCAAAACATTTGCCTGTATTTACTGTTTCTATTCTGTCATTCATATATATATATATAGATATATATATATATGCAATTGACTACAAGTGGTTTCTCTTTCAGTGACCAGTTTTTACTATTAAATTAAACCATACCCACTGTGTCAGTAAATCCAAACCTCACTCTACCCCAGTGTGTTGGTCCTTGAATTCTCATTTGTCTTCTTGACAAAGTTCTTAGGATTTTTCTTTCTACTTCATCTGAGCACTCAGATTTTCTTTTGCAAACCCATTTGCAACTCTAAATGCTAGAACCTCCAGGTTTAGCACTGGAAAAACTTCGCTTCTCAATCTGTTTTTTCCCAGAACAATTTTACTCATATCCTTGGTTTTAAAATCCACTATACCCAGGAAACTTACAGATGTATACCATCAGTTCTTATCTCTCCTCAGAGCCATGATGGAACATGCTTGTTTGACATCTCTGTTTGATATCTTACAAATGCTTCATACTTGACATTTTAAATATTAAAAAAAATTAAATTTCCTTATGTAAACATCTTCTACTGTTACCTATTAATAAAAGCCATCTCCAACTATTCTATTACACAGGACAGAAACTTAGGAGTTATATTTGAACCTTTCTCTTCTTCCCTAGTCCTGCCAAAATCCAATCCAACATCAAATGCTATTGATATAATGATTAACATTACATCTATTAAATATACCCATTTTTCCTGACAGTCGCTCTCTCTCTCTCTCTTACACACACACACACACACACACACAGGCAGCAGTCCAAATTGTCCTCATGCATCTTCTGGAATATTGGTTATTCTCCCAAATCTACTTTTCCCTCTTCCAATCTATTCTCTATTTCTGCATGCAGAATTCTAAAGTGCAAGTGTGACCATGAGACTGAGCTCTTTTTTTTTTTAACTTTATTTATTTATTTACTTACTTACTTATTTGACAGAGAGCTAGAGAGCACAAGTAGGCAGAGCAGCAAGCAGAGGGAGAGAGAAAAGCAGGCTCTCTGGTGAGTGGGGAGCCTGAGGTGGGACTCAATTCCAGGACCCTGTAATCCTGACCTGAGCTGAAGGCAGCCACTTAACCTACTGAGCAACCCAGGCTCCCCTGAAACCAAGATCTTCATTAAATGACTTTTCAATGCTTTTAGACACACAAATAATTTTTTTAACATTTTATTTATTTATTTGAGAGAGAGAGCAAGAGCTAGGGGAAGAGGCAGAAGTAGAGGGAGAAGACGACTCCCTGCTGAGCAGGGAGCCTGACACATGGCTCTATCCCAGGATCCTGGGATCATGACCTGAGCTGAAGATACAGAGAGTCGCTTAACCAACTGAGCCCCGACACAGAAATATTTAGTATTTGCCTTGAGGTACTGTGTGGTCGAACCTCTACTTGTGTCCAGCATCTTCTCACAGTGTGATACCATGATGAACACAAATACTTCAAATTTATCTATACCTGTATAGGATACATTTAGAAAAATGGGTAATTCATAAATGTATATCTCTATCATTTTTCACAATGTAATCACACAACAGCCACACTATTCTTGAGAAGAGGAACATTAAGTGAAACCCAAACAACACTTTAAACTGTAACTATGAACTATAAACTAGAAAGGACATCAATAAAACATACCGAATAGACATTGGTCTCAAGTATTCATGGAACACAATACAGAATAGACCAAATCCCAGGCAATAAAACAAGTTTCGATTAATTTAAAGACATTGGGACAATACAATGTATATTCTTACACAACAGGATGGAATTAGATATGCATAGCAAAAAAAAAACTAAAATTCAAAATTATGTTATGATAACATAGTTCTCAATAACCAATGGTCAATGAGGAGATCACAAAAAAAAAAAAAATAGAACACACTTTGAGATGAAAAAGGGTCACATTCATACCAAAACTTGTCAGTTGAAGCTAAATTACTGCTCAGAGAAAAAATTAATATTATCACAAATAATATTAAATCCAGCATTCTTGTACATGTCTTTTGGTGCATATATTCACAGGTCTGTTTTATTTATACAAATAGGAGTGAACTTTTAGGGATGTAGTATATTTATACAATCATCTTCATTCATGTTGACAAGCTTGTGTTTTCAAAGTGATTTTACTAACTCTCCTTCTTATTTTAAGTATATGAAAGCTTTTGTTCTACAATTTTTCCAATTTTTAGTATTTTAGCCTATTTATTTTTAGCCATCCTGATGAGTGCATAAATATATCTTAGTGTAGTTTGAATTTGCACTCTCCTAATGAATATATATGTTGGTATATATGTTGGTAGTTATCATATGTTTGAAATTTGCATATTTTCCTTTATAAAAGGTTAATAAGAAGTTAGGGAAGTTAATTGTTATTTCTAATTTGTTAAGAGTTTTGGTCATGTTGGATATGAAACTTATAAAGTGCTTTTCCAGCATCTATTGGGGGTAACTGTGTGGTGCTTCTTTGTTTTGTTAATTTGATGAATTATATTTGACTTTCAGATGTTAAAGTAATTCAGAGTGCCTGAATACATCTTTGGATTCAGTTTATTAATATTTTGCTTATGATTTCTACATTTATGTTTATGAGAGCAATTGGCCTGAAATGTTTCTTTTTGTGTATGTTCAGCAGGTTATAGAATTAAGGTTTTTCTGGAGTCATCATGTCCCATGTGCTCCTTTCCATTTGTTTTTCCCTCTTCACATTGGTGACCTGTATGTTTTTTGTTGATTTATCTTTCTGGTCACAAATCATCTCACTAAGTAATTCCACTGTCTATTGTATTTTTAGTTTCAATTATTTTACTTTCCTGGACTAACTTTTCTATAAAATTTTTTCCTTCTTTTTTTTTTTTTTTTAATTTTTTGGTGACAGAGGTTAACACTCCACCAACTCTCCGTATTCCCTTTTCTCTGATCCCAAATGTTTGATGTTTGGCAAAATTCTCCATCCTTCATTTTAACATCTATTTTCTTAAGAATTTTTGTTGTTGTTGTTTATTAAAAGCTAGATACTTTGCATGGAAAGTTGTAGAGATAATGTAGTCTTTACAATGTTACCTTCCTCCAAAGATTTAATTTTGCTCTGTAGCATGACATTAAAATATATGCACATCAATTTATGGATTTGGGTCCACTTGAAAGTGGATTTCAGTCTTTGTGAAGATTGGTTCATAGTGTGTTCCACCTTCAGGGAAGTCTGGAATGTGGTGGTTACCTGTATTTCTACTACTTGGTGGACCTTAAACTCCAGTTTTTTACTGCTCTGAGCTAGCCTTTTCTGCTTGCTTTTTAGTCCTTTGGCCCTGCTTATGAAACGCTGATGCAGAACACTAGGCATACCTCAGTGTTCTCCCTTTGTTACCAAAAACTATCCTCTCGCAGCCCAGCTACTTTGATATTCCTTAGCTTAAGGTTTTGTGGTGACAGTTATGCTGTATAAATACCCCCCACATTCCACTCAGGTTCCCAGCCTGCTAACTTCAGAATTCTATTATGCTTTTTATCCCTTAGGTCCCAGAGTGGTTAACAATCAACAGATATTTCAAGGGATAGAACTCCAATACTGGCAATGTTTATGTCAGTGCATATCCCTTTTCCACAGTCCTGGCCTCTTGTGTCCTGGTTGCCTTCTGGTTCTCCAATATCTTCACACAGATTTTGCATGTGTGTGTGTGCATGTGTGTGCATGCATGTATGTACACGCAAGTGCTGGCACATGAAAATGAATGTGTTTTGTCCAACTTTTCTGAGCTCAACTCAGCTTTTCTTAATTCAACTGGGTTAGATAATGCCCACTTGTATTGGGAAGATGTTCTGTACTTAATCTATTTTTTCAAATGCTAGTCTATACCAGTGATACTATCACAGACACACCCAGAAATAATGTTTTACCAGCTTTCTGTTCATTCCTTAGCCCAGCTAAATTGATAGATAACATTAATAATCACAAAGCTTTTCTAAAAGATTGACACACATTTTTTGGTTATTCATAAAAGATAAACTTTCTTTCACCATATTACTATTATATAAACTGTTCTGTTTCCATGAAATGTTCTCTTTCCATTTTAGTTCTTCCTATTGTCTCAACCAGTGAACTATACTTTTTTATACTTCTTATTCAATTTATTCCCTGTACTTCTCTAAAAAGTAAATGCTATATGTCTATTATTTTAATTGTATATAATTTAAATTAACATTTTTTAAATTATAATTTTTTAATATTCTTATACTGTGCTTAATAATGCGAAAGTCTATAGAATGTTTTAAACCTAGTCACCTGCCACTTGAAATTATTGCTAATTTATAAATTCTATTTTAAACCAACAAATTAGATATTATTATTATTACCTAGTCAATGTATATTTAGTTTTAATCTCATTGTCAAATTTCTTATTGCATTTGATACTTTTTTCTAAAATATTTTTCTATTATGGAGTGATAGCATATTATTGATAAATGCTTTCATATTTTGTTAACCAGAAATAATTTTGCCCTTGCCCTTTAAAAACTCACTTCTTTGGGTCTAAACTTTTAATCTGGCAGTATTTCCTCTCGAGTGTGTGTGTGTGTGTTTATTTTCATGATTCCTATGGATGTTTTTAAAAAGAGGTGTCTCTTAATTTCTTTTTTTGACTTTTTTGAAAAGATTTACTCATTTATTTATTTGACAGACAGAGATCACAAGTAGGCAGAGAGGAGGAAGCAGGCTCCCTGCTGAGCAGAAAGCCCGATGCAGGGCTCAATCCCAGGATCCTAGGATCATGACCTGAGCCAAAGGCACAGGCTTTAGCCTACTGAGCCACCCAGACGCCCCTCTTTTTTTGACTTTTAAGTGACCATTTTCTTTTCTGGCGGCTCTTTTGTCCTCCACTTTGATGTTTTAATGTTTTTCTTTGAGTTTCATTATGAATTTTGTATTTATATTATACATGTTTTGGCAATTGTGGAAGAGGTTAATATCTTTTTGAAAATCAATTTGTTTCTATTTTCATTATTTCCTACTGGAATAATATTTGTCTGTATGTAAACCTTCTCTTATTGTCTTCCTTGTACCTTAATATTATCATATTTTCTTTCTTTCTTTCTCTCTTTCTTTCTTTCTTTCTTTCTTTCTTTTTTTTCTTTATGAGAGACAGAGAAGGGGGAGCAGAGGGAGAGGGAGAATCATAAGCAGGCTCCAAGCTCAGTGCAGAGTCCAATGCCAGGCTCAATCTCACAACCTCATGTTCATGACCTGGACCAAAATTAAGAGTTGGATGCTTAACTAACTGAGACACCCAGGCATCACCATCATATTTTATTTAATTTTATGTCTGGACTATATTCTTTAAGGTTTTTATAACTTTTTTCTTTCTTTCTTTCTTTCTTTCTTTCTTTCTTTATTTTTTTTTTCTTCTAATATGTATTTATTTATTTGACAGAGAGATAGAGAACACAAGCAGGCAGAGCAACAGGCAGAGGGAGAGGGAGAAACAGGCTCTTTGCTGAGCAGGGAGCCTAATGTGGGACTCAATTCCAGGACCCTGGGATCATGACCTGAGCTGAAGGCAGTCGCTTAGCCAACTGAGGCACTCAGGTGCCCATATACCTTTTTTCCGAGTTCATAGTATTTTCTTTAGATTTACCTACTGTATCTTTTAAAGAGTCTATGATTTCTTGAATAGTTTTGTATTTTTTTTTTTTACTTCTAGAATTATTTATTTAAAAAGTCTTGGACTTTTTTGTAATGCTTGTTTTTAGTTCAAAAACTTTTCATTTGGATTTAAATTATATAGATTTCACCTCTGTAAATCTTTCTCTGTAAAACTTTCAAAAGTAAATAATTTGTTTTGTTAGTTTTCCTGTTGTCCTTCCTTTGTATTTTTTTAATGCATAATATATATTTTTGACATAAACTCAGGTCCTTGGGAAATTAACCTGTATATCTGGAGTCTGGTTTGAATTTATGCTTTTCCAGAGAGAACTTGAAAATGTTTCTTGCACTTGGTTAAGTGTACTAGCAAATCAGACAACTTTAAATAAAAATGTCTTCAAGAATTTTATGTTTAAATAGCTAATAAAAGAAAAGTTAATTTGAACCATAATATACTATAAGCTAAAAAATATTACTGGGATACCATTTATCAACCAGGACTCACATTATCTTGGACCATGTATATTTAATTAAGTGTGACTATGTGATTAAGTTTAGGGCAATGGAACATGTGCAAAAGTGATATGTAAACCTTCTAGATCTCAAGCTTGAAAATCTCCTACACAGACATTATTTAATCACTCTTTTCTGTCTCCTGGGTCAGTGTCTATGAGTTGGTAATGGCAGAGCCAAAAGATTCTAGGAACCTAGGTACTGATAATCACTTGAAGTGGAGCCCCGATACCATTGATATAACTCTTCATGAACAAGAAGTAAACTCTCTTGTGTTGAGTCACTGATACTTTGGGTTTTACTCTTAGCATCCTAATAGTTCTTAGCTAATCCACAAAATGATAATTTGCATTTTTGTAATAATAAATGTGGTAATTCCTTAATGTCAGGTGACAACAGCTAAGGATCACAGAACATGTTGGTTGAGCCTTCATAGAACACACAGACCATAAAACTAGGACACACCCATAAAGATCTACATATTAATCATTACCGTTGTTTCCCAATATTTCTGGCTCACCTCGTTCTACATACGTATGTTACCTTATACATACGTATGTTCTTTCTAGTTCTTTTGTGATTGGAAAATGTCATGGAACTAATCCTTTCAAATGAACTACAAGTGAAAGTGACATAACACTTTGGGACCAGAGTGTTAATACCTGGCGTTAGAGCCTTCAAAGTTCTCTTTCTGCCACAGTGACTGGCAATGTTTCTGGTAGTAGCTGTAATAACAGCTTTGATCCTAGAGTAAATGGAAAAGCAGAGCAGAACTCAAAGCCACATAGTCTTTTCACATATGCTATCAGTAAAATAGAAGCTTTTTTTTTGGTTTCAATCCATTGTGGTATGGAGTTGTTTGGTTCTACAGAATTATCTGCAGTATATTCATGCTAAACAGTGGTAAAACACATGCATGAGATAACACCTGTTATCTGTGATAACTTAGAAGTTGGGAGGTAAACTAAGGACCTACCAAGTTACAACTCTGTAAAAACTTGAAAATAGTGTGTTAAAAGGATATTGGTTGCAAATAGCTGGATTTAGTAACATATTAGATCAAAATTGTTGAGCTCCAGAGGATTTGGTCATTTTATAAGCCAAAATTAAATGGAATAGAGTGCAGAAATCTTGTGCCAGCAGAGCTGCAAAAAAATATCTGATTGTAAACCAAAATTCTAAAGAGTGAGCTCCAAATCCTTAGTCCACAATGTGTAAGGAACATGACTTTTTAGAATTATCACATGGACTCACCAAACACTTTCACTGAACTATTTTATGGGGGGAAAAAGCAAAAACAAAAAATCTTTTAATGTCTTAAGACTTGGAGATTTGGGGTTTGTTAAAGCAATTAGCTGATTCTAACATACTAAGCCCTTTTGTTCCTACATTCTTCTTTATTTAACTATTGATTAATCCTTATTATCTTGCCAAAGTGCAGTATGTTTTCAAATAAAGTCTTATATTTATATTTTAATCAGCTTTTGGCTTTTTTTACTGGCAGAATTTTCCAAGGTATATAAATCATCAGATTAATAGAAGTAGAAGTCCCTTCCTTCAGATTTTAACAAATAATTCCTGATTCAGAGAATCCTCAAATTTTACTACCTGATATTCTATTCTGGTGTAGTAATTTCCTAAATTTAACTAAATAACTTACAGTTGCTATTATTTATATTTATTTAAATTTACCATTTTAGTTAGTTGGTTAACCTCTGTATCTGCTGAATCTAGAGGAGTTCTTATGATATGGAAATTATACATTATTTTATCTTTTAATTCACAATCTTTTTATTATTGCATTCATTCATAAAAACTTTAAACTTAATTAAAGCATGGGAAGAGGGCTTTCTGATATGGAGATTCCAACTTCATATTTTGAAAATAAAGACAAAAAGTTTTTTAATATTTTGAATGATGCCAAATAATGCCAATTGTGATACAAAAATCCAAATAAAGTTCAGTAAATATCTGTTTGTTTCATCTACATTCAAGACAGTATGCAAACACTTAAGGAGGATAATGTACCAAATGGAAAGACTTAATCTTTAACCCAAATTTAACTGAAAATGAATGCTTGATAACTCTTATCCCAAGTACAGCATAGCAAATAGTGCTGGAGTCATACAAAATGGGAGACTCTATCATTACATATCATTGCTGACCCAAGCAAACTGGTAACTCTGTATTGATTAGTGACATCAGCATAGAGTAAATAAAGAGTGAAAGGGGCCTTCCTCCTGGGAAAACAACAAAAAACAAAAAACAAAAACAAACAACAACAAAAAAAGGAACATTTTTGGTTGTTGTTGATATCTGATTTAGAAAAATGGGTAGAAGTACTACAGGTAAAAGTTATTACAGGCACTGAAACTGACACAAGAAAAGACACTTTAACAAAAAAAATGTAGATTTCTACATTTTTTTTTCTATAATGAAACGGTTTATTTAATACATAAAGACAGATAATTCTACAAGGCTCCCAATCCTGACAGAGACCAATATTATCCTTATTTTAAATTTGATGAAATAGATTTGTGAAATTAAATCTCATGCATAACTTTACACAGATATTAAATTCCAACACTGAATTATATAGTCCCATCTGTTTGGTAATACAATAGGTTTAATGAGGACACAATACAGGTTGTTATGAATTTGAATGCTAGCTTAGTGAAATAATACATCATTTTAAAGGCAATATTAATTCATTTAAAATATAATTAGGGAAATGGTATGTCTTTTCAATAAAAAGATAACATACTGTAGTGAACGGCAATCATATAAGTTAATTATACTGGAGGTAAATCTTAATGTAAAAATAACGATATTCTCATTACACATTGTTGATCTTGTGGGATTTGTTACTTCACTTTTCTTTGGAAAAAAATATGTTAATCAGTGAATGCTACAGATGCTCATATTGACAAGCACCAATTATGTATAAGTCAGAGTAAGGAACTCTCCTCTGTTTATAGCATACCATATGCCTCATATAACTCTATATGAACTAGATAAAATTTATGACAAAGTAATCTCTCAAAATGGCAAAGACAGTTTGGTTAATGTCTTTGATGTCAGTAACAGAATAACAAATTTACAGGGAAAAGTGTATTAAATAATGATACAATTAGATAACTGATCTTGAAATAATGCATGAATTGACTTGTCAACTTTTGTTCAAAGGCTTGATAATAATTAAATATATTTTTATGTATTCCTTAAAGTGTTTTTAAATTTTGTACTATAAACCATTTAAACCATTTAATTGGATATACAAAATGTAAAAAAATAGTTTCTAAGCCACCAAGAAATTAAAAAAAAAAAAAAACTAGATTATATTTGGACACCTGGGAGGTTCAGTCAATTAAGCATCTGACTCTTGATTTCACTCAGGTCAACATGGAACCCTCTTAAAAAAAAGAAAAATAGACTGGATTCTATTGAAACTGTGCAATGTACCACTATGAAACTGTGCAATGTACCACTATGAAAGGGGAAATATTCTCAACTTTAATTTCACTAATTACCTGAACTTTCCCTCCCCAACTTCATTAGCACTGTGATAAAGGAATTGTTAAAAGGAAACTTGAGTTATCACAATCTGCAATTACTGTCTTCCCATATGTGTCATGATATGCATTCCCATCATCTTGCTCCAACCTTTGTTTGCTACACTGAAAAGTCATAGGAACTTTCTCTGATCCAATGGGAAATTTTTAAGACCATATTGCCTGTGTCTGGAATGTAATTATTTATTGTCTGCTTAGAGTAGATGCTTTGACTCTATTCTCTTATCATAAACATTTTTTCCAATCTCCTGATTTAAAAAAAAAGTTATAACTACATTATATGTTAATAAAAATAATTTTTAAAATAACTAATAGTGTAGCAATGCTACCATTTTGAGATTCTTATGTGTCTGGCTACCTAGACTTTTAAATACTTACCTAAGTATAAAATGTTCTTCACTTCACTATTTTTATATTTCCTGTGTCTCTTTGTCCAATGTTTCTCCTTGACATGCTTTTGCTGCTCAGTTTCATAGATGTAATCTTACTGTTAGCTCTGGAATGTGTTGTATACATTTTTTCTTTCTTCTTCTTCTTTTTTTTTAAATTTATTTATTTAACTGACAGATCACAAGTAGGCAGAGAGAGGAGGAAGGAGGTTCCCCGCTGAGCAGAGAGCCTAATGCAGGAGTTGATCCCAGGGTCTTGGATCCTGGATCATGACCTGAGCTGAAGCAGGGGCTTCAACGCACTGAGCCACCCAGCTGTCTCAGTATACATTTTTTCAAAGTGTTTTCTCCACTGCAGCCAGTCCCCTGGTATATGCCTATTTGTTAAAGATTTTCTTTTCTTTTCTGGCATATCTTGTCAATAAGTATAGAATATGTACAATTAAGTGATCTAAATGTGTGTAATTGGCATCTCAAAGGAGATGATGAAAAGAATAAAAAAGAATCAATATTTGAATAGTTAATGAATGAGAATGTTACAAAAAGGATGAATATCATGGCCAATAAATTCAAGAATCTTGGTAAATGACAAATAAGATAAACATAATGTAAATTAGATCTAGACACATTCAAGTTGGAATACTAAAAATCAAATACACAATGTGTAAAAGCAGCCAGAGTTAAAAGACACAGTAACTTCAAAACTGCAATAGAAAGATGGATGGATTTTCTTTACAGAAAATCAGGGCAATGGACACTGGAATAATGTGTTTAAGGAACTGAAAATGAGAACAACAGCAACAACAATAATAATGCCTGCACATTATCAACCTAGAATTCTATACATAGCAAAATAACTCAAACATAAAAGTAAATGAGTATATTAATAAATAAAAAGAAAAATATGTTTTTGTTTGTTTGTTTTGCCAAGAGGGCTACATTATAAGAGAGAGTATAAGGAATTTTTCAGGAGAAATCCAGTAATTCCAGATTGAAGCAGAGTATTACACAAAAGAATGAAATGTGCCAGAATAGGCAAACATACAATGAATATAATTATATATTTAAAAATATTTAATTAATATATAATATACACTAAAGTGTATATTATATATTCATACTAGATCACTATAAATATAATTAAATATTAAATATATAAATATAAAATTAAAAGTATAGTGGTTCATAACAGCAGTAACATCTGGAGCGTTTTTTAAAGGCTTAGAATTAGAATTCATGATAAAACAATGGAAAAGAAGAAATGGGAAAATTGTAGTTAAACTATGTCTTAAGTTGAACTATAATAAGTAAAGGAGATAGTCTCTGAATAACCAGTAAGGTATTTATATAAGGTGTTTACATTAAAAATTAAAGTGAAAAGATAAACAATACTAAAGAAGTTAAGGACTGGGGAGGACAACAGCACAGTACAGATGAGACAAAAAAGAAGGAAATTGTAAATTTAGAAAATGGTAAATTTAACTCAAGTATTTGGGTAATTTTTACTCATTAAAAATGGATTTAATTCTTTAAAGTTTTTCATACTTGATAAAAACACAAATACTCAAATTCTGTTTATAGCATACATGTTTTGAAGATAAGAACATAATTAATTATAAAATAAAAAACTGAAAATCATAACTAGAAGAAAATTTAAATATCTATACTAATATCACAAACATAGATTTAAAAGCAAAAAGTATTAGAGACAAAAAGGGACATTTCAGATGAAAAAAGTCCAATCAACAGAAAATATATCAATAATATGAATTCAGAAATGTACTTTTAAAAAGGGAACATGAGAGAAAGGGAAATAGATAAATTACAAAGAAATATTTTAAAACAATTAAATAACTAGATATTTTAAAGACATTTCTTCTAGATTGTAGAGAACAAAATCAAAGATTAGTGAACATATGACTAGTGGAGGTTATTTCAAACATGGAAGTTTCTTGGAGGAGTTAAGATGGTAGAGAAGTAAAGGGACTTGCTGGGCTTTCCTCATCTATCAAACACAGCTCTATTGAGGTTAGAATTCTTGGAACACCCAGGAAATCAATCTGAGGACTGGAAGAAGGGTCTCCGTGGTTGGAGGGGGACAGTGTGGCAGGTATGATGTGTATAGAAGTGAATTGGGGGAAAGAAAAACTGCCAAGTTGAGAGGGAGGGAAAACTTTGGTGGGGGGTTGTGAAGATGGGTTGAAAGAAGAGGGCATCAGGTTTGCATAAGAAAACCCCTTGGACCACAGACTGGGAGACAGGGGAACTGAGTGCACCAGGTTTTTTGCAAACAGTAAGTATGGCTTGAACTCTGGTTTTGAAAGTGAGTGACTTTCATAGGAGCAAAGCTGTAGTCTATTCTCCTGGGAAGAAGGAGGGCTAAGATCGAGGAGTGCCCACAAAGTGGAGTCACACTTGGAGAGATTGTTCTTCTTCCTAGAATACATTTGGAAGAGGGTATATTGCCTCTCCAAGGACAAAGGATCCTGGAGAGCCAAGGAATGGTCTTTTACTGGAAGGCAACAATAGCAGGCACAGAGGGGCTGGACAACCTGATCTCTAGTCACTGCTTTTTGTGGTACCACACAATAGATTTTGTGCCTGCACAGGCATGGGACTGTCTTTCTGGAACAAAGAGCACTAGTCAGGATAGTGAGGCTCTAATCCGGAAGAGGAAGCAGATCTAAGCAGTACTGCCTCCTTTAAGATTTGGAGTTTTAAATGACAACCCTATGACAAAGATGAAATGCAGGAGATTTAGATATTTGAACCTCAGACAGACACCTAAGATAAAACACAAGAGATCTGTATCACCAAACACGCTGATAGCCCTTGCTTTTCTGTGAGGTCTTTCACCAGGGGTTATAAGACTCTTCCAGTCTGGGGACAAGAGTGTGGAATGATGCCATTTTACCCTGGCAGGCAACTTTGTGGGACCTCAGAGAGCAACAAACACAGCAGTGCAGATGGAGGTAGGAGCTGCTTACACGATCCTCCCTCCACCCCCCGCCCCCGTGCTTAGTAAGTGCTTTTTCCCTAATTTGGATTGACTCTGAGCCAGCAGCTGGCCTCTCCCTTAGAAGAGCAACACAGACAGCATGCTGCTGCACCAAACATACTGATAATACAGTACCTCACAGTGTCTCCTTCAATTCTGGTGGAAATAGGACTGTACTTTTTTCCTTTTTTTTTTCTTTTTTTTTTCTTTGGAATAAGGCTTATAGTTTTTTGATTCTCTGTATTTTCACTTCTTTTTTTCTTCTCTCTCTCTCTCTCTCTCTCTCTTTTTTTTTGTTGTTTGTTTTTATTTTTGTTTTTGGAACAGGTTTCTTTCTTTCTTTCTTTCTTTCTTTCTTTCATTCTTTCTTTCTTCTTCCAGGCTTTTTTCAACAAACAAATCACAGCACCTAGATAAAGATCCAAACACTCCCCACAGTAAGCAAGGAGGAACTCTGCAGAGGACCAACCAGTGGAAAAGAGCAGCCAAAATGTAAGAGCAGAGTGCACACCACATACACCAAAAATACTTCCTGAAGTGCCAGGCCTTGGACAGTGTATAACCTCTTTTTAATACTGGAATACTCTGAGATGCAGGAAACATAACTAACTTTCATAACATACAAAAAATAAAAACTTAGCCAAAATGACAAGATGGAGGAATTATCCCTAAAAGATCAAAAAGATATAATAGCCAGGGTCTTGTTCAAAACAAATATAAATAATATATCTGAATAAGAATTTAGATCAATAGTCATAAGACTACTGGCTGGACCTGAATAAAGCATAAAAGACACCAGAATAATCCTTACTGTAGAGTTAAAACACCTAAAAACTAGTCAGAATGAAAAAAAAAATGCTATAAATGAGATGTTAACTGACTGGATATAATCACAGTGAGAAGAAGAGGAGAGAATAGGTGATGTAGAAGATAAAATTGTGGAAAATAATGAAGCTAAAAAAAAGGGAAATAAAACTACTAGTTACAAAGGTAGACATAGGAAACTCAGTGATTCCATAAAGTGAAATAATACCTGTATTATAGTGATCTCAGAATAAGAAGAGCAGGAAAAGGGGACAGAAGGTTTATTTGAACAAATTATAGCTGAGGCCCTCCCTAATCTGGGGAAGGAAATAGACATTCAAGTCTACAAGGCAGAGAAAACTCCCCTCAAAATAAGCAAAAAGAGATCAACACAACAATATATAGTGAAACTTGCAAAATACAAAGATAAAGAGAGAATTCTAAAATAAGATAGGGAAAAAGGTCTTAAACTTAAAGGGGTAGAAACATAAGTTATCAGCAGACCTGTCCACAGAGACCTGGCAGGACAGAAAGGACTGGCATGATATATTTAATGTGCTAAATGAGAAAAATATACAGCCAAGAATACTTCATCCAGCAAAGCTGTATTCAGAATATAAAAAGAGGTAAAGAGTTTCTAAAACAAAAACAAAAACAACAATAACAGCAATAACAAAAAACAAACTAAAGAAGTTCATGAACACTAACTAGCTCTGCAAGAAATACTAAAGGAAACCATTTGAATGGAAAAGAGAAATGAAAAGTAACAAAGATTAGAATGGAACACAGACAATATACAGGAGAAGTAACTTTGTAGGTAGTATAATGACATTAAATTAATATCTTCAAGTAATTACCCTGACTGCAAATGAATGTCCTAATCAAAAGATATAGGGTATCAAAATAGATATAAAACAAACAGAGAGGAGGAGTCAAGATGGCGGGGAAGTAGCAGGCTGAGACGACATCAGGTAGCAGGAGATCAGCTAGATATCTTATCAAACCATTCCAAACACCTACAAATCCAACAGGAGATCAAAGAGAAGAAGAGCAAATTCTAGAAACAAAAAATTGACCACTTTCTGAAAGGTAGGACTGGCGAGAAGTGAATCCAAAGTGACAGGAAGATAGACCAAGGGGGGAGGGGCCAGCTCCTGGCAAGTGGTGGAGCAATGGAGCACAAAATCAGGACTTTTAAAAGTCTGCTCCACTGAAGGAAATCTCTCCAGAGGCTAAACCGGGGTGAAGTCCACGTGGGGACAGCGTGGCCTCAGGTACCGCGGGGTCACAGAAGGATCGGGGGTGTCTGAGTGTCACAGAGCTCGCAGGTATTAGAGCGGGGCAGCTGGCTACAGAGATAGAGCTGAGGAGTGAGCTCTCAACTCAGGGTAACCTTGAACTGTAATCTGTGGCACAGGCCACTGCTCTGTGAGTGGGGACCCACAAGATCAAGAGAGATCCCCCCTGGAAGAATTCAGAAATCTGCAGTGTTCAGAGACTCCAGGTAGAGCTGTGTGCCAGAGATAGAGATGCTTGGTCACAGGCTGGGTGAGCTAGGAGCACAGCTGGAGGCCAGGGAGATGGGAGTGATTGAGTGCTTTTCTCCAAGTGTGCCTAAGGCCAGGGAAAAAGGAGTGATTGAGCACTTTCCTCTGAGGCGCACTGAGGACTGAGTCTCCGAGCTCTCAGATCCTCTGGGCTGGAGATTGGGAGGCCGCCATTTTCATTCCCATTCTGTGGAACTCTGGAAAGCGTTCAGGGAACAAAAGCTTCCGAAATCGAACCCAAGTGGATTACTTGGCCTGGCCCCTGGTAAGGGCGTGCAATTCTGCCTCGGGCAAAGACACTTGAGAATCACTACAACAGGCCCCTCCCCCAGAAGATCAACAAGAAACCCAGCCAAGACCAAGTTCACTTACCAAGAACAGCAGAATTCCAGAGGAGGAGAAAGCAAAGCATGGAATTCATAGCTTTCTCCCCATGATTTTTCAGTCTTGCAAAGTTTTTTTCTTCTGTTAATTTTTTTTAACTTTTACCCTTTCCCCTTTTTGCATTTTTTAACTAGTTTATCCTAACAATACCTTTCATAAAAAAAAAAGAGTCTTTTTTGAACCTTCATTATTATAGTCATATTTTATCCTTCATTATATCTAACTTTATTTTTTGTATACATATAGGGTTTCTTCTTCTAAAAAAATGGGGTACAACTTCTTCTAATAGATCAAAATAAATCCTAAATCTAGCACTGGGCTTGATCTAGTCTCCAGCCCAAACAAATTCTCTGCACTTTCTTTTTCTTTATTCTTCCAACCAACTTACCTTACCAACTCCTTTTGTAGAAATTAAAAAAAAAAATCCATCTTTATAGTCATATTCCATCCCTTCATTATGTTTACCCTTATATATGCTTTTCATTCTTTAAAATTTTGGGAGGTAGTTTCTTCCAAGTGACCAAAATACTCCCAAAATTAAATGGGTGATCCTGTTCTAGTCACCAGTCTAATATATATATTTGTTCTTTTTTTCTTTTTCCTTTATTTGTTTTCTTCTTTTAATTTTTTTTTCTGAACTTCTTTTTATTTTGGGTGTCTGTTCTGATTTTGTTAAAGCACATTTTCTGGGGGTCTTTGCTACCCTTTTAGTATTTTATTTGCTCCTTCATATATTCTTATCTGGACAAAATGACAAGGTGGAAAAACTCACCACACACACACACACACACACACACACAGAAAAGTCAGTCCCAAAGGCTAGGGACCTAATCAATACGAACATTGGTAATATGTCAGATCTAGTTTCAGAATGATGATTCTCAAGGTTCTAGTTGGGCTCAAAAAAGGCATGGAAGATATTAGAGAAACCCTTCCAGAGAGATAAAAGGCCTTTCTGGAGAAATAAAAGAACTAAAATCTAACCAAGTTGAAATGTTAAAAAGCTATTAATGAGGTAAAATAAAAAAATGGAGGCTCTTATTGCTGGGATAAATGAGGCAGAAGAAAGAATTAGTGATGTGGAAGACCAAATGACAGAGAATAAAGAAGCTGAGCAAAAGAGAGATGAACAACTACTGGACCACAAGGGGAGAATTCGAGAGATAAGTGATACCATAAGAGGAAACAACATTAGAATAATGGGGAATCCAGAAGAGGAAAGAAGAGAGAGGGGAGCAGAAGGTATATTGGAGAGAATTATTGTAGAGAATTTTCCTAATATGGCAAAGGGAACAACATCAAAATCCAGGAGGTGCAGAGAACCCCCCTCAAAATCAATAAGAATAGGTCCACATCCTGTCATCTAATAGTAAAATTTACAAATCTTAGCAACAAAGAGAAAATCTTGAAAGCAGCCTGCGAAATGAAGTCTGTAACATACAATGGTAAAAGTATTAGATTGGCAGTGGACTTATCCACAGAGACCTGGCAGGCCAGAAAAAGCTGGCATGATATATTCAGAGCACTAAATGAGAAAAACATGCAGCCAAGAATACTATATCCAGCTAGGCTATCATTGAAAATAGAAAAAGAGATTAAAAAAACTTCTAGGAAAACAAAAGCTGAAAGAATTTGCAAACATCAAACCATCTCTACAAGAAATATTGAAAGGGGTCCTCTAAGCAAAGAGAGAGCCTAAAAGTAGTAGATCAGAAAGGAACAGAGACAATATACAGTAACAGTCACATTACAGGCAATACAATGGCACTAAATTCATATCTCTCAATAGTTACCCTGAATGTAAGTGGGCTAAAATCCCAATCAAAAGACACAGGGTATCAGAATGGATTTAAAAAAAAAAAATCAATATGCTACCTACACGAAACTCATTTTAGACCTGAAGACACTTCCAGATTTAAAGTGAGGGGGTGGAAAACAACTTACCATACTAATGGACATAAGAAAGCTGGGATAGCAATCCTTAGATCAGATCAATTAGACGTTAAGCTAAAGACTACAATAAGAGATGAGGAAGGACACTATATCATACTCAAAGGGTCTGTCCAACAAGATCTAACAATTTTAAATATCTATGCCGCTAACATGGGAGCAGCCAACTAAATAAACCAATTAATAACAAAATCAAAGAAACACATCAACAATAATACAATAATGGTAGGGGACTTTAACACTCCCCTCACTGAAATGAACAGATTATCCAAGCAAAAGATCAGCAAGGAAATAAAGGCCTTAAATGACACACTGGACCAGATGGACATCACAGGTATATTCAGAACATTTCATCCCAAAGCAACAGAATACACATTCTTCTCTAGTGCACATGGAACATTCTCCAGAATAGATCACATCCTCGGTCCTAAATCAGGTCTCAATAGGTATCAAAAGATTGGGATCATTCCCTGCGTATTTTCAGATGACAATGCTCTGAAGCTAGAACTCAATCACAAGAGGAAATATGGAAAGAACCCACATACATGGAGACTAAACATCATCCTTCTAAAGAATAGATGGGTCAACAAGGAAATTAAAGAAGAATTGAAAAAAAATCATGGAAAGAAATGATAATGAAAGCACAATGGTTCAAAATTTGTGGGACACAGCAAAGACAGTCCTGAGAGGAAAATATGTAGCGATAAAAGCCTTTCCCAAGAAACAAAAAAAGGTCTCAAATACACAACCTAACTCCTAACCTAAAGGAGCTAGAGAAAGAACAACAAAGAAAACCTAGAGCCAGCAGGAGAAGAGAAATCATAAAAATCAGAAAAGAAATCAATGAAATAGAAACTAAAAAAAAAAAAAAAAGAACAAATCAACAAAACTAGGAGCTGGTTCTTTGAAAGGATTAATAAAATTGATAACCCCCTGGCCAGACTTACCAAAAAGAAAAGAGAAAGGACCCAAATACATAAAATCATGAATGAAAGAGGAGAGATCACAACCACCACCAAAGAAATACAACAATTAAAGGAACATACTATGAGCAACTATATGTCAGCAAATTTTAAAATATGGACAAAATGGATGCATTCCTAGAGACAGATAAACTACCACAACAGAACCAGGAAGAAATAGAAGACCTACAGACCCATAACCAGTAAGGAGATTGAAGCAGTCATCAACAATCTCCAAACAAACAAATGCCCAGGGCCAGACGGCTTCCCAAGTGAATTCTACCAAACACTTAAAGAATTAATTCCTAGTCTTCTGAAACTGTTCCAAAAAAACAGAAATGGAAGGAAAACTTCCAAACTTGTTCTATGAGGTCAGCATTACCTTGATCCCAAAACCAAAGGCATCACTATAAAAGGAAATTATAGACTGATATTCCTGATGAACATGGATGCAAAAAAACTCACAAAATGGTAACTAATCTGACTCCACAATACATTAAAAAGATTATTCAGCATGACCAAGTGGAATTCATTCCAGGACTGCAGAGGTGTTTCAACATCCACAAATCAATCAATGTTGTATACCATGTTAACAAAATAAAAGATAAGAACCATATGATCCTCTCAATAGATGCAGAAAAAGCATTTGACAAAATACAACATCCTTTCTGGATAAAAACTCTCCACAATGTAGGGATAGAGTCAATATACCTCAACATCATAAAGGCCATAGAAGAAAGACCCACAGCTAATATTATTCTCATTGGGTTAAAACAGCTACTTTCCTCTAAGGTCAGGACATGACAGGGATATCCATTGTCACCACTGTTGTTCAACATAGTAATAAAAGTCCTGGTCTCAGCAATCAGACAACAACAACAACTAACTAACTAACTAAATAAATAAATAAATAAATAAATAAAATCCAGACTGGGAAGGAAAAAGTCAAACTTTCACTCTTTGCAGATGACATGATACCCATGTAGAAAATTCAAAAGAATACACCAAAAAAATTGCTAGAACTGATACAAGAATTCCACAAAGTCACAGGATATAAAATTAATGCACAGAAATTAATTGCCTTTCTATACAACAATAATGAAGCAGCAGAAAGAAAAATCAATGAATTAATCCCATTTACAATAGCATCCAAAATCATAAGGTACCTAGGAATAAACCTAACCAAAGAGGTAAAAGATCTATACTCTGAAAACTATAGAACACTTTTGAAATGAATTGAGGAAAACCCAAAGAAGTGGAAAAACATTCCATGATCATTGACTAGAAGAATAAATATTGTTAAAATGTCTATACTACCCCAAGCAATCTACACATTCAATGCAATCCTTCTCAAAATAACACCAGGATTTTTCACAGAGCTGGAACAAACACTCCTAAAATTTGTATGGAACCAGAAAAGACCCGAAATAGTCAAAGTAGTATTGTAAAAGAAAACCAAAGCAGTAGGCATCACAATTCCAAAATTCAATCTGTATTACAAAGTTGGAATCATCAAGACAGTATGGTACTGGCACAAAAACAGACATATAGATCAATGAAAAAGAATAGAGACCCCAAAAATGGATCCTCAATTCTATGGTCAACTAATCTTTGTCAAAGCAGAAAAGAATATCTAGTGGAGAAAAGACAGTCTCTTCAATAAATGGTGTTGGGAAAATTGGACAGCCACATTCAAAGGAATAAAACTGGATCACTGTTTTATACCATACACAAAAATAAAATTCAAAATGGTTAAAAGGCCATTGCTATGAGATAGGAACGCATCAAAATTCTAGAGGAAAACACAAATAGCAACCTTTTTGACCTCAGCTGCAACAACTTCTTTTGAGACATGTCTCAAGAGGCAAGGGAAACAAAAGCAAAAATGAATTATTGGGACTTTATTGAGATAAAATCTTATGCACAGCAAAGGAAATAGTCAACAAAACTAAAAGGTAACCTACGGAATGGGAGAAGAGATTTCCAAATGACACATCAGATAAAGGGCTAATACCCAAATCTATTTAAAAATAAAAGTATTATCAAACTCAACACTGAAAAAACAAAAAAAGCCAGTTAACAAATGGGGAGAATACATGAACAGACATTTCTCCAAAGAAGACATAGAAACTAACAGATGAAATAGAAAATGCTCAACTTTATTCATCATCAGGGAATTACAAATAAAAAACTATAGTGAGTCAGAATGGCTCATTGATCAGCATAGCTAAAATGAACAACTGGTCAGAAAGGCTAAAATGAACAACTCAGGAAACAATAGATTTTGTTAAGAACATGGTGAACGGGAGCCTTCTTCCACTGTTGGTAGGAATGCAAACTGGTGTAGCTACTCTGGAAAACAGTATGGAGGTTTCTCAAAAAATTAAAAATACAACCACCCTATGACGTGGCAATAGTACTACTAGGTATTTATCCAAAGAATACAAAAATACTGATGCAAAGGGGTACATGCTCCTGATATTTATAACAGCATTATCAATAATAAGCAAATAATGGAAATATCACAGATGTCCATCAAATGATGAATGGATAAAGAAGAGGTGATACACACACACACACACACACATTGGAATACTACTTAGCCATCAAAAGAGTGAAATATTGTCATTTACAAGAACATGGATGGAAGTGGAGTATTATGCTAAGTGAAAGATAAATACCATAATATTTCACTCATATGTGGAATGAAGAAACACAACAGAGGAACATAAGAGACGGGAAGGAAAAATAAAATAAGATTAAAACAGAGAGGGAGGCAAACCATAAGAGTCTTTTTTTTTTTTTTTAAAGAGACTTAACTATATGGAACAAACTGAGGGTTGCTGGAGAAGAGATGGGCGCAGGGGATGAGGAATTGGGTGGTGGGTATTAAGGAGGGCACTTGATGTAATAAGCACTGGATGTTCTATGCAACTTATGAATCATTAAATTCTACCCCTGAAACCAATAATACACTATATGTTACTAACTGGAATTTAAAAGAAATCTGAAAAAGAAAAAAAAGAATGTAAGCTTATCATTTGTCGAAATCATCTCAGTAAGGTGATATAATTCAACACATGTTACAATAAAATATCCAGTAATCTAGAATTAGAAAGATTATAATTTTTCCAAATATATAAAGATTATCTATAAATAACCTATTGCTATCTTTTAATTAATGGGTAATTATGAAAATAGTTCTTGTCAAAACAGATAAAAAAAGAAGTATTTTTATTCATTCTTTAGTCATAATTCTGAGGAAATTCCAAATAAAGATTTAGGGGCACCTGGGTCGCTCAGTGGGTTAAAGCCTCTGCCTTTGGCTCGGGTCATGGTCCCAGGGTCCTGGGATTGAGCCCTGCATCGGGCTCTCTGCTCAGCAGGGAGCCTGCTTCCCCCTCTCTCTCTGCCTGCCTCTCTGCCTACTTGTGATCTCTGTCTGTCAAATAAATAAATAAAATCTTTTAAAAAAGTAAAATTAAAAAATAAATATTTAAAAGACAAAAAGATTTTGTTCAGTTGATATGATCATGTGTAAAGTCCTAAAGAATTTATGAAATGAACTATTAATATTTATAAGTAAATTAAATGCCTAGAAATAAAATCAGTAAATAAAAATCAATTATATCTCAATATACTAGCAGCACAAAACTGAAAATGCGATTTGAAATTCTATTTAAAATAATCTTAAATATATTACTTATCAAAGAAGAGTTAAATACGTTGATTATGTGGCTGACAGAAATTTATAAAGACAAAAGCAGTTGTATATCATATATATTGATTAGTGACTATTGTTAGATGTCAGTTCTCCCCATGTGATTATACTGAGTCAATACAATCTCAGCTTAAAAGTATTATTTTTGTGAAAATTTACAAAATGATTATAATTTTTAACATTTCATTTATTTAAGAGAGAGATAGAAGATGAGCGGGGAGAGAAGCAGAGGGAGAGGGGCAAGTAGATGTCCTACTATGTGTGGAGCCCAGCATGGGCTTGATTTCAGGACCTGAAATCATGACCTGACCTCAAGAGTTGGGCACTTAACTGACTGAGCCAAAGAGGCACCCAAAATGAATATAAATTTAAATATAAATAAAAGTGATCTAGAATAGTGTAGACAATCTGGAGGAAGATTCAATTTGGAAGACTCATTCTACCAGATTTCAAAACTTACTATAAAACTGATAGTACATTAAAAAGGTGTCATTTTGTTTTGAGTACAAAAAAATCAATGGAATAAAATAGATTGTCCAGAAATAGATCCATATCTGTATTTCAATTGTTTTTTGACAAACAGACAAGAAAAAAAAAATCACAGGGGATGGGTAGTCGTTTAAAAAAAAAATGATGCTGTGCTTGCTTCAGAAGCACATTTACTAAAAAATAAATGATGCTGGAACAACCCAATAACCTCAGGGAAAAGTAAAACAAATATTTTACTTCTGTATCATTAAAAGAAAGCCATGACTATAATGATTATTAAATCTGAATATGTATTTTCAAAATGTTTTTATTGATAAAGTATTACTTAAGAAACCACACTCATGTTTTTGAACATAGTACAATTTTCAAGTTTGAAAATATGTTTTCATTATTCAGTGGTCTGTTAAAATATTCCTAGAAAAGCCCAGCAAAGACATTCTATTCCTTCCTTGAGGAAACATGGCCTCTGTGATTTCTTTAGCTCCTTTCCCACAGGATTTCAAAATAAACGTTTCTTATAAACACAGATAGAATGATGAAAGTAGAATGATATTTATTTACTAAAATCTTGTTGGAAGAGATCATCAAGAGAACATGACCTTTAGCTGACTCATGAGTTGGACTTGGTCAAAGACTCCTTAGTCTTCTCCCCTCTTGCCACCTCCTGAGGCTCACAGGAGAATGAGGCACAAGTAAGTCAGCTGCAAGAGATAAGTTAACAACCAACAAAGAAGTCAGAGTAGATTACACATTGACCTTGAGTCTTGTACATACATAAGAAGAAAGGTAAAATATACCTGATAACATAGTACATGACCTATAGTGAGCAAGCCCCAAAAAAGTATTGTCTGAATAATTGCTGGTGCTCTCCCAGGAAGGGGAGATAGTGAGAAAATGAAGCAGGCAGCATTCTGCCCTGAGCAGACCAGGTGTTCCCAGCTGCTTGATTTCAAGGACGTGTATCATCCTCTCTGGCAGAGACCTATTGCCAGTACATGTTTTTCTTAAGGTTATATCTAAGCATGCATGGTAACTAGTATAATTTCTCATGGGTTATATTTTAAGCAGTACATGGTTCTGAGGTACAGTTACATCCTCTCCTAGGAACATTCAATCCAACCTTCCTTCCACAAGGGAGCTGTTTAAAGGATGTAGCTTTCAGAGGGCAATGTATAATTGAGACCACCTGAACTGGATATGCCATTGAATGCCATTAATATCTCTATATAAAGTCTCAAGATTCTGTCATGTGCAGAAATTTCCTCATCTTGTGGCCACAGAAGACACACCTCGTAAATTCCCTTGATTATTAGAACTTCCATCTCATATTCTGGAGTGGCTTCTTTCTTCCATCTCTTCTTGCCCTCAGCATAAAGAGGTTGCTTTTAAATTTCTCCCAAACTCCCCAGGTTGTGAACCAACAAATCTGTCCCTTCCAAAAACCAAAACAGTTTATTTTTTGAGAATTCATTTATTTATTTGGCAGATAGAGAAAGCCCAAGCAGAGGGAGAGGTAGGCTGAGGGAGAGGGAGAGGCAGGTTCCCCATTGAGCAGAGAGCCAGATTTGGGACTCAATCCCAGGACCCTGGGATCATGCCCTGAGCTAAAGTCAGCCACTTAACCGACTGAGCCACCCAGGCGCCCTTCAAAATAGTTTTCGAAGTGTTTGTGATCTTAGCTTATTTACAATAGGAGTTGTGAGTTTTCTGAAATGTATATTTATAAAATGCAACTTATTCCACATACTTATAATGACAAAAAGAAAATATTTTTGGCTATACTTTTCTCTTTCAGGTAAGTTTTTCTTATTAGGAATTTACAGGAATTAAATTATGTGTTGAATTTTACTTTAACAATTCTTATGGTTAGATTGGGTAAAATATATTGGGAAAGAAGAGTGATTACCTTAAACAATTTTTTAAATCACAACACATCAAATAGATAACTTTATATATTGTTAATAATGGAGGTATAATAGTATCCTGTATTTTCATATCCAATTCAAATGTTTATACATTTTCCAAAACATTTCAATAACTCAGTTTGTTGATGTCCTGGTATAATGCAGAGGGTTTGTCTTGTTTGTTTGTTTTGTTTATTTTTTAGGATTATTTATTTATTTATTTATTTGAGAGAGAGATCATGAGTGAGAGTGCAAAAGCAGAGGGAACAGCAGAGGGAGAGGGAGAAACTGACTCCCCACTGAGCAGGAAGCCTGATGTGGGACTCGATCCCATGACCTGAGCTAAAGGCAGATGCTTAATGACTGAGATACCCAGGTGCCCCAGATCTTCTGTTTAATATATGCACATACAGCTATAATTTTTCTCTGAGCACTGGTTTAGTTGCAACCAACAAGTTTTGGTATGTATGTGACCCTTTTTCATCTCAAAGTGTGTTCTATTTTTTTCTTGTGATTTCCTCATTGACCATTGGTTATTTAGAACTGTGTTATTATTACATAATTGTCACATAACTGGATTTTTATTTATATTTTTTATTTTTTTGTTATGCATATCTAATTCCATCCTGCTGTGATGTGAGAATGTATTGTCCCAATGCCTTTGAATTAATTGAAACTTGTTTTATGGCCTGGGATTTGGTCTATTCTGTATTGTGTTCCATGAATACTTGAGACCAATATCTATTCAATATGCTTTATTGATGTCTCTTCTAATTTATAGTTACAGTTTAAAGTGTTGTTAGGTCTTCTATTTCTTTGTTGATCTTATGCCTAGCTGTCCAAAGTTGGTTTTAATGGCCTAAGATAAAAAATTCAGCTGAGTTGTATTCCTTTTAAAAGACTTTAGGAGATAATTTATTTCCTTTTCAAGCTTCTGGAGACCACCTGCATGTCCAGACTCACAGCTCCTCCCTCCATCTTCAAAGCCAGCAACAGTGGATCAACTCTTTTTCACACTGTACCACTCTGCCCTTGCTTCCATCATCACATCTTCTTCTCTGATCCTGACTTCTGTTTTTCTTTTCTACTTTAAGGATGTTTGTAATTACAATCAGACCACCTGGATCATCCTAACCTCCTCCATTTTAAAGTCAGCTGATTAGCAAAATTAATTACATCTACAACCTTAATTCTTCCTTACCATATGCTTTTACATATTTATATGTTCCAGGGATTAGGATTAGGATGAGTGGGTGTGGGGGGTGCATTACCTGCCTACCATATTTGCATATCTCAAAACTGTTTAACTGGTCTTCATAATTTTTCAAAATAACAAACATAGCCAAACTACTAACAAATCATCACTCACATGAGGTTTCTGTTCTTTATTCATGTCTCACATAAATATCCAAATTAAGCAAATATCTGTCTTACCAGTGATTCATGTGATACTGTCTCAACAGCCTTTATCTTTTTCTCCTACACCTAAGTTTCACCACTTTGTGAACAGATCTTTAGACTTTCTTGGTGGTCACTCCTATTCTCAACTCTCGATCTCTAGTTCCATCTCAACATGGTTGTTGGATTATTTAATGAACCAGCATATGATCTATGTATGTGAATGTTGAAAGTACACTTAAAAGGAAAAGATGTTCTGCTGTCATTGATTGTAGCTTTCTGCAAATGTCACCATGTAAAATTTGATTCTAGCATTTCTCAGAGTTTCTTTACCCTTACTGCTGCTCTTGCCTACTCATTCCATCAACTGCAGATTAAGTGTTGAAATCTCCAACTATAAGTTTGGATTTATCTACATTGTGGCTTAATCATTTCTATTTTTGCTTCATGTACTTTGAACGTATTTTGATAAATGTATAAATATTAAGCTTTATTATGTATTTTTTTCCTTTTTTAAAAGATTTTATTTATTTATTTATTTATTTTTTTTTTGATTTTTTATAAACATGTATTTTTATCCCGTGGTACAGGTCTGTGAATCAGCACTCACCAAAGCACATACTCTCCCCAATGTCCATAACCCCACCCCCCTTCTCAAACTCCCCTCCCCCCAGCAACCCTCAGTTTGTTTTGTGAGATTAAGAGTCACTTATGGTTTGTCTCCCTCCCAATCCCATCTTGTTTCATTGATTCTTCCCCTACCCACTTAAGTCCCCATGTTGCATCACCACTTCCTCATATCAGGGAGATCATATGATAGTTGTCTTTCTCTACTTGACTTATTTCACTAAGCATGATACGCTCTAGTTCCATCCATGTTGTCGCAAATGGCAAGATTTCATTTCTTTTGATGGCTGCATAGTATTCCATTGTGTATATATACCACATCTTCTTGATCCATTCATCTGTTGATGGACATCTAGGTTCTTTCCATAGTTTAGCTATTGTGGACATTGCTGCTATAAACACTTGGGTGCACGTGCCCCTTTGGATCACTACGTTTGTATCTTTAGGGTAAATACCCAGTAGTGCAATTGCTGGGTCATAGGGCAGTTCTATTTTCAACATTTTGAGGAACCTCCATGCTGTTTTCCAGAGTGGCTGCACCAGCTTGCATTCCCACCAACAGTGTATGAGGGTTCCCCTTTCTCCGCATCCTCGCCAGCATCTGTCATTTGCTGACCTGTTGATTTTAGCCATTGTGACTGGTGTGAGGTGATATCTCATTGTGGTTTTGATTTGTATTTCTCTGATGCCGAGTGATATGGAGCACTTTTCCATGTGTCTGTTGGCCATCTGGATGTCTTTGCAGAAATGTCTATTCATGTCCTCTGCCTATTTCTTGATTGGGTTATTTGTTCTTTGGGTGTTGAGTTTGCTAAGTTCTGTATAGATTTTGGACACTAGTCCTTTATCTGATATGTCATTTGCAAATACCATCTCCCATTCTGTCAGTTGTCTTTTGATTTTGTTAAGTGTTTCCTTTGCTGTGCAAAAGCTTTTGATCTTGATGAAATCCCAATAGTTCATTTTTGCCCTTGCTTCCCCTGCCTTTGGCGATGTTGCTAGGAAGATGATGCTGCGGTTGAGGTCGAAGAGGTTGCTGCCTGTGTTCTCCTCAAGGATTTTGATGGATTCCTTTCTCACATTGAGGTCCTTCATCCATTTTGAGTCTATTTTTGTGTGTGGTGTAAGGAAATGGTCCAATTTCATTTTTCTGCATGTGGTTGTCCAATTTTCCCAGCACCATTTATTGAAGAGGCTGTCTTTTTTCCATTGGACATTCTTTCCTGCTTTGTCGAAGATTAGTTGACCACAGAGTTGAGGGTCTATTTCTGGGCTCTCTATTCTGTTCCATTGATCTATGTGTCTGTTTTTGTGCCAGTACCATGCTGTCTTGATGATGACAGCTTTGTAATAGAGCTTGAAGTCCAGAATTGTGATGCCACCAATTTTGGATTTCTTTTACAAAATCCCTTTGGCTATTCAAGGTCTTTACTGGTTCCATATAAATTTTAGAATTATTTGTTCCATTTCTTTGAAAAAGATGGATGGTACTTTGATAGGAATTGCATTAAATGTGTAGATTGCTTTAGGTAGCATAGACATTTTCACAATATTTATTCTTCCAATCCAGGAGCATGGAACATTTTTCCATTTCTTTGTGTCTTCCTCAATTTCTTTCATGAGTAATTTATAGTTTTCTGAGTATAGATTCTGTGCCTCTTTGGTTAGGTTTATTCCTAGGTATCTTATGGTTTGGGGTGCAATTGTAAATGGGATTGACTCCTTAATTTCTCTTTCTTCTGTATTGTTGTTGGTGTAGAGAAATGCAACTGATTTCTGTGCATTGATTTTATATCCTGACACTTTTCTGAATTCCTGTACAAGTTCTAGCAGTTTTGGAGTGGAGTCTTTTGGGTTTTCCACATATAGTATCATATAATCTGCAAAGAGTGATAATTTGACTTGTTCTTTGCTGATTTGGATGCCTTTAATTTCCTTTTGTTGTCTGATTGCTGAGGCTAGGTCTTCTAGTACTATGTTGAATAGCAGTGGTGTAATGGACATCCCTGCCGTGTTCCTGACTTTAGCGGAAAAGCTTTCAGTTTTTCTCCATTGAGAACGATATTTGCAGTGGGTTTTTCTTAGATGCCTTTGATGATATTGAGGTTGTGCCCTCTATCCCTACACTTTGAAGAGTTTTGATCAGGAAGGGATGCTGTACTTTGTCAAATGCTTTTTCAGTATCTATTGAGAGTATCATATGGTTCTTGTTCTTTCTTTTATTGATGTGTTGTATCACATTGACTGGTTTGCGGATGTTGAACCAACCTTGCAGCCCTAGAATAAATCCCACTTGGTCGTGGTGAGTAATCCTTTTAATGTACCGTTGAATCCTATTGGCTAGTATTTTGGTGAGAATTTTCGCATCTGTGTTCATCAAGGATATTGGTCTATAGCTCTCTTTTTTGATGGGATCCTTGTCTGGTTTTGGGATCAAGGTGATGCTGGCCTCATCAAATGAGTTTGGAAGTTTTCCTTAATTGCTATTTTTTGGAACAGTTTCAGGAGAATAGGAATTAGTTCTTCTTTAAATGTTTGGTAGAATTCCCCCAGGAAGCCATCTGGCCCTGGGCTTTTGTTTGTTTGGAGATTTTTAATGACTGTTTCAATCTCCTTACTGGTTATGGGTCTGTTCAGGCATGCTACTTCTTCCTGGTTCAGTTGTGGTAGTTTATATGTTTCTAGGAATGCATCCATTTCTTCCAGATTGTCAAATTTGTTGGCGTAGAGTTGCTCATAGTATGTTCTTATAATAGTTTGTATTTCTTTGGTGTTAGTTGTGATCTCTCCTCTTTCATTCATGATTTTATTTATTTGGGTCCTTTCTCTTTTCTTTTTGATAAGTCTGGCCAGGGGTTTATCAATTTTATTAATTCTTTCAAAGCACCAGCTCCTAGTTTCATTGGTTTGCTCTATTGTCTTTTTGGTTTCTATTTCATTGATTTCTGCTCTGATCTTTATGATTTCTCTTCTCCTGCTGGGCTTAGGGTTTCTTTCTTGTTCTTTCTCCAGCTCCTTTAGGTGTAGGATTAGGCTGTGTACCTGAGACCTTTCTTTTTTCTTTTTTTTTTTTAAAGATTTTATTTATTTATTTGACAGAGAGAGATCACAAGTAGGCAGAGAGGCAGGCAGAGAGAGAGAGAGAGGAGGAAGCAGGCTCCCTGCTGAGCAGAGAGCCTGATGCGGGACTCGATCCCAGTACCCTGAGATCATGACCTGAGCCGAAGGCAGCGGCTTAACCCACTGAGCCACCCAGGCACCCCCTTTCTTGTTTCTTGAGGAAGGCTTGGCTCGCTATATATTTTCCTCTCATGACTGCCTTTGTTGTGTCCCACAGATTTTGAACTGTTATATTTTCATTATCATTTGTTTCCATGATTATTTTCAATTCTTCTTTAATTTCCCGGTTGACCCATTCATTTTTTAGAAGGATGCTGTTTAGTCTCCATGTATTTGGGTTCTTTCCAAACTTCCTCTTGTGGTTGAGTTCTAGCTTCATAGCATTGTGGTCTGAAAATATGCAGGGAATGATCCCAATCTTTTGATACCGGTTGAGTCCTGATTTAGGACAGAGGATGTTATCTATTCTGGAGAATGTTCCATGTGCACTAGAGAAGAATGTGTATTTTGTTGCTTTGGGATGAAATGTTTTGAATATATCTGTGATGTCCATGTGGTCCAGTGTGTCGTTTAAGGCCTTTATTTCCTTGCTGATCTTTTGCTTGGATGATCTGTCCATTTCAGTGAGGGGAGTGTTAAAGTCCCCTACTATTATTGTATTATTGTTGATGTGTTTCTTTGATTTTGTTATTAATTGGTTTAAATAGTTGGCTGCTCCCACGTTGGGGGCATAGATAGTTAAAATTGTTAGATCTTCTTGTTGGACAGTCCCTTTGAGTATGATATATTGTCCTTCCTCATCTCTTATTATAGTCTTTTGCTTAAAATCTAATTGATCTGATATAAGGACTGCCACTCCTGCTTTTTTCTGATGTCCATTAGCATGGTAAATTCTTTTCCACCCCCTCACTTTAAATCTGGAGGTGTCTTCGGACTTAAAATGAGTTTCTTGGAAGCAACATATAGATGGGTTTTGTTTTTTAATCCATTCTGATACCCTGTATCTTTTGACAGGGGCATTTAGCCCATTAACATTCAGGGTAACTATTGAGAGATATGAATTTAGTGCCACTGTATAGCCTGTAAGGTGACTGTTACTGTATATGGTCTCTGTTCCTTTCTGATCTACCACTTGTAGGCTCTCTCTTTGCTTAGAGGACCCCATTCAAGATTTCATGTAGAGCAGGTTTGGTGTTTGCAAATTCTTTCAGTTTTTGTTTGTCCTGGAAGCTTTTTATCTCTCCGTCTATTTTCAATGATAGCCTAGCTGGATATAGTATTCTTGGCTGCATGTTTTTCTCCTTTAGTGCTCTGAAAATATCATGCCAGCTCTTTCTGGCCTGCCAGGTCTCTGTGGATAAGTCTGCTGCCAATCTAATATTTTTGCCATGGTATGTACACACCTCTTTTCCCGGGCTGCTTTCAGGATTTTCTCTTTGTCACTGAGACTTGTAAATTTTACTATTAGGTGACAGGGTGTGGACCTATTCTTATTGATTTTGAGGGGCATTCTCTGAACCTTCTGAATTTTGATGCTTGTTCCCTTTGCCATATTGGGGAAATTCTCCCCAATAATTCTCTCCAGTATACCTTCTGCTCCCCTCTCTCTTTCTTCCTCTTCTGGAATCCCAAATATTCTAATGTTGTTTCATCCTATGGTGGCACTTATCTCTCAAATTCTCCCCTCGTGGTCCAGTAGCTGTTTGTCCCTCTTTTGCTCAGCTTCTTTATTCTCTGTCATTTGGTCTTCTATATCACTAATTCTTTCTTCTGCCTCATTTATCCTAGCAGTGAGAGCCTCCATTTTTTATTGCACCTCATTAATAGCTTTTTTGATTTCAACTTGGTTAGATTCTAGTTCTTTTATTTCTCCAGAAAGGGCTTTTATATCTCCCAAGAGGGTTTCTCTAATATCTTCCATGCCTCTTTTGAGCCCAGCTAGAACCTTGAGAATTGTCATTCTGAACTCTAGATCTGACATATTACCAATGTCTGTATTGATTAGGTCCCTAGCCTTCAGAACTGCCTCTTGTTCTTTTTTTTGTGGTGAATTTTTTCCGTCTTGTCATTTTGTCCAGATAAGAGTATATGAAGGAGCAAGTAAAATACTAAAAGGGTGGCAACAACCGCAGGACAATATGCTTTAACCAAATTAGAAGAGATCCAAAATCGTGAGTGGGGAGAAAGGGGATAAAAAGAGGTTCAAAAAGAAAGAAGGAGAAAAAAAAATAAAAAAAAGAAAAGAAAAGAATTTAAAAAAAACGAATAAAGGAAAATATAAAAAGGAAAAATATATATATATTAGATAAACTAGTTTAAAAACGTTATAAAAGAAAAGGGTAAAAGTTAAAAAAAAGTTTGCAGAAGAAGAGAAAAAAATGAAAAAGAAAAAAATTAAATTAACTGCAAGACTAAAAAGTCACTGGGAGAAAGCCATGAGTTCTGTGCTTTGCTTTCTCCTCCTCTGGAGTTCTGCTGCTCTCCTTGGTATTGAAACTGCACTCCTTGGTAGGTGAACTTGGTCTTGGCTGGATTTCTTGTTGATCTTCTGGGGGAGGGGCCTGGTGTAGTGATTCTCAAGTGTTTTTGCCCCAGGCGGAATTGCACCACCCTTACCAGGAGCCAGGCTGAGTAATCAGCTCGGATTTGCTTTCAGGAGTTTTTTTCCCTGAGCGCTTTCCGTAGAGTTCTGGAGGACGGGAATACAAATGGCGGCCTCCTGGTCTCTGGCCTGGAGGAGCCGAGAGCCCGGGGCCCCACTCCTCAGTGCACCCTCAGAGAACAGCGCCCAGTTACTCCCCTCTGCCTGACCTCCGGTCGCGCTCTGAGCTCACCGAGCCTGCGACCGGTTCAAGGTAACCCTGAGCTGTGTTCTTACTGTCAGCTGTCTCTGTAGACGGCTTTCCCGTTCCAATACCTGCAAGCTCTGCAACGCTCACGCACCCCCGATCCTTCTGTGACCCTGCGGGTCCTGAGGCCACGCTGACCCTCTGTGGGGTTTGCCCCGGTTTAGCCTCTGGAGCGATGTCCCTCAGCGGAACAGACTTTTAAAAGTCCTGATTTTGTGCGCCATTGATCCGCTGCTTGCCGGGAGCCGGCCCCTCCCCCCGGGGTCTATCTTCCGGTCGCTTTGGATTCACTTCTCCGCCAGTTCTACCTTTCAGAAAGTCGTTGTTTTTCTGTTTCCAGAATTGATGTTGTTCTTCTCTTCGATCTGCCAATGGATTTGCAGGTGTTTACAATTTTTAGATAAGCTATCTAGCTGATCTTCTGCTAGCTGAAGTAGGTTCAGCCTGCTACTTCTCCGCCATCTTGACTCCTCCCCTTTATTATGTATTTTTGTTGAAACAATTGCTTTGTCATTATGCATTGTTTCCTTTTCATTGACACATAGTTGATACATTATGTTACATTAGTTGCAGGCATACAACATTGTGATTAAACAAATCTGTATGTTATGCAATGCTCACCACAAGTATAACTGCCATCTGTCACCATATAATGCTATTACAATACGGTATATATATAATATTACAATACTGTATATATATATAATACTGATTATATTTCCTATGCTGTGCCTTTCATCCCTATAACTTATTCTTTCAATGATGTAATGTCTTTTATCTCTGATAATAGTTCCTTATATTGTCTATTACTACTCATATTAATACAGCTACTCGTGTTCTTTTGAATAGCTTTTTAAGTTTTTTTAAAAGAGTTTGCCTTTTTCATGTTAAATTTTATGTATCAGTGTGTTTCTATTTAAGCTGAGTTCCTAGTAGATGGCAAATAATTGAGTCTGTAATCTATGCAATCATTTAATTGGCAGGTTTAGATCATTTATATTAAATGTAATTACTCATGATTATATTAATATATAACATTTTCTTTGAAGTTAATATGCTGTTGGTGATTTCTCTTCCCAGTTTTCCATCCATGTTTTGATTCAATGACAATTTTTTATTCAATATCTAATATTGGTTTATTTTCCAATTTATATTTTTAGTAAATTGTACTCTGCCTCTAAGTAATATTATACCATATAAAGTGAAATGTAAGAAACTTACCACAGTATAATCTCCCTTTCCTATGATTTGTGATACTATCTTTCCATACATCTGACAGGGCATATGTGTACCCCTAAGAACAAAATCTGTCTAAATAAATTAAAATTCCTTTACAAAGTAGTAAATTAATATATGAAAATAATTTGTTAAGTTTATTCAATTCTGTTGTAATTTTTATCCCAACTTGGAATTAATATCTTCTTCTACTAAACATTACAAGTAATTTATATAAGAAATATACTTGTTCATTTGAAACATAGTGATTCAGTATATTAGTAATGTAGGTTTGATTTGCTTTTCCTTAGCATATATAGTTTCAAAAATTTGGGAGAAAATATTCCATTTAAATAAAGGAGGAGTCATATGTTTCTAAGTGGTTTCAATATATTGATGATAAAAAATTAAGAGTATTTGTACCTGGAGCATGGAACCTAAGGAAACCCATGTTTCCAGGAACTATTGTACTTGAGGGCCAAATGGATTTACTTGATGCTTTCTGTAATTGTAAAATTAGCTTCAAAATGTCAGTATTTTTCTTTCTTTTCTTCATATCACTACACTTGATTTTGTTTAAGTGTTTTCTCATGTTTGAATATTGATTTCATTTTATAATTTTTATTTTATCAGTTGTGCATCTGTAGACATAGTAATACCAAACAGGTAGAGCGTTTTGTACATTTTTTGGAATTTTTTCTTCTCAGCAATGCCTAAACACTCTGAATATATACAGTAGTCTTAATTGCAGAAAGAATATTATAGTGTATATAAAATAAGATAAAATGTTTAAAACAAGACTAATGCAGACATAACAATTAGAAGTATATATTTTTAAAGATTTTATTTATTTATTTGTCAGACAGAGATCACAAGTAGGCAGAGAGGCAGGCAGAGAGAGAGGAAGGGAAGCAGACTCCCTGCTGAGCAGAGAACCCCATGTGGGGACTCGATCCCAGGACCCTGGGATCATGACCAGAGCGGAAGGCAGAGGCTTTAACCCACTGAGCCACCCAGGCACCCCAACAATTAGAAATATTTGCACTCATGACCACTTATTTGCACTCATGGCCATTTATTGTTTATAAGAGTTAACTCTAGAAATACTGCATTTATCTAGTTAGATCATCCACCTGGACACAACAGGGTTTTAGCATTGCTGTTAATGCTCAGTTTATTAATCTGGTTTATATTTTAATTGATGTTTTTATTTACAATAATCATGAAGTTCCTAATTATTTTCTTAATATGTGTGTTAAGTATTTAATACATTTTTATTTTAAAATCATTGATTAGGGGTGCCTGGGTGACTTAGCCAGTTAAGTGGCTGCCTTTGGCTCAGGTCATGATCCCAGGACGCTTGGATCGAGCCCCACCTTGGGCTTCCTGCTTGGCGGAGAGCCTGCTTCTCCCTCCTCTGCCTGCTGCTCTGCCTACTTGTGCTCTCTCTCTCTGTCTTTCTGTCAAATAAATAAATAAATCTTTTAAAAATATAAATAAATAAAAATAAAATCATAGATTATAATTCCTTTGTCCAAAAATCTTGTCAACATATTTAATATGTGGTCACATAATTGCAAAACTTTGACAATGTAAGTTTTAAAATCCAAAAGAGGACTAAAGTGTTTTTAGAATCTCTGTAAGTTATTGTAATACAGTTATGACATACTGTTTCCCAATGGTTGTAACCAGGAGTGAAGAAAAGAAATTGTGGAGATTTTATAAATTCTTCCAACTCAACTGACTAGAAAAGAAATGTACTACTGTGGTAAGGTAGTCTTAGAGCATTTGCAAAGTCTTAGAGCATTTGCAAAATTGAATGAAGGAAAAAGAAATCTTCCATAAAGACAATAGGTAGAGTTGAATTGAAATGAACATTTAACTAATGCAAATGCACAGACTAATACATTTAAGTGGAACAGTCCCTAACATAGAAAAAACATCTTAGTCAAATAGTGTGGGGCAAGAGATTGGGACACATTAAATTACTATAAATACATGTCGTTATTCAAGACATACTGGAATCATGTCATTCAAAGAGTGACATTTCTTTTGATCTTCAGATAATGCTAAATGTTTAAGAGGTGCTAAAAGAATAGAGATATGAGAATTGGTATAAGAATTCCATTTGTAATATTCTTCAGCACATAAATTTGTGTATATGTTTACACTAACATGTGAAAGGGTATGTGTGTATGTGTGTGCTTCTATGGTCCATAATGTAAATTTGATAGTTATCAAATATGTTAATTGACTGTCTAGTTTTGCTGACTACTATACACACATGTAAATCTTTGTTAATTTAGATATTTTTAAAATTTTGTTTCAAATTATTTTTATAAACCAATATCTTTTTAATATAATTGTCATGACATTTCATAAGAAGTGCGGTAGCATAAATTAACAAATTTGAGTTCTTGGATTATGCATATATTTTAATAGCAGCATAGCAGAGTAACTGAAATAGTTGAACTAATTTTGATATCTGTCTGTAAAATCAGAATGAGTTGCTTGGATGGGATATTCTCCAGTGTGGGAGCAAGCTCACACAATAGGTGCAACTGTAACTCAGTAGTATGCTTCTGACTAGAAAATCAGATTGAGAGAATTACAGTGTTTAACGAATATTTCTCTCTCCTGATGAATTACTCTTTATTTTAGAAGTTTATTTCAGTCTAAGTAACTGAGATTGATGATGATCTTCTATCAGCCATCTGTTTCACTTGCCATTACCACAGCATCCTAAATTACTTTGAACATTTCTCAAAACAGTTTTCAGTGTTCATGTTTTAGCTTATATTCTAGGTTGCATACTATCTAAAATCATGTGGAGTTCAATGAAACATCACAAAAAATTAGTAACAACCAATTTTATTTGTGCATTTATTCTGTAAATATTACACTTCAAATATTTAGAAAATATTAAAATCATTTCTGTAGGGACGCCTGGGTGGCTCAGTTGGTTAAGCAGCTGCCTTCAGCTCAGGTCATGATCCCAGCGTCCTGGGATCGAGTCCCACATCGGGCTCCTTGCTCCACAGGGAGCCTGCTTCTCCCTCTGCCTCTGTCTGCCATTCTGTCTGCCTGTGCTCGCTCTCTCCCCCTCTCTCTCTCTGATAAATAAATAAAATCTTTAAAAAAAAATAAAAAAATAAAAAAAATAAAAAAATAAAAAATAAAATCATTTCTGTAATCAGCCATGCGTTCTTTACTCAAAAGGTGTAGAGAAATTAGGGGAACTACAACATGATCTTTGAGTAAGTATAACACAATATATGTAAAAATATGGATAAGTTAAATATATGAATATTTCTATATACATGTACCTGCATGCATGCACACATATACTGAATTACCACAAACTTAGAGGTCATATCCAGCTTCTAGAGACCACCTGCACCCCTTGACTTTCTACCTTTCTTCTATCTTCAAAATCAGCAATGGCAGGTAGAGTCTTCTGCATACTCTTATTTCTCTGGTTCTCTGCAAATAGAAAAGATTCTGCAAAGTCACTTTTGCCATGTAAGGCGACATTTCGAATTCTGAGGATTATAATGTGAATATCTTCTGGGGTCACTACTTTGAATAAATTGCCCATGGAATATGAGATCTATCTAACAATAGGTCTCCAGGTGATTTGAAAGTGCAGTTTGGCTAGAGAACCACTTTTATGAAGATTACTGTAGGACCCAAGGAGATTGGTTGAGGACTAGATGAACAGCAATTTGGTCAGGGAACAAAAATGAGAGTGCACATATAAGCCAAAGGGGAAAGGCACTTTGCATGAAGACTGGCAAATTGTCTCAAGAAAAAAGTGTCTTCCTCTTTAATATCTCTGCAGCTCAACCCTTTGACTCTTAAAAATAAAACAAAAGCAAAACCATCATTACTTTATGAATCATCTTCAGCTTCATAGTAGTGGGACAGCCTGTTTTAAACTATCATGACCTAGAGCAAGATTGTATAAGCTTGTATTCTCGACATAAGAAAATACAGTGTTATTGGCATTTTTATACCCTTCCAGGTAATGAAAGGATATTGGAACACTGTGGTTTTTTCTTCCTATTAATATGATAAAAATCATTTATCTATTAATATATATAGAACATAAGACATTATTGCTGTTTTATGTAGTTACAATCACATATATTTACTAACATATTTTCTATTTTAAGTGCTTCTCTTTTCATTTCAAGTTTCTCATAACTGTCTAGGATAATTTTCTGTCTGCCTTCTGTCTTTACATAAGTAGAGATATACTACTGATGAATTATCTCACTTTATCTTTGCCTGAAAAGCTTATTTTTATTCTGTTTGAAAAATATTTTCTTTGTGAGGGAATCTAGGCTAGGAAATGTTTTCTTTACTAAGAAAAATATCATTATATTGACTCTGACTTCCATTGTTCCTAAGAAATCCAATTTTAATGCAATTGTTATTTATTTGAAAGCAATCAAATAAGTACTAATTTTTAAATTTCCCCATTGTCTTGATTTTCATCAGTTTTTCCTAATAAATGCATATTTGCTGCTTAGTGTTTTAGGGCTTTTTGAATTTGTGACTGCATTTTATATCCTTTTATACTTCTATAATTTAAGCTAGATTTTACTTATTTTTTAGCTATACCTTCCAGTTAATCCATTATTTCCTTGGCTATGTCTTTCCTGTTGACTTTTTTATGTGTATTTTTTTAATTGAAGTAAAAGAGCAAACTAAATACATTTAAATATATAGAGTATGACACACGCTTATGTTTGTAAGAATCTGTGTAGCCACCACCTAATAATAACATTTAACATTTATAGCACCCCAGTAACTTCCTTATGCACCATCTCAATATCATATGAAAGATAAGGATAATTTTTATATTAGTAATCATCAACTACTTTTGTTCTTTCTTGAACTCATATGAAATCCCACTCCAACAGGGAGAGATCTGGCTCTCATCATCTACCATCCATTTGCTTAATTGGTTAATCGCAGTATTCACATATAGTGTTGTCAAAATTGTTAACAAGTACCTCCTTTGCACACAAGTATATTAACAAACTACACTGTTTATGGACAGTTTAGTTTGCCTTTACCTTTACAGGATCTTTTTATTTCCGAGTTTACTTAGGTCAGCATTTTTTTCTCCCATCATCTTCAGGGAGGTGGTTTTATACTTGCAGAATACAGTTAAATTGTTTTTTTCTTATGGTGCATTCCATTCTATAATTTCTTAAATTACAAAATGATTTCTTCTAATTTACATACATTAAAGTTCACTCTAAGTGACGTAATGTTCTATGGGCATTGACATATGCTTAATGTTTTATTTCCATAATTACAGTATCATACAGAATACTTTCAACCACCCTAAAAATATCCTGTACTTTATTTACTCAACCTTCCTTCCTTTTCCAACTGAACTGATGGCAACCACTCATCTTTTTACTGTTTCTATAAGTTGGCCTTTAATAGAATGTTGTGTAGATGGGATAATATAGTATATAGTCATTTTAAGATTGGTTTGTTTAATTTAGCAATATCCAATATAGATTCATCCATATTTTCACAAAATTGGATAGCTCATGCTTTTTATCACTGAATAGTATTCCAGTGTATGGATGTAACAGTTTTGTTTTTGTTTTATATATTCACTTATTCAGGGACATCTTGGTTTCTTCCAGTTTGGAGTAATTATAAATAAAGCTAATATAAACATCTGCATGCAATTATTTTTGTGTTGATGTAAGTTTTCAATTCAGTTATGTAGTACCTAAAAGCAATTAATGGTTTTGATGGTGGGACTGTGTTTAGTTTTATAAGAAACTATCGAATTGTCTTCCAAAGTGGCTGTACCATTTTGCATTCCCTTGGCAATGAATGGGGGTTCTTGCTGCTCCAATCCTTGTCAGCAATTGGTAGTACAGTTTTTCAGGTTCTGTTTAGCCATCGTCTTTGTTGTTCTTTAGCCATTTAAATAGGTGTGTAGGGCTATCTCGTTTTAATTTGTAATCTCCTAAGTATATTGAAAATACTTTCATATGTTTTTTTACCAACTCCATATCTACTTTTTGAAGCATCTGTTTAGATTTTTTGCCCACTTTTAATTTACTTGTCTTATTATTGAGTTTTAAGTGTTCTTTATATATTTCAGATACAAGTCTATTAAAATATGTGTTCAGTATTTTCTCCACATCTGTGGTTAAGTTTTTGTTTTTTCCTATGAACATAATCTTAAAATTCTATTACTCTCAGTTTTTCAAAATTCTGTACTTTGTAGAAAATATTTTATCTCTTTTTTTAAGTGTTTTTTAGATTCTGAAACCTGAATTTCATCGGTTATTGAAATTTCATATATTTTCCTTCACTCTTTAAAATTATTTCCTGTTTCTGTTTTACCTGTTTTTTATTTCTGGAATAATGAAACTTCTCTTAGTCTATTACTGTAACTTCTAGAATTTATCTTCTAAGTTTATAATCTTCATTCTTTTTAATTTATTTGGTAAAATGTGTGTTTATCTCTCAAAGCATCTATTTTTCCAACATCTATTAGCTTTGTATACATCACCTTCTATCTGTTTTTATTCTATAAATATTATTATTTTGAGTGTCATGTTTTACTGTTCCTTATATAACATCTTTATTTCTGCTTACTTCTTTTCAGCTATATATTAGCCTTTCATATTTGATTAATACATAGTTCCAAGAAACAATTGTCTTAATTACTTTTGAAATGATGTAAAATGTTTATTTGGAATGCTATATGTTGCCTGGATTTCAAAAAGAAACTTTTGATAAACTTTAATTAAAATGCCACAAAAACAGTCCACATTTTTACAGTCTATATCTTGGCTGTGATCAAAACTATCTACTAGATATCACTGGAATATCTTTTTCTTAAGACCATCTTTAATTGGCCTTTGTTTATTTCATTTATGTTCTTGATAGTATAACATCTTTATTCACCTACCCTCATTATGTGATTCATGCAAAACATTTAGCTTCCTCTCAGTATACTAAGATCACTTCTTATCAACAAGGTAGTTAAGCATCTTTTTAAAAAGGTACATATTCCTTTGAGGAGGAGAAAGAGGAAAAAGAAGAATAAAGAGGAAAAGAAGAAGGAGGAATAAAAGAAACAGAAGGAAAGGAGGGAGAAGAAGAGAAATGAGTAGAAAAAGGAAGAGAAAGAACTAGGGAAGGGAAAGGAGAAGAGAAGATATATACATAGAAAGTAGAAGTAGGGCGCCTGGGTGGCTCAGTGGTTAAGCCGCTGCCTTCGGCTCAGGTCATGATCTCAGGGTAGGGAAGGGAAAGGAGAAGATAAAGATATATACATAGAAAAAAAAAAAAAAAAAAAAAAGAAAGTAGAAGTAGTAGAAGAATAAGAACTTGTGACTATGCAGATAAATATTTCATATGGGAATTAGTTTCTTAATATGAACAATGATTATGATTAAAATATAACTATCTCACAATATATTCAGTGTCATGAAAACCTGACTAAGAAATAACTAATGTAGTTGCTACTTTATAAATATAATGCTTATACAGAAATAATGAAAAAGATTAATAATTAAATTTTAGATAACTTTATGCTTGGGTCATTGTATTAACACTTTTTTAAAAAGATTTTATTTATTTATTTCACACACACACACAGAGATATCACAAGTAGGCAGAAAGGCAGGCAGAGAGAGAAGGGGAAAGAGGCTCCCCACTGAGCAGAGAGCCCGATGCAAGGCTCAATCCCAGGATCTTGAGACCATGACCTGGGCTAAAGGCAGAGGCTTAACCCACTGAGATACCCAGGAGCTCCTTATTAACACATTCTAAGTTTTTCATTTTTTAGAGATGAACTTTAAAAAAATTTTTTTTATTAACATATACTGTTTTATTAGCCCTAGGAGTATAGGTCTTTGAATCGCCAGATTTACACACTTCACAGCACTCCCCCTAGCACATACCTTCCCCAATGTCCATAACCCCACCACCTTCTTCCTACCCCTACCCCCGAGATGAACATTTTTTATTAGTTAAATATATTTATTTTGTAATTACTTTGTGGGTGGACTTATTGAAACATTGCCAAGTCAAGCACTATTTTAAAATGTGCAGTATCTGGCACACTTGGGAAATTTATAGATTCAGAGGAATAATTCAGATACAAAGTTAAAATTCAGTAAAACAAGAATATGAAAAATGGATTATCACTATGCAAATTTTTTTCCTATTTTTAATTATGTAACAAATGTTATCCTAAAATAGTTAGTCTAATAAATATATATATGCTATTAACTAATTACATATAAAACATCTTGTTTCATAAGTGGTCCAACTTGTGAACTATAAATTTTGCTTGTAGAAATCAAAATGAAGTTTTTTTCTAGAATATCTTAGATACACATCCACAACAATATATTTCTTTCATTTCTATTTAATTTCCTATGTTAGATCTCTTATAATCCAACAAAATTCTAAAATGAAGCCTTTTGTAGCTACACTAATCTTACCTATATATATTAAATGGGGAAATCAACCATTTTTTTCAAACTCTTCAGGAAATGATGATAATATTATTAAAACACAATTAATTAATTAATTAATATATTAAATATATGTGAATTATTAAAATATATTAGTTATAATACATTAACATAATTTCAAAAATATTTTATAATATTAAGTAGGTAATTTGGTTATGCTTAGCTTTAAAATTGTATTATAGAAGTATTTGAGCTAAATTCTCAAATTTTATATGAAACACAAGATTGACATACTAAGCTAATTCTACTTAAAATAGAAAAAAAAGTCTTATAAGAAGTTATTTTGCGGGACGCCTGGGTGGCTCAGTTGGTTAAGCAGCTGCCTTCAGCTCAGGTCATGATCCCAGCGTCCTGGGATCGAGTCCCACATCGGGCTCCTTGCCCTCCGCAGGGAGCCTGCTTCTCCCTCTGACTCTGCCTTCCACTCTGTCTGCCTGTGCTCGCTCTCGCTCACTCTCTCTCTGACAAATAAAATCTTTAAAATAAAAAAAAAAAAGAAGTTATTTTGCATATAGGTAATTTAAAAATCAACTCTTCAAACTCCAATGTGGTTTTGTAATATTAAAAGGATTTGCACATTAGAAAGATGCCGCCAACAATCAAATCTGGAAATGCCCTGATGAGATTAAAATTCTACCTCTCCAACCCACATACCCAACAAAAAACACTATAAGACATTTTTGATAGTATGAAGCCAAACTTGGTGAGGGGATATAAGAAAAATGAGCCAATTCATGATACTTAATGTTGAGAAGATTATAAGAAATATGCCCTCATCTTTTCCATTCTTTAATGGAATAATGACTTCAGCTACTTTGAAAGCCATTATAGCTTGTTATAAAGAGTTATTTACCTTTCCCTGAATTTTCATTTCTTTTAAAAGCAGTATTAAAAATATTACTCAGCATCTGTTATTTCATAATAATATTGCAGGCTTTTTATTATATATACTAGATGCCATATCATTTGCCTGTTCTTTAAAAATACATAACAATGAATTTTGTATGATATCTTATAATGTATCTTTTAAAAGCATGTATGTATAGTGAAAAATGTTCTGTAAATCTTTATTCTTATGATCTAGTTAAAAAAGTTCTGATCTTTGACCAGGGTTTTGGGTAACAGAGTCAGATCCAAAGATTAGTATCAAAAAACTGCATTAATATGAAAAGCTTATTTAGATTGGAGGAGACTATAGTAACCACTATAAACCAGATATATCCAAAGTGGTCTGTCCTTCAGATATCCTTCAGATATCCATATTTTGGGAGAATTACCAACAATTATAGCAGAAGCAAGAGAGGGTATTAAAATTCTTGGAATTAAGCCATACGAACATCAGTTCATTTGTTTTACAGATTCATAAGTGAGACAAGTCCATTATTTTTAATATGTGAAGACTTTTTGCCCCCCCCAAAAATTTTTGTATTAATCCAGAACTGAGGAAAAAAAATCTAAATGTAGAAAGCATAAAGAAATGAACCCAACTCCAAAAAGAAAAATACATTTAACATAAATAGATAAATTAGTAGAAATCAATAAAACAGTTTCACAGTATTATTTAAGGTGGTTAGATTTAAATATTATCTTTTTCTTATCATAAGAAATTGAGCAATATGCAGTAGTTCTTTTTAAATGAGGGGGTTGCTATAAAAATTCAATTTTTAAATGATTATATTATCATGCTAATGGAAACATGAGAATTTCAAATAAGTTGGGTAGAAATATTAGTAAGATAGTAAATTCAGAGGTTGTAGCAATAATATACAAGGGTATTATTTTTCACAGCACTATACTGCCAAATTGAATCTTGGATAGAAATTGATGTTCCATTTGATTCTATAATTATTGACTTGGCCATGAACTTGTTACTCACTGAAGATAGTTATGAGTGATTGCCCAGCTGTTGCTGGCAGGTAGAGAGGCTGAAAATTAAGCAATAGTTTCTGCTTCCTATTGAAGATTCTCAGGGAATGAAACAAAATTTGTAGTTGTTGGCATTTTGAGACTTTCTTCCAATAACTATATAGATTTGGCTATGAAAATGCAATTGTTTATATTTGTAGTTGAATGCCACTAACTGAAAGTTATAAAGTGAGCATGCTATTTCAAAATTGAAGATAGTAGGTAGTCTATACCTTTTTTCTTTACTGTTAAGAAATTAATATTTCAGTTGGTGGAAATTCTTAAAAATGAATGACTCTTTTGCCCATGAACTAATTAAAAACAAGCAAAACATGGTTTTATTAGCATAAACTAAGAATTACATTAATAATTTATATTTCTACAAAACATGTGAATGCAACCTAGTATTCCCTGCAGGAATATGCTTGCTTTTGTAATATGGGGAGAAGGGATTAATTGCTAGAGGAGAAGGGATTAATTCTGACATGTAAGTAATCCCAGTATGTCTAACAGTATATAAACAGTATATATAGGGTATAGACTGCCTTAATTAATGTAAATTTTTTTTTTTTGAGAGAGGGAGGGAGAGGAAGAGGGACAAAAGGAATTTTAAGCAGCCCCCAAGCCCAGTGCAGAGCTTGATGCAGGACTTCATCTTGCAAAACTGAGATCATGACCTAAGCTGAAATCAAGAGTAGGAAGCTTAAGTAACTGAGCCACACAGGCATTCCAGTTAAAAAAAAATATATATATATATAAAATATTATAATAAATATAATATACATTTTATATATAACATATTTTATATTAATATTTATATCATATATAATATAAATATTATAATAAATATTATATATAATAAATATATAGAAATATATATCTAACTTAAAGCCAGGCTTTAATATAATATAATATAATTATATTATACTATATATATATATATTATATTATATTATATTATATTATATTATGGCTTTAAGTCTGGAAGTCAATTTTTTATGAATTTGTATATTTATATTCTGGTATTGGTAATGATTTTGCTGTAGCAAAAATAAATAAATAAATAAATATATATATAAAATATCTTTCTGCCTATAGTACTGAAAGATAAATGTATTTTTATACACAAAACTTAGGTATTACTTACAAGAAACATATGAGTTACAATGTGAAAGAATAGGGTAAAATAATTAGGAAATAAACAATCTATTTATGCTATCATTTTGTAATACCAGAATAATAGATATCGTTTTCTCTTGAAATTCAGTGAGTTTAAAAGACTATACCTCACTTAGAAGTGGTTTAGATTTAAAAAAAAAAAATGTGGTTTAGGTCTTAAGATGTTTTGGATTAGAGACTGTGACTTTTTAAAAAATATTATGTTAGGACCACATGGAACTGATTAGTGGTCAATTGGTTATTTTTCCAATAAGCCTTGTCATTAATTCATTGCATTTTCAGTAAGTCTTCTATTTAACTTTCACTGTCCCTCCAAGCCAGCTTCTAATTCCTGACAGAAGGCTCTGAAGACAGAAGCAACTTACACTTCTGTTTATGGTACTCATTTGAATGATGTATTCATGAGTTGGCAGAGGTGCAGCCATATAGCCTGGCATAACTGATTATCATGTCTTAGCAAATGAAGAGAGCCGTAGGGCATTAAGAACTCTCAACTATTAATATTGGTTTTGCCACAAGGCAGTTAAATAAACTGACAGTTTGGCAGAGGCATGACTCCTTGCATACTCATATACTGATTACTTCTGAAATATCATTAATATTACTAAGTTTTCAGTTACTCAGTTCAATTTAAAAAGTTCGCCTTACTTTATGGAAACAAAAAGTATAAACAGATTATCTTGATGCTAATAAGATGTTGAATACACTTCAATTTATCAGGTTGAATAGTTCAAACAAAAATAATGAAAATATAGTAAAATGGGTGTTTTTTCCCCTGATATTAACTGTAAAAAATGACCACATTTTTTCCTGTGAAAATAGCCTATAATTATAATAAAACTATAATTAACGATTAGGTGGATTGTGTTTCCAAATTTTAGATTTTAGAGCTGTATAAGGTTTTTCACAAGAAGAATTCAAACTTAGAGAACATTAAGATTTTAATTGATATAAATCTTGTTCAAACATTAAAGGATTTTTCATTAAAGATGTTTTAAAACAAGAGGGTCTTGTATTTTATAATAACATATTTAAGTTTAATTGTTGCATTAAGATCACTTTTACTATATAATGCTAATATTATATGCTAATATTATAGATAATATTTAATACTACTTAAATGCTGATGAGAAAGTGAAGCTGATTTAAGTATTCAAAAGTGATAATTTAAGGACCGAATATATTTATAACTTTCAATAATTAGAGTTACACAATTGTCAGAAAAATCAAGGACAGCATTAGGATCAATCATCTGAAGTATATTTTTACTTAGGTTTTATCTTAAATACATATTCATATTCTATAGGGAAGATCATTTTCTCCCAGAGCTTCTTTAATTGGTCAGAATTTAATCTATACTAAATTGAGAAATCAGATTTCTTAAAAAGTTAAATGGTAGTCACTCATGCAGAGCCTGGTTGCAACATGTATCTGCTTACATATTTAAATTCTAAATACTTGAATTAATTTTAATTGGATGATTATACCTACATTGTATGTAAACCTTTTGATGCTGTTATACTCTCCATGCCTAAAATTGAGCAAAAGCAAGTGGATGAACAAGAGACTCTTAATTTTACTGAGTATTCATATTTTAAATAAATGACCACAAATCTCACACAAAACTTTTGCAATACCCTTCAAGTTTTTACATTCTTCTAATTAACTATTTCTTCTAATCCCTGGGAATGATATTTTATATCTTTGTTTTTTTTTCAAAACTCCAATATTACATTTGACTCATGATTTTGCTTTGTATTTCTTTGAGAAAATATAAGCAAATAAAAGACTTATTTTGTGTCCTCAGGGGCAGATCTTCTAATGTATCTGAAACTGTGCATGTAGAGTCTACCTGCCCTCCCATTAGAATTGCTCGCATATCCCTGATTTGCAGTGGATCTCATAATGGTGTTTGCATTCTCTGTCTTTAACATATTCTCCTTCCTTCTGCCTAATGCCCTGTATTCTTACAGTATAGTAATTTCCATACCATATAAATAAATCTTCCTGTAACTATACCTCTACCTTCAGATGTCTCCTCATTGGTCTATTTGTAACACAACTCCAAAGAATTATACATTATAACATTTCTCATTATTTACCTTTTTTTTCTCATTAACTCCAGGATCTTTTTTAACTTTTATTCCACTGAAGCCCATGTCTCAACATATTTCATAGAAAGTATGTTGGCCAAAAGAAAGTCCATTACTTTTGCATCAAATTAAATAATCTCCTAGGACTATTGCTGTCTCTTTTCTGGAATAGTTTGAATGGCTTGCTGGCCACCAGAGTATCTTCGGTATTTTTGTTGCCTTCTTTGTTTCTATTTTATTTACCCCATCCTCCTTTTTAATCTCAAAATATGAAATCCCCAAATTTTACTATTCAGACCTTTACTTTTCTTTACCTACAAAAAATCTCTATTGATTGGTCAAATTCAATCATTTTAAATATAAACATAATTTTTAACCCCTTTATTGAGATATAATTTACATACCATATTATTAGCAAGTTTAATTATATGATTCAGTGGTTTTTGGTATATTCATAGAGTTGCACAACTATCAGCAGCTCAATTTTAGCAAATTTTCACCTCTCCAAAAAGAAACTTTGGACTCTTTAGCTACTGCTTATTACCCCCTAAGTCCTAAGTCCTAGATAACAAATGCTTCTGTCTCTATAGATGTATTTTGTAGATATCATAGGAATGAGATCATATGCAACCTTTTGTATCTGGCTTTGTTTTACTTCTTTTACTTCGCGTATTTTTTTTCAAGATTTATCTATGTTTTAGCATGTTTGCCAAATATTGCATTACATGGATATACCATGTTTTATTTAACCATTCATCAGTCAGTGTACATTAGTGTTGTTTCTGCATTTTGGCTATTTTGAATAATGCTGCAAAGAACATTCAAACGCAAATTTTTGTGTGGATCTATATTCTCATTTCTCTTGAATAGATATCTGACATTGGAATTGCAAGGTAATAGGGTAACTCAACTTTCATGTTTTAGGGAACTGCCATAGTATTTTCAAAGTAGCCACAGCATTTTCCATTCCATTCACCAGAAGCATATGAAGGTACTAATTTCTTCATATCCTAGGTAATATTTGTTATTATCTGTCTTTTTGGTTATAGTCATCCTAGTGTGTGTGACGTGGTATGTCATTTCACTTTTGATTCACATTTCTCTGATGGCTAATGATGACTGAGCATCAGGGTTTTATTAGCTGTTTCTGTATCTTCTTACATCTAAATGTCTATTTAGATACAGATTTAGAGTGATTTTTTTAAATTAGGTTGTCTTTTTAGTATTGTTAGAAGTGTTTTAATATATTCTAAACAGCAATCCTTTATCAGATATGTGGTCTTCAAATATTTTCTTCCATTCTTTGGTTATCTTTTTGCTTTTTTGATAATGTCCTTTGAAGCACAAATATTTTTAATTTTAGTGAAGTCCAGTTTATCTACTCTATTGCTGCTTGTGCTTTTCATGTCCTATCATGGAAGGATTTTCCTAACTCTGGGCCACAAATACTTCTGTGTTTTAAGTGTTTCACAGATTCATTCTTACATTTAGGTTTTCTATCACTTATAAGTTGATTTTTATGTTTTGTATGTGGAAGAAACTATTTTCTTCCTCTCCCCCTTCTTACTTTCTTTCCTTCTCTCTCTCTCTTTCTTTCTTTTTCTTTCTTCATTCTTTCCATGTGAATATCCAGTTGTCCCAGCAATATTTTGATTTCCCATTATTATTTTGGGATCAGCTTATCAATTATGGGGAAAAAAGGTAGCATAGATGACAATAGGAACTGAATTGAATCTATAGATCAATTTGGGAAGTACTGCCATCTTAACAATGTTAAGTTTTCTAATCCATGAAATGTCTTTCCATTTATTTACATTTTCTTTAATTTCCTTCAATGATATTTTATATTTTTCAGTGTATCAGGTCTGTACTTTTTGATAAATTTATTAGTAAATATTTTATTGGTCTTGGTGCTATTATAAATCAAATTTTTAAGATTTTATTTATTTATTTGAGAGAAAGAGAGCATAAGCAGGGGCTAGGGATAGAGGGAGAGGGAGAAACAGGCTCCTCAGTGAGCAGGGAGCCCAATATGGACACTCGATCCAAGGACCCTGGGATCACGACCTGAGCCAAAGGCAGATGCCAACCAGGCACCATATAAATCAAATTGTTGTCATAAGTTCATTTTGGATTGCTTGTTACAAGTGTATGAAAATACAATTCACTTTTTATAGTACATATATATCTTGCAGCCTTGCTGATATAAGTGATTCCAAATTTTTTGACTGAGTCCTTAATGATTTTTTTATATGAAGAGCATGTCATTTATGAATTGAGATAATTTTATTTTCCTTTCCTACCTGAATATTTTTCTTTTTTACTTTTTGCTTTGTTATTATTAGCCTAATTTATCTTATTAGCTCGAACCTCTAGTACAGTATTGAATTAGCAAAAACACTGCCTTGCCCCTGATTTTAGTGGCAAAGCATTCAACCACATGCTAGTAAGCACAAAGCTAACTGGATTTTTTGGATATATGCTCCTTAGTAGGTTGAAGAAAATTCCCTTTTATTCATACTATTTAGTATTTTTATAATGAAATCACATTGGATTTTATCAAATGCTTTGTCTATGTCTAATGTGATGTTCACATGTTTTTTGTTTTTTGGTTTTTTTTAATGTAGTATATTACATTAATTGATTTTACAATGTCCAAGCAACTTCGCATTTCTGGTCATGTGTGTAAATCTTGCTATGTGTTACTTGATTCAGTTTATTGTATTTTATTGAGAATATTTGCTTTACATCCATAAACAATATATTTGTCTGTTTGTTTTTTCCCTCTGATGCTTTCTCCTTCTTTGGCATCAAGGTAATACTCCTCTCCTAGAATGAGTGGGGAAGTGTTATTTTCTCTTCTATTTTTTTAAAGAATTTGTGAAAAAATGGTCAATTATTCTTTAAAAGTTTGATAGAATTCTATGGTGCAGACATTAGGATTGGGTTTTCCTTTGTGGGAAGCTTTAAAATTACTCAGTGTCTTTATTTGTTGTGAGTCTAATAAGATATTTCTTCTTGATTCATCTTCTGTAGTTTGTGTTTTCCTAAGAATTTTCATTTCTTCTGTTATCTAATAGATAACAGAATACATAACATAGTGTTGTTCATAGTATTCCATTATAACGATTTTTACTTCTTTGGGGTCAGTTGTAATACTTCTTCTTTTATTCTTTTTTTTTTTAATTTTATTTATTTATTTGAGAGAGAGACAGTGAGAGAGAACATGAGCGAGGAGATGGTCAGAGAGAGAAGCAGACTCCCCGTGGAGCTGGGAGCCCGATGCGGGACTCGATCCCAGGACTCCGGGATCATGACCTGAGCTGAAGGCAGTCGTCCAACCAACTGAGCCACCCAGGCGTCCCTCTTCTTTTATTCTTGATTTTAGAAATATGAAGCCTTTTTTTGCTTGCAAGTGTAGCTGAGGTTTTGACAAGTTGTTTATCTTTTCAATGATCCAGATTTTCATTTTATTGACATTTTTTCAGTTTTCCTTTTTTTGTATTTTATGAATTTCTTCTATAGTATTCACTATTTATTCCTTCTGCTTTCTTTAGTTTTAGACTTGCATTCTTTTTATAGTGTGTTAAGATGAAAATTTGGGTCATTCATTTGATATCTTCTTTTTATTTGGTATTTAGAGTAAAAATTTTCCTTCTAAGCACTGTTTTGTCTCACGACATCCCATAAATTATGGTATGCTATGTTTTTGTTTCATTCATTTAAAAGTATCTTTTAATTATTCCTTGTAATGTTTTGACCCATTGGTAATTGAAGAGTGTGCTGCTTAATTTCCAATATTTTTTTGAGTTTATTCCATTGTGATTGGAGAATATAATTTGTATGGTTTCAGTTCTTTTAAATTTCTTGAGACATATGGCTTAGAAAATCCGTCTTAGAAAATATTTCATGTATACTCAGGAAGAATTTGTTTTCTGTTGTTGCTTGGAAGAGAATTCAAACCTAACATGTCTGTTAGGTTTGGTTAGTTTATATTGTTTTTCAAGCCTTCTATTTCCTTGTTAAACTTCTGCTTAGTTGTTCTATTTAGAACATTGGGGATTAAGTCCCTAACTATTGTGGTTAATCAACAATAATAGTCTATTAATAGTCACAGTAATACTCTGTAATTGTCTTCTTTCTTTCTTCAACTTTAACAGTTTTTACTTTATTTGTTTGGGGTTTCTTTTGTTAAGTACACACTTTACAATTGTTGTGTGTTCTTATGGGTTAAATCTTATTTTTATAAGATGTAATTTTTGTCCATAGGAATAACTTTCATCCTAGAAGGGATTTATTCTAATTTTGGTTTAGCTAGATAAACTTCTATTAACTGAGTGTATGCTATATCTATTTTCATCTTTTATTTTCAACCAGTTTGTACCTTTGGATCTAAAATATGTCTCTTGGATACAACATATAGTCAGATCTTTTTTATTTCAACCATTCTTCAAATATCTGGCTTTTGAGCATGTGGTTTAATTTATTTAATCTATTAATGTGTTTACTTAAAAAATAAGATTTACTATGGTGAGTGCTGTGAAGTGAAGTATAAACCTGGTGATTCACTGACCTGTACCCCTGGGGCTAATAATACATTATATGTTTATTAAAAAAATAAAATAAATAAAAAATAGATTTAGTACCTTTATTTTACTATTTGTTTTCTATATGACTTACGTCAATTCCTATATTACCAGCTTCTTTTGTGTTAAGTAGATATTGTCTATTGTATCATTTCACTTATTACTGATTCTTTTACTCTATTCTTGGACCTATATTCTTAGTGGTTGAACTTAGTTGGTATTAAAGGTAAAATTTTAGCTTGAAAAATACTACCTCAGATTAATACTACATAATTTCAATTGTTCTAAAATTTTCCCCAATATAGGTCCATTATTTTCCCCTTCACTGTGCTATTTTTGTCATATAAATCCAATCTTTATACAATATAATCTTTTCCATACCACTAATAATTATTGGTTTATTCAATCTTTTTATTAAAGTAAATTAAGAAGAGAGTTACAAACAGACATATATTTATATTTTTATACTTATATTGTTACACTGATAGTGTTCTTTATTTCTTCAATATGGATTTGAGTTACTCTCTGGTATCCTTTTATTTTAGCCTGCAAGACTCCTTAGTATCCTTAATATCCTTAGTATGTCAGTAGATCTGGTTTATTCTCAATTTTTGTTTATCTAAGAATGTCATAATTTCCCTATATTTTTTAGGTAATTTTGACTATGGAGTAAAAGAATAGGGAGAAAGGCTATAAGTGAAAAAGTGAAAGTTAAAAATTGCGTATTTGTTATTTTTTTTATGTGGGGCATAGTACAAGTGACAAGAAATGAGTACACATATTTCCATGGATCTTTTGAACAATTATGTTGACTTTAGCCTCAGTAAGTATACAGCTTGAGCCTGAAAATGACTTTTTTTTTTCAAATGTTGGTTATGTGATGCATTGCAAAATAATTATAGTTGAAGTTCTTTAACCTGAAGTCATCATTTCTCCATGTGTGTATGTGTGTGTGTGTGTGTGTGTGTTTGTTCTTTCAGAGGGACAGAAAGATGCCCTATAAATATAAAGGACAAAATTAAGTAAAAAAAAAAAAATTCAGGAAACTATTCAATCCCAGTGAATACCTTATAGCCAATAAAAAAATTTAAATATCCTTATAGTCAGTGTTTATGATTATAAATAATCAAAGGGTAAAGATACACTTGTTTAAAATTCTGTTGGAAGTAACATTGAGAAAATGGTGGCATAGGGAGGTCCCAGTTCTTATCTCAAACAAAAACAACAATTTAACAATTATTCATGCATGAGTAGACCTTTATGAGAACTCCAGAATCCAGAGGAGAGGTTACAGCACCTCAGTTGATCAGAGGAAGGAAAAAAGATGATCAGAAGTTAAGAAGAACAATTTTAATCTACCTGAGTCACATATATACCTACATGTAATGCCAAGTGAGAGTCCTTCATCCACAAGTTCTCCTGTGGAATAAGGAGAGCAATGTGAGCATCTGACCTCCCAACCTTCTATCCAAGAAGTCCCTACTGACCTTCTGCCCAAGAAGTCTGTCTCTAATGTCCCTCACCCCCTATACTAGGTAAAACAGCTGGACTAAACTGCCGAGGGGTGACTAAGAACAAAGAAAGGCAGGGGCTCTTAACAATCAGAACATGGATCTCCACAGCTGGCCTGCACCCCAGTTCTACAACCCAATAGTTAAAACACAAATAATCCAACTAAAAAAGGAGCAAAGTAACTGAAAATGTATTTTTTCCAAAGAAGACATAATGACCAGTAGATGTATGCAGAGGTCTTCAACACCATTAATCATCAAGGAAATGTGAATCAAAACCACAATGAAATATCACATCATACTTGTTAGGATGGTTATTCTTAAAACACACAAACAAACAAAAAACAAACAAAAAAACCCAAAGATGAAAACATATTGATGAGGAGGTACCTATGGCTCAGGTCATGATCTCAAGGTCCTGGGATCAAGTTCCACATATCAGGCTCTCTGCTTACTTGTGATCTCTCTCTTTCTGTCAAATAAATAAGTAAAATCTTAAAAAAAAAATATTGATGAGGGTGTGGAGACAAGGAAACTTTGTAGACTGTTGATGGGAATGTAAATTGATATAGCCACAAAGGAAAACTGTATGGAAGATCCTCAAAAAGTTAAAAATAGAACTACCATATCATCCTACAATCCTGCTTCTGGGTATATAACCAAAGGAAATGAAATAAATATCTCAAAGAGATACCTGTACTCCCATGTTCATCGCAGCACTAATCACTATAGCTAAGACATGGAATCAACATAAATATCCCTTGATGAGTGGGTGAATAAAGAAAATGTGGTCTATAAATACAATGAGATATTATTCATCCTTATAAAAAAGGAAATCTTGCCAATTGTGATAACATAGATAAACTTGAAGGATATGCTAAGTGAAATAAGCCAGACACAGAAGCACAAATACTATACAACTGTATATATATGAAATATCAAAGTAATCAAATTCATAGAAGCTGAAAATAGAATGGTGGATGCCAGGAGATGGAGGAAGGAGAAAATGTTGAGACATTAGTAAAAGGGGACAAAGTTTGAGTTATGCAAAATCAATAACTTTTACAGATCTTTTATTGTATACTTTAAAATTTGCTGAGAGAGTAGACCTTATGTTAAGTATTTTTATCACACACACATAACATATACACACACAGATAATAACTAAGGAGGCTGGGAGAAAACTTTTGGAGGTAATGGATATATTCAGGTCATTGATTGTTGTGATGTTTACATAGATGTATACTTATAGCCAAATTCATCAAGTCGTGTTCATTTATGTCAATCATACTTCAATAAAAGGGTTAAAAAATCTATTGATGCAGGAGATGTCAGTAAATCTTATGCAGTTATAAAATATTTAGATGCAAAGTGTGGATATGTTTTAAAGTGTCTGAGCCATAAAATAATGTGAATAAGTATTATCAGTTATGGGAATTTCCATAAATCTTAGTACAAAATATAAGTTCTGAAGTAAGACTGAATAGTTTAATACTGTAAGGAATATAATATTCTGCTAAAAATTCACACCAAAATTTATGGTGGAACAGATTTTGTGAAATCATTAAATGCTATTCATTCTGTGTAATGATGTTATTATATTGGATTTATTGTGTGTAAAATGATTCCGTATGTTAATTTAAATTGGTGAAGGTTCTGCCATGGAGTCTTTATGCATATGTGCATGAATATTTCCTTATGTTATGCTTGGGTGTACTCCAATATCATCCAAGAGTGAAAAATGAACTTTGGGTGAAATGAGAATTGCTACCAAAGCACTGATTCCATCCGATATGAAAATTTTTACATATGCCTTAAGTAAAGTAAAGAACAATCTGTAGACTGAAAAATGTAAACTCATTCACAAAAATAAAGTAACACGCATTGAATGCTTGGCATCATGTAGATAATATTTTATGGGAGGGAGCAACCATAAGTTGGCATTTGAATGTAATGTTTATAATTTTTCAACAGCTTTGTAGTTTGAACATATATAGTTTGATGAGACACTAAATTACAAGATGTAAGGAATATGTTACAGCTATATGATAAATAAAGAGAAGGAAAAACTGGATTATTGAAATTATGAAGAACACTTTATGAAGCTCTTTTATGAAAGTAACACTAGTAGGTTCTCAGTGTTATGAAGCTTAAATTAAAAATGTAAAACTTGGGACGCCTGGGTGGCTCAGTAGGTTAAAGCCTCTGCCTTCAGCTCAGGTCATGATCTCAAGGTCCTGGAATCAAATTGTCCCACATCCGACTCTCTGCTCAGTGGGGAGCCTGCTTCCCTTCCTCTGTCTCTGCCTGCCTCTCTGCCTACTTGGGATCTCTGTCTGTCAAATAAATAAATAAAATCTTAAAAAATAAATGTAAAACATGTATTATTACTAGACCATCATGTTGTTTTAGCATTTCATCCTGTTTAGCATTCATGTCATATTTTTTATATTAAACACTATTTTATCATTGATTTATACTTATCAAAAATTAGATTTAAAAACATTTTCCGTTTATAATAATTTGCTCTCAGCTTACCCAGTACTTTATTATGTATAGTAATAGTATTTTCATGCAGAAAAATATTATGGTTCAAAGAGTGCAACCAATTGAATATGTCAATAATCTGATACATTTTATTCAAAAAGGGTAACTTTAAAAATATTAGGTAATTTCATTAAAGAATAAAAATATAATCATCCTAGACAAATATATTCTACAGAAAAGTAGCAGTAATATAGTTTTCAAAAATTGTATGATAAAATTTATTATAGTTGATTAGATTGTACCAAGAATAATTCTTCTGCCCATGATATACATTAGGGTTTACCTAGTGAATATAGTTGTTATTTATAAACATTTTTTCAATATACAAATATAAATTACTTTTATTTCTTAGAATACATCTAAATGTCAAAATAATTTAAATTCACCAATATAATAAAGCAAATGTGTTAGTCATCAAATAAATATTTTTTCAAATAAATATTATAAAATTTCATTTAATGTAATTAAAATTAATGACAGTTTCACCACTGCAACGTCTTGGTTTCTGCAATGAATTATGTGGTTACTTATTTCATAGTTTTGGGGGTTTTTTTGCCAGTAAAATTAACAATGTACTTGATGAAGACCGAGCATGTAATTATAGATTTCTGTGCCAAATCTTTAAAATGGCATGAATTATTAAATAGAAGTTCACAATAGCATAACGGCATGAAATAACTTGGTATCTTCTTTTACCAGAAATTTAAAAAATATATATATCTAAAAGATGGAAAATAAATAGGATTGGTTTGAGGCATGATATTACATCACAGTATGTTTGAGACACATTCTGGAAATCACATTTTGATATATTTCCAAAGGTGGTGGATATCAATAGGAGGAAGCATCATGGCAGCAGAGAGGTGTGGTAGTGAATACTCAGGACTGCCACTATACCTCTCAACAGTCTGACAATTCTTCAGAAAGTTCAAAATTCTTATTACATGATCTTTTAAGTTATTTGACAAGGTAGTTTCTGAAGAAGAAAGAGAATAGGTCTGCACACATGCTTGTAAAGTATAGACATTGCAAATGTCTATAGTAATTTTATTAGTGATAGTTCAAAACAAAACAAGATGAATGTCTACATAAACAAATTGTGTTAAATTTCTATAATGAATATTACTTCATTATAAAAAGGAAAAAAAATACTGCTGTGCCCAACATGGGAGAGTCTCAGACACATTATTCTGAGAGAAAGAAATACGTGTGAAGGCATATATATTATGTGATTCTGCTTATGCAAAACTCTAGTAAAGAAAATATATAGAGACAGAAACAAAGATAAGAGAATTGAGAAGTACAGAAATTAAGAAGTAGTACAACAGAAATTTTTAAGTTGATGGAAATGTTCTTTTTTATGGAGATATTCTGTATCTTATTTGTGTTGGCAGTTAGAAATATATCTTTGTCAAAATTCATTAAATTGTATAATTAAAATAAGAAAATAATTAGATGGGCTAAGAACAAAATAAACAAGGTTTAGGAATAAGCTTATGACTAAAACAGGTCAGGTAAAATATTAGGTCACATAAAGCATAGAGCAAGGTAATATAAGACATATTGTAGAAAAGTACAAAGATCCATGGTAAATAGATTCTGAAAGTAACAGGTCTCTGAGAAGGAGAAAGAGCAAAATGGAGGAAGTGAAATATTTTAAGTTACATATTCTTTTCCGGTTCATTTGTTGGCTAACCTATAGACTATAGCATGTATTTTGATTTATTAATATTTAATCAAATTATATTTTTACAATTTCAAGATAAAACAGGGAATTGAGAAAATCTTAAATCCGCTTACTTAAATTTTTTCATTTAATTGTACATATGTATTTAGAAATCAGCAAGACATTATTATTATTGGTTAAAGTACCTGTGAATTTGTAATTATATCTTGGTTCTTTTCACTCATTTTTATTCTTTCTGACATTGCTTTGATTCCATCTAGATTATTGTCCCCATATCTGAAGAACGACTGGTGACAAATTCTATCAGATTTTATTTTTTGATATGTCTTCTAATTTGAAGAATGTTTATACTAAGCTTAGAAATGTGGATTGTTAGTCCTTTTATTTAGTTAATGAATGTGCTGCCACCTACCACCCTTATTTTTTGTGTGTGTGGAAAACAAAACAGAAAGCTTGTAATGTTCAAGTAAATGAATATTATTCAGTTATACTTACTCATGAGAGAAAATAAGTTACTTCATTTAAAATATATCAATATTGGATTTGAGAAATAAGAGATTTTGGTTTTAAAGTGAAGAATTCAAAGTTTTATTTTAGAACTTCTTAAAATTAAAAGTTCAGGAGCTCCTGGGTGATTCAGTCAGGGAAGCGTCTCCTTTTGGCATAAGTCATGATCCCAGAGTCCTGAAATCCAGTCCCACTTCAGGCTCTCTGCTCAGTGGGGAGTCTGCTTCTCCCTCTGACTCTCCCTCTGTTCTCTCTCTCACTCTCTAATAAATAAAATCTTTTAAAAATTAAAAGTTCAGATAAGAAAACCACTTCTTAAAAAATTGGGAAGCTCATGTAAGGTAATCATTGATCCCTAGTGTTATTTTTCTTTGCCAAAATCAGAGCAGTTACTCTCCTAAGTTTACACTTTGCCTTAAATAAATGGACTGAAGTCCATTTTAGAAAAAAATATTAGGAAGGTTGGAAGATGTTCACAACATAACTTGGGTGGAATGTCCAAAAGCCTACAAGTTGCTCTTCAGATTTCCAGAAAAAGGTGCTTACATTTTGCCTTTTGTATCATACTCTTATTTTCTCATAATCATGCTATTAGTTTCATAGGTAATTTGAATTTCCTCTAGCACAATTTGTTCCAAAAGGTGGATAGTGCCCATTAGTAAAGAATTAAGCTTGCCCACAGAAAAGTCTCTGTCCTTTGTCCTCCGTTACTGGAAGGTGATCTCTATACTCTTAAAATGCCCTGCATGTTAAGAAGTGCCTTAGTTTGCCCAGGGGTGTTGGCCACCAGAAAGTCTAGTAACATGATTTGTGATGGGTGTTTGGGGCCATACTGTATTAGTTCTGCCTTGGAAAAGTGTGGTAGGGGTGAAAACAAAAGGTACACCACATAAGAAGTATGAGATCAATCCCCATTCAAAATTCTAGATATCAAACCTGGAATGAACATTTTTAGTTCTCAGTATCTCATTGTGTGTTGACAACATTATTTCCAAGAGGAGTTAATATGTGCATGGCTCCCTGGAGAGAAGACATCTGAACTCTCCCTTTTGCAACCCCTCCTGAACTCTGACCTAGCCAGCTTTTCCCTTGGCTGATTTAAACTGTATCCTTTCCCAGTAATAAACTGCAACCATAATTATAACAGTTTTCAATGAGTTCAGTGAGTACTTCTAGCAGAGTATCAAATACATAGATGATTCACAATTGGTGTCAGAAGTAAGGGAAATCTTTTTTAAAATTATTTTTATTAAGGGGTGCCTGGGGGGCTCAGTGGTTTGGGCTGCTGCCTTCGGCTCGGGTCATGATCTCAGGGTCCTGGGATCGAGTCCCGCGTCAGGCTCTCTGCTCTGCAGGGAGTCTGCTTTCTCCTCTCTCTCTCTCTCTCTCTGCCTGCCTCTCTGCCTACTTGTGATCTCTGTCTGTCAAATAAATAAATAAAATCTTTAAAAAAAATTATTTTTATTAACATATAATGTATTATTTGTCCCAGGGGTACAGGTCTGTGAATCATGGGGCTTACACATTTCATAGCACTCACCATAGCACATACGCTCCCCCATGTCCATAACCCAAGTACCTATCCCTAACCCGCCACCCCCAAGCGACCCTCATTTTATTTATAAGATTTAGAGTCTCTTATGGTTTATCTCCCTCCTGATCCCATCTTGTTTCTTTTTTTTTCTTCCCTACACTCAAACCCCCCACTTTGCCTCTCAAATTCCTCATATCAGGGAAATCATATGATACTTGTCTTTCTCTGATGACTTATTTTGCTCAGCATAATACTCTTTAGTTCCATCCACGTCATTGGAAATGGCAAGATTTCATTCTTTTGATGGCTGCATATTATTCCATTGTATATTTGTACAACCTCTTCTCTATCCTTTCATCTGTTGATGGACATCTAGGCTCTTTCCATAGTTTGGCTATTGCGGACATTGCTGCTGTAAACATTTGGGAGCATGTGCCCTTCAGATCACTACATTTGTATCTTAAGGGTAAATACCTAGTAGTGTGATTGCTGGGTCATAGGGTAGCTGTATTTTCAACTTTTTGAGGAACCTCCATGCTATTTTCCAGAGTAGTTGTACCAGCTTGCATTCCCACCAACAGTATAGGAGGGTTCCCCTTTCTCTGCATCCTCACCAATATCTGTCATTTCCTGACTTGTTAATTTTATCCATTCTGACTGGGGTGAGGTGGTATCTCATTGTGGTTTTGATTGGTGTTTCCCTGATGCCAAGTGATATGGAGCACTTTTTCATGGGTCTGTTAGCCATCTGGACGTCTTCTTTGCAGAAATGTCTGTTCATGTCTTCTGCCCATTTCTTGATTAGGTTATTTGCTCTTTGGGTGTTAAGTGTGATAAGTTCTTTATAGGTTTTGGATAACAGCGCTTTATCTGATATGTCATTTGCAAAGATCTTTTCCCATTCTGTCAGTTGTCTTTTGGTTCTGTTGGCTGTTTCCTTTGCTGTGCAAAAGCTTTTGATCTTGATGAAATCCCAATAGTTCATTCTTGTCCTTTCTTCCCTTGCCTTTGGTGATGTTTCTAGGAAGAAGTTGCTGCAGCTGAGACCAAAGACATTCCTGCATGTGCTCTCCTCAAGAATTTTGATGGATTCCTTTCTCACATTGAGGTCCTTCATCCATTTTGAGTCTATTCTTATGTGTGCTTTAAGGAAATGGTCTAGCTTCATTTTTCTGCATGTTGTTGTCCAATTTTCCCAACATTGTTTGTTGAAGAGACTGTCTTTTTTCCACTGGACATTCTTTCCTGCTTTGTTGAAGATTAGTTGACCATAGAGCTGAGGGTCTATTCTTTTCCATTGATCTATGTATCTGTTTTTATGCCAGTATCATACTGTCTTGGTGATGACAGCTTTGTAATAGAGCTTGAAGTCTGGAATTCCAGTGCCACCAACTTTGGCTTTCTTTTTCAACATTCCTCTGGCTATTCGAGGTCTTATCTGGTTCCATATAAATTTTAGAATTATTTGTTCCATTTCTTTGAAAAAAAATTGATAGAATTTTTACAGGAATTGCATTAAATATGTAGATTGCTTCAGGTAGCATAGACATTTTCACAATATTTGTTCTTCCAATTCATAAGCATGGAATGTTTTTCCATTTCCTTGTGTCTTCCTCAATTTCTTTCACGAGTACTTTATAGTTTTCTGAGTATAGATTCTTTGCCTCTTTGGTTAGGTTTATTCCTAGGTGTCATGGTTTTGGGTGCAATTGTAAATGGAATCAACTCCTTAATTTCTCTTTCTTCTATCATGTTGTTGGTGTATAGAAAGGCAACTGACTTCTGTGCATTGATTTTATATCCTGACACTAGACTAAATTCCTGTATGAGTTCTAGGAGATTTGTAGTGGAGTCTTTTGGGTTTTCTGCATAAAGTATCATATCACTTGCAGAGTGAGAGTTTGACTTCTTTTTTCTCAGTTTGGATCCCTTTTATTTCTTTTTGTTGTCTGATTGCTGAAGCTAGGACTCCTAGTACTATGTTGAATAGCAGTGGTGATATTGGACATAGCCATTGTGTTCTGATCTTAGGGGAAAAGCTCTCAGTTTTTCCCCATTGAGAATGGTATTCACTGTGGAATTTTTATAGATGGTTTTGATGGTATTGAGGTATGTACACTCTATCCCTAAACTTTGAAAAGTTTTGATCAAGAAAGGATGCTATACTTTTTCAAATGCTTTTTCAGCATCTATTGACCATATCATATGGTTCTTGTTCTTTCCTTATTAATGTACTGTATCACAGTGATTGATTTTCAGATGATGGACCAACCATACAGTCCAGGAATAAATACCACTTGGTCGTGGTGAATAATCCTTTTAATGCTGTGTTGGATCATATTGGCTAGTATTTTGATGAGAATTTTTGCATCCATGTTCATCAAGGATATTGGTCTGTATTCTCCTTTTTGATGGGGTCTTTGTCTTGTTTTGGGATCAAGGTAATGCTGGCCTCATAAAATGAGTTTGGAGGATTTTTTCCCATTTCTATTTTTTGGAACAGTTTCAGTAGACTAGGAATTAATTCTTCTCTAAATGTTTGGTAGAATTCCCCTGGGAAACCATCTGGCCCTGGGCTCTTGTTTGTTGGGAGATTTTTGATGACTGCTTCAACCTTCTAACTGATTATGGGTCTGTTCAGGTTTTCTGTTTCTTCCTGGTTCAATTGTGGCAGTTTATATGTCTATAGGAATGCATCCATTTTGTCCATATTATAAAATTTGCTGACATATAGTTGCTTATAGTATGTTCTTATAATTATTTATATTTCTTTGGTGTTGATTGTGATCTCTCCTCTTTCATTCATGATTTTATTTATTTGGGTCCTTTCTCTTTTCTTTTTGATAAATCTGGCCAAGGGTTTATCAGTCTTATTAATTCTTCCAAAGAACCAGCTCCTAGTTTTCTGGATTTGTTCTACTATTCTTTTGGTTTCTATTTTATTGATTTCTGCTCTGATCTTTATGATTTCTCTTCTCCTGCTGAGTTTAGGCTTTTTTTTTTTTTTTTTTTAAAGATTTTATTTATTTATTTGACAGAGAGAAATTACAAGTACACTGAGAGGCAGGCAGAGAGAGAGAGAAGGAAGCAGGCTCCCTGCTGAGCAGAGAGCCCGATGCGGGACTCGATCCCAGGACCCTGAGATCATGACCTGAGCTGAAGGCAGCGGCTTTACCCACTGAGCCACCCAGGCGCCCCGAGTTTAGGCTTTTTTTTGCTGTTCTTCCTCCAGCTCCTTTAGGTGTAGGGTTGGGTTGCGTAAATACCATTCTCAAACCTTTCTTGTTTCTTGAGAAAGTCTCCTATTTCTATATACTTTCCTCTCTCAGGATGGCCTTTGCTGTGTCCCAAAGATTTTGAACAATCCTGTTTTCATTTTCTTTTGTTTTCATGATTTTTTAAAAATTCCTTCTTTAATTACATGGTTGACCCATTCATTCCTTAGTAGTATGCTCTTTAGCCTCCATGTATTTGTGCTTTTTCAAACTTTCCTCTTGTGGTTGAGGTCTAGCTTCAGAGCACTGTGGTATGAAAATATACAGGGAATGATCCCAATATTTTGGTACCGGTTCAGACCTGATTTGTGACCCAGGATGTTATCTATTCTGGAGAATGTTCCATGTTCACTAGACAAGAATGTGTATTCTGTTGCTTTGGGATGGAATATTCAGAATATATCTGTGATGTTCATCTGGTCCAGTGTGTCATTTAAAACCTTTATTTTTTTTTAAATAGTTTGCTTAGATGATCTGTCCATTTCAGTGAGGGGGGTGTTAAAGTCCCACTATTATTATATTATTGTCGATGTGTTTCTTTTATTTGTTTGTTCTTTTTTTGTTTTGTTTTATTTAAAATTTTTTTTTAATTTTATTTTTTCAGTATTCCAAAATTCATTGTTTATGCACCGCATCCAGTGCTCTATGCAATACATGCCTTCCATAATACCTACCACCAGGGTCACCCAACCCCTCCATCCCCATCCCCTCCAAAACCCTCAGTTTGTTTCTCAGAGTCCATAGTCTCTCATGGCTTGTCTCCCCATCCAATTTCCTCCCACTCATTTCTCGAATACATCTCCCAATGGAGATAGAACAGAGTAGTGTTTTCCTTATGCTCCACAAGTGAGTGACCCATAGGATAATTGAATCTCTCTGCTTTACTTATTTCACTCGCCATAATGTCTTCCAGTCCCATCCATGTTGATACAAAAGTTGGGTATTCATCCTTTCTGATGGAGGCATAATACTCCATTGTATATATGGACCATATCTTCTTTATGAGGAAGGGCATCATGTTTCTTTCCAAAGTTTACCAACTGTGGCCATTGCTGCTATGAACATTGTGGTACAGCTGGGCCTTCTTTTCACTACATCTGTATCTTTGGGGTAAATACCCAGTAGTGCAATTGCAGTGTCATAGGGTAACTCTATTTTTGATTTCTTAAGGAAACTCCACACTGTTTTCCAAAGTGGCTGTACCAACTTGTATTCCCACCAATGGTGTAAGAGGGTTCCCCTTTCTCCACATCCTTTCCAACACATGTTGCTTACTATCTTGTTGATTTTGGCCTTTCTAACTGGTATAAAGTGATATCTCAATGTGGTTTTGTTTTGAATCTCCTTGATGGCTATTGGTGATGAACATTTTTTCATGTGTCTGTTAGACATTTGTATGTCTTCTTTGGAGAAGTATCTGTTCATGTCTTCTGCCCATTTTTTGATGTGATCATATGTTTTGTGTGTTGAGTTTGAGGAGTTCTTTATAGATCTTGGATATCAGCCCTTTGTCTGTAGTGTCATTTGTGAGTATCTTCTCCCATTCCATAGGTTGCCTTTGTTCTGTTGACTTCTTCCTTTGCTGTGCAGAAACTTCTGATCTTGATGAATTCCCAAAGGTTCACTTTTGCTTTTGTTTCCTTTGCCTTTGGAGACATGTCTTGAATGAAGTTGCTGTGGCTGATGCCAATGAGGTAACTGCCTATTTTTCCTCTAGGATTTTGATAGATTCCTGCCTCATGTTGATGTCTTTTATCCATTTCAAGTTTATCTTTGTGTGTGGTATAAAAAAATGGTCGAGTTTCATTGTTCTACACATAACTGTCCAATTTTCCCAGCACCATTTATTGAAGAGACTGTCTTTTTTCAACTGTTTATATTTTCCTGCTTTGTAGAAGATTAGTTGACCCCAGAGTTGAGGGTCCATATATGGGCTCTCTACTCTGTTCCACTGGTCTGTGTGTCTGTTCTTGTGACAATACCATGCTATCTTGGTGATCACAGCTTTGTAGTAAAGTTGAAATCAGGCAACATGATGCCCCCAGTTTTTTTCTTTTTCAACATTTCCTTGGAAATTTGGTTTCTCTTTTGATTCTATACAAATTTTAGGATTGTTTGTTCCAGCTCTTTGGAAAATGCCAGTGGAATTTTGATAGGCATGGCATTGAAAGTATAGATGGCTCTAGGCAGTATAGACATTTTAACAATGTTTATTCTTCTGATCCATGAGCATGGAATGCTCTTCCATCTTTTTGTTTCATCAATTTCTTTCACGACTGTTCTATAGTTCTTCGAGTAGAGACCCTTTACCTCTTTGGTTAGGTTTATTCCCAGGTATTTTATTATTCCTGGTGTTATAGTAAATTGAATTGATTCTCTAATTAACCTTCTTATATTTTCATTGTTGATGTATAAGAAAGCAACTGATTTCTGTACATTGATTTTGTATCTGCCACATTACTGAATTGCTGAACAAGTTCCATTATTTTGGGGGTGGAATGTTTTGTGTTTTCCATATAAATTATATGTCATCTGTGAAGAGAGAAAGTTTGACTTCTTTGTTAATTCAAATACCTTTTATTTCTTTTTGTTGTCTGATTACAGTTGCTAGTAATTCTAGTATTATGTTTAATAACAGTTGTGAGAGTGGACATCATTGTAGTATTCCTGATCTCAAAGGAAAGGCTGTCAGCTTTTTCCCATTGAGGATGATATTTGCTGTGGCTTTTTCATACATAGATTTTTTGAAGTTGAGGAATGTTCCCTCTATCCCTATACTTTGAATGATTTTAATCAGGAGTAGATACTGTTCTTGTCAAATGCTTTTTCTGCATCAATTGAGTGGACCATGTGGTTTTTCTTTCTTCTCTTATTGATTTGGTCTGTGACATTGATTGGTTAGCGAATGTTGAACCACAATTGCATCCCATGGATAAATCCCATCTGGTCATTGTGGGTAATCTTTTTAATGTGCTCTTGGATTCTATTAGCTAGGGTCTTGGTGAGAATCTTGGCATTCATATTCATAAGGGAGATTGGTCTGAAATTCTCCTTTTTAGTAGGATTTTTGTCTGGTTTGGGGATCAGGATAATACTGACTTCATAAAAAAAGTCTAGAAGTTTTCCTTCTGTTTCTAGTTTTTGAAACAGCTTCAGGAGAATAGGTATTATTTCTTCTTTGAATGTTTGGTAGAAATCCCCGGGAATCTGTCAGGTCCTGGGCTCTTCTTTTTGGGAGTTTTCAATCTGGAGGTGTCTTTGGGTCTAAAATGAGTTTCTTATAGGTAGCATATTGATGGGTCTTGTTTTTTAAATACATTCTGATACCCTCTGTCTCTTGATTTGGACATTTAGTCCATTTACATTCAGAATAATTATTGAACGATATGTATTTAGTGCCATTGTATTGCCTGTAAGGTGACTGTTACTGTATATTGTCTCTGTTCTTTTCTGGTCTATTACTTTTAGGCTCTCTCTTTGCTTAGAAGCCCCCTTTCTATATTTCCTGTAGGGCCAGCTTCATCTTTACAAATTTTTAAAATTTTTGTTTGTCCTGGAAGCTTTTTATCTCTCCTATTTTCAATGAAAGCCTAGCTGGATATATCCTTGACTGCATATTTTTCTCCTTTAGTGCTCTGACTATATCATGCCAGTCCTTCTGGCCTGCTAGGTGTCTGTGGATAAGTCTACTGCCAATCTAACATTTATACCATTGTATGTTACAGACTCTTGTCCAGAGCTGCTTTCAGGATTTTCTCTATCACTATGACGAGGTTTTACTATTAGATGATGTGGTGTGGACATATTTTTATTGTTTTTGAGGGGGGTTCTCTGTGCCTCTTCGATTTGATGCTTGTTCCCTTTGTCATATTAGGGAAATTTTCTACTGTAATTTGCTCCAATAGACCTTCTGTCCCCCTCTTTCTTTTTCTTCTGGGATTCCAAATATTCTAATATTGTTACATCTGATGGTATCACTTATCTCTTGAATTCTCCCCTCGATGTCTAGTAGTTGTTTGTCTGTCTCTCTTTTGCTCAGCTTCTTTATTCTCTTTCATTTGGTCTTCTATATCACTAATTCTTTCTTCTGCTTCATTTATCCTAGCAGTAAAAGCCTCCATTTTTAATTGCACCTCATTAATAGCTTTTTTAAAATTTCAACTTGTTTAGATTTTAGTTCTTTTATTTCTCCAGAATGGGATTTCATTGCCCCAGAAAGGGATTCTTTAATATCTTCCATGCTTTTTTTGAGGCAAGCCAGCACCTTGAAAACTGTCATTCTGAACTCTAATTCTGACATATTACCAATGTCTGTATTGATTAGGTCCCTAGCCATTGGTACTGCATCTTGATTTTTTTTTTTTTACTTTTTAAAATTTTTTTCTCTTCTTTTTTTTTTTTTCCTTTTTTTTTTTTTTTTTTTGTGGTGAGTTTTTCCACCTTGTCATTTCTTCTAGATAAGAATATATGAATGAGAGTGTAAAATACTAAAAAAGTGGCAAAGACTCCAGAAAAATACATGCTAATCAAAGCAGAAGAGACCCCAAACTGGGGGGGGGGGTAATAAAAAAATAAATAAATAAAAATAAACAAATGTGTATATGTATATTAGACTGGTGAATAGAACAGAGCCACCCACTTGATTTCGGGTGTATTCTGGTCTCTTAGAAGAAACTATCTCTCAAAATTTTAGTGACTGTAAAGAAGAAAATTTTAAAAAAAGATTACAAAAAAAGGAGTTGATAAGGTAATTTGGTTGGAGAAAGAAAAAAAAAGAGGAGAGAATGTGATCAATCTGGAGCTAGATTTAGGATATATTTTGATCTATGAGAAGAAATTATATCCCAAAATTTAAAGAAAAAAAAATTCCCTATATGTATAAAAAAAAGTTAAATACAATGAAAGGATAAAGTATGACTTTAACAGTGAAAATTTAAAAAAAGATTTTTTAAAAAAGGTATTGATAAATAAAAATAGTTAAAAAGTGTTAAAAAGGGAAAGAAGAAAAGTTTAAAAATAGAATTAAAAAAAATAAAATAAAATAAATTAACTTTGCAAGTCTAACAGTTCATGGGATAATAGCCATGAATTCTATGTGTTGCTTTCCCCCAGCTCTGAAATTCCACAGTTCTCGTTGATCAGGGAACTTGGTCTTGGCTGGATGTTCTTGCTGATATTCTGGGAGAGGGGCCTGTTGCAGTGATTCTCAAATGTCTTTGCCCAAGGCAGAATTGCACCACCCTTGCCAGGGGCCAAGCTAAGTAATCTCCTCATGTTGTGAAACTCTGTAAGTTTTGACTAATATATAGAGTCATTTTTCCACTACAATAACATAAAGCATAGTTTTGTGGCCCAAATTTCCCTCAGTCCCACCTCCACTTCTTTTAGTCCCACCTCCACTTCTAACTTCCAGCAAACTGATTTATCCCACTTCTGTAATTTTGTCTTTTTTAGAATATCATAGACATTTAATCATTCAATAAATTTATCTTCTTCTCTTTCACAAAATGAAAATGAAAAGTGAAAGTTGCAGCTGCTTTAATTTCCTTTACAGTACCTCCTAGTGTAAGATTTGATTATTTTAGCCATTCTATTAAGTGTACAGCAAATCTCATTATGGTTGTAATTTATACTTCCCCAATGCTTCAAAATGTTTAGCACCATTTAATTTGCTTGCTTGCCTTTCATATATTTTCATCATTTATTTGTTTGTTCAGATCTGCTGTTTATTTTTAATTGATTGCTCTCTTATTAGTATGTTTTAATTACTTTTTTTCTGTGCATTATAGATATTAGTTCTTTATCAGGTATGTTGGAATATTGGAAGCATTTACTCCTAGTCTGTGTCCTATTTATTTGTTTCTTTGATTTTAGCATTCTTCTACCAATGTCTTCCACACAGTAAAATTTTTAACTTTGATAAAGTTCAATTGTCACATATATTTTTAAATATTATGTATTTGATGTCATAAACTCTGCCAAATTCAAAGTTAATCATATTTTCACCTAACTTTTCTTCTAGAGGTTTTATAGTTAAAAATTTTATATTTATATCTAGGTAATGATTTATTTAGATTTTTTTATATAAAGTGTGAAGAATGTTTAAGTTTTTTATTTTGTCTATATTAAAATACAAATGTTCTTGAAGAGACTGTCCTTTATTGGACTGCATTTTCACCATTTTCACCTTTGTCAGAATCACATCAATATATTTGTGTGGATCTATTTCTGTTGTCTCTATTATGTTCCAACTATCCGTGTGTTCCTCATTTCAACAATACCATATTCTCTTGAAAATCAGTTTTATTTGTAAGTTGTGATAAAGCTCGGATGAGTCCTACACATTTGTACTCTTTTTTTTTTAATTGTTTTAGCTACATTGAGTCTTCTAATCCATAAGCATATCTTTTTATTTATTTGGGTTTTCTCTGGTTCTTTTCATTAGTATTTTGAGGTTTTATCACACATATCTTGGATATTTTTTTGTCAAAATTATATCCAAGTATTTCACTTTTTGATGCTAATATAAATGCTGTTTTTTATTTTAAATTTTAATTGTTGTTACTACTATTAATTTGATAGATAAGGAATTATAGTATATTGGCATTTTATTCTGCAACAATTCTAAAATTACATTGATTTTACTATGAATCTTATTTTCTTCTGCTAGTCTTGAGCTTAATTTGATCTTCTTTTCTAGATTATTTTTTAAAGACTTATTTATTTATTTATTTTTTAGCAAGAGAGCAAGCACAAGCAAGGAGAGGGGCAGAGGCAGAAGGGGAGAAAAAAATCCATAAGCAGACTCCCTGCTGAGCACAGAGCCCTACGTGGTATTCAATCTCATGATCCTGAGATCATTGTCTGAACAGAAAGCAAGAATCCAATGCTTAACCAACTGAGTGCCCCAATATTTTCTGGATAATTAAGCAGAAAGTTTATATTAATGAATTGAGGCCTTCCTTTTTTAAATAAGTATTTTGTGCTTATATTTTCCTTTAATCACAGCTTTGAGTTATTTTATAAATTTCAATATTATATATATATGTATATATATTATATATATATATATATATATATATAATATCATATAATGTATTATTAGCCCCAGGGGTGCAGGTCTGTGAATCACCAGGTTTACACACTTCACAGCACTCATCCTTTAATCACAGCTTTGAGTTATTTTATAAATTTCAATATTATATATATATGTATATATATATTATATATATATATATATATATATATATAATATCATATAATGTATTATTAGCCCCAGGGGTGCAGGTCTGTGAATCACCAGGTTTACACACTTCACAGCACTCATCCTATCACATACCCTCTCCAAGTCCAATATGATATATTTTAATTTTCATTTAGTTCAAATTATTTTTTATCTTCCTTTTACACTTTCTTTATGATCCATGAATTAATTAGAAGTGAGATGTTTTATATCTGAATGCTTAGAAATTATATAGGCAGAATTCTATTATTGATTCATAGTTTAAATTATTTGTGGTCTGAGTTTTGCATGGTTTCTTTTAAACGTGTTGTGAGTGGTACATGAGCTCTTGGGATAAATGTATATTTTGCTGTTGATCAGTTATGTGTCAGTTAGGTAAAATTGGCTAGTAGTATTATTCAGATCTTCTACATCCATACCACTGTCTGCCTACTTAATTCTATCCATTACTAACAGAGGAGTTTTAAAGTCTGAGATAATTCTGAATTTTTAAAAATTTTCTTTAAATTCTGTTAGTTTTTGCACAATCCATATTGGAACACTGTTGTTAAGTGAATACTGTATAGTATTCCAGCTTTATTTTGGTTATGTTTGAATGGTGTAACTTTTTTCTTCCTTTTTACCTTTTAGTTGTTTGTTTTTTCATATTTAAGTAGATTTCCAGTAATCAACATGTAGTTGGATTTTTTTAATGTAATCTGATAATCTCTTTTATTTGGTTTGCTTGCATAATCAAATTTAATGTGATAATTGATATGATTAGAATAAATTCTTCTAACATGCAATGTATTTCAATTTTTTTCTGACTTCTCTTAGCTGAGCATATTTTCATGATTTTATTTCATCTGCTCAATTAAATATTTGTACCTCTTACTAAATTTTAAAGCAGGCAGCATAAAAATTTTTTGTATATGCTATAAACATAAAACATTCTAATTAATTTTGCATTAGTTCATTACCTTTCAGAGCAAGTAAGCTAATTAAAATATCTTCTTTAGGTCATTTTCAGTGTTCTATATTTCTTTCCATAGAAAAACTTTCTATCTTTGAATTCTGGTCCTTGTGAACAAAGACTTCCTTTACCTTATCTTGTAGAGTAACTCTGCTGACAGCAAACTCTCACACCTTTGTTTTTCTTTTATTATTTAGATTATGAACTAAATTTCATTTAATCTATATCAATTTGAGAAAAATAAATCTCATAGAATTGAGACTTTAAATCTGTTATGATACTATAACCAGCCACTTAATATAGTTACTTGTTTTTTCTCATTTCATATTGTTCAACATAGATATATTAAAAGATTTTTCGTGTGGTATTTTATGTTTTATTGGTGTTCTATAAATAGCCCATTTTGTTTTATATTTTCTATTCAATTATTAATGGAATATAGAAAACACCACTAGTTTCTAAATTTTGTATTTGAATCCAGCAAATTTGATTATTTATTAATTCAAATTGTTTATCTGTTTCTTTTTATTCCCTGTAAAAATCTTTAGGGAGGTCCATCTGTAATTTCTAACACTGACAGTATTGTCCAGTGTTAATCTCTCTCTCTTTTTCTTTGGGAGGGTTCAAAATTTAAATTTTGGCTTTGTTAAATTATGTCATTAACTTCTTAGCTTATTTTTATTACCTCATTTCTTCTTATTTATTTCATTATTTTACTGTTCTATTTTACTGATATGATGCATGCCTTATTGTTTTCAACCTTCCTACTTGTAACATATGCCTTTACATTTGGAATTTCTCTCTAAAACACACTTAATTATATCATCAAGCTTTTATATATTATATATTTGTTATTGGTGAGTTCAAAATCTTTTTAAATTTCAAGCTTTATTCCTTCCTCACTAAGGGGTTACTTAGAAATGTACTGCATAATTTCCAAACAGATAGAGATTTTTCTTTTTATCTTCTTTTTGTTATTTATTTCTAACTCTTGTTAAAGAGATCATAAGCTGTTCTGTATAATTAACTTTTTTGAAATGTATTGAAATGTATTGAATTTATTTTTTATATCTTAGCATATGATCATTATTTATAGCTGTTTCATGTTTACAGGTAAAGACTCTAAATAATCCAGGGAAGTCTTATAATATAAGTGTTACTGACTGGAACCAATTTCAGAGAAAAGATATCCATAACATCATTTGATGAATGTATTCACTTAAATGCATTAGTTTTAATGTATTAAACATTAATGTGTTTCTTAAATAACACACCTAGTTGTTGGAGATTTCTTAATTTTTCACCCATTGCTTTTAATTGCAAACAGCTCCAGTAAAGGAAAGGATAATTCTACAAAGAAAAAATTCTAAATTTGAAACATAAATATTTTCTCCCATTGAACTCCAGCTTAAGATAAAAATTAGATTGAAACTTGTATATTTGTGCAAAAAAGCCATTTACCAATCTTTCTGTGTTCCTACTGGCAGCATTTTGTAGAAAAAAAAAATCAGTAGTGTAATGAGCAATCTTATATTTTAGTTAACTCACCCAGATGTTCTCTCTTATTATAATTTTTCCCTGGGTAAAAGGAAGAACAGGTGGTTGGTTGTATGCTGGCAAAAAGAAAAAGGAAAGGATAATTTTTTTTTTTAATTCTGTAAATTGTCCCAAGTCGATTATTCCAAAAGTCACAACTCTTCCAACAGGAATATGTTTCTTTCTAAACTGCTTAATTCTGCCAAATTCTATTTTAGCCTATTTCATATCTGGGTCTTTGCCACAAACACAAACTGTTCTATGGTCAGTGTATTAAAACAATGATCCAGGAACAGTCTGTTTGCATCAGTTTTAACCCAAAATATATTCTGTATTTCTTGCTAACCTGCCAACCTTGTGGTTTAAATTCATTGCTCAAAACTTTGAAAATTCAAGTCCTTTATATAATATATATGTATTTTTTATCTTCTCCTATTCTATTGAGTTCTCTTTGCATCACAAAGAATATTTTCAGTACTTAAAAGAAAAAGCTTATCTTCCCCCCAAAAAAGATAATAAAATCTCACTTCTAAACATAGGAATTATATTTGAAAAATTTTAGACTGTTTTAGCTAAATATACCAGAAATATTGTGGTTGATGTACATGAGCAAGTCATTTTTCAAAAGTATGACATTGTTTATTAAGAATATTCCTTTTAGAAAATGAAAAAAATATTTGCAATTTAACAATGGCAAATTTAACTTTAAGTACTAAGATTTGAACATGCATTAAGATCTATTTCAGTTTATATTTCTGATAACCTTATATCTGGACTCACTAAAGAGTTTGTCTTTCTCTGGAAAAGTGATAATAAATGAGATGTGTGGAATTTTTCTCTAAAAAAGAAGAAGAAGAAGAAGAAGAAGAAGAAGAAGAAGAAGAAGAAGAAGAAGAAAGAAAGAAAGAAAGAAAGAAAGAAAGAAAGAAAGAAAGAAAGAAAGAAAAAAGAAAAGAACAGCGAGAGAAAGGAAGGAAGGAAAGGATGGAGGGAAGGAAAGAGGGAAGGAAGGAATGTTGGAAGAGAGATAGGGAGAAAGAGTTAACAGTATAAGTTGGAGATAGCAAGCTTTTTCCTTAAAGGGCCAAATAGTAAGTATTTTAGGTTCTGTGAGGTATAAAGTAACAGCTCTTCAACTCTGTATCATAGTTATGAAAGCAGTTGTAGAGAACTTACAAACAAGTTAATATGGCTATGTTCCAATACCACTTTAACTACAAAAGCAGACTGTAGGCTGGATTTGATCCACTGTCAGTCTCAGGTGTAAGTAAATGTGATACAGATTTGCCTGTGCTCAATGCTGAATGTATTTTTTGAATGAATGATATTGGGTAATAGTATATATCTTTTTGCATTATTTAGTACTTTCCTACAATCATTTATATTATCTTTAATACTTTTTACTATTGTAAAGATAACTGCAATTTTAAAAAAATAATTCTGAGAGAAAACAGTATTAAATGTTGAAACATAAGTGACAAGGAAATAGGAAATAGGAAATGGGAAAATTTCTTTATAATAGAAATTTTTAACAAATAAAGATATGTGAATAATTCAGGTCAACTATGTTATAAGACCTATTTATTTGCCTTGTAATTTAAAGATACTGATTTTGACATAATGACCCTTTAGTATATATTTATTAACTTGACTTAAAATACATTTTCTACTAGAAAAAAATAATGGTTAAATGCAGTTTTATTGTCATCTTAACTTCAATTTTTTTCCACATTTTATGGTTATGTGCTTAATTTTCTGTCAAAGGTATGTTTCATAACTGTTCCACATTTAGCTTTCTACCTTGGAAAATTCAAGAAAATATGAACAGACATTATATATATATAAACACAAGAGAATGAAAAATAGGAAAGATAAAAATTAGATTGAAACTAATTACTGTAGATTCTCTACAAAATATAAATCTACATTTTTATTTTCTCTATGCTTAATTTAAAATGAAATTTTTAGCTTAACTGTAAGTAATTAATATCATTGGCTATTAGATTTTAATAGGATGACTAAATTATTTATTAAAGATATTTCACAGTTATATTGATATTGTAACTTACCTTGATGAATGGCATATTTTGTGCTTGTGTATGCAACATCATGCCTTAACATTTCACCAGGTAAAATGCAAAAATAATTTTGAGACTTATGCATTGTTTTAAGGAATGTGCAAGTCATCTGACATGAAAATACTCTATACTCCTATCGCAAATATCTATGTGTTTTTTTTTTTACTTAGGTGCACACTGTTTTCCTTCTAAATTAAAAACAAGACAGAAACACCAAAGAGTCATAAAAGAAAAGTAGCTAGAGATAAGTTGAGTTGTGGTTATTATAAATTATTAGATATTACATTTTAGAAAATTACAGATTGAAAAGTTAGAAATTTAGTTTAACAATGTCTAAAACATAAACCCAGTGTGAGTCCCTAGTTGTATATGATAGTAGATCAAGATTCATGATCATTTTTTCCATATAGGAAATTATTTTTTAACATTTCTTTAAATAATTCATTCTTTTCCTATCGATTTGCAATGCTACTTTATCAAATATAGACATCTAGTTCTGAGTTTATATTGTTTTATTATTCTATTTATTCCTCAAATGAAAACTTCATTGGTTCAATTATTATGGCTTTGGGCTATGCATGTATGCCTTTGTAAGTTCTCCAAGTGTGTAGTTTGTATGTATTTCTGTGTATGTGTGTGTGCATGTGTTTTAGCTGTATATACAGCCATGGATATAGGTGGCTGTAAGGTAAATATTACCCTTTATTCTTCTCTTTAAAATATCTACACTTATTTATGGAATTAATTTGTCTATATATATTAGAATAATTTTATGAAATTTATATAAAAATTATCATGGAATGTTTCCCAATGTAGTCAGTTACTTCCTCATATATCTTTCTAAATTATACAAGTTTTACCCTAGAATTATTTTGCACTATTGCTTAAGAAATTTTTGTAAACCAGTCTTTATTGCAAATCTTTATTGCATATAATTTATTCCTAAATTTTCTGTGTAGCACATGAGAAAGAAATTTCTATTGATTTTTGTAGGTTGACCTTGTATCCACCATATGTGCCATACTTTGTAAAGTTTGTTTGTTCACTTTCTTCTCTAAGTAACAGTATTTTCTCCCTCTTTCTCCCCTTTTTTCTTTATGACACTATTCTTGCCCTTTATCACTATCTATAGACTGTATCATTGACCAGGATCAATAATTACCTCTGTCCATTATTCTTACAGTATATTATTCTTACAGTATATAATGATTTTCTTATTCTATCTGAGTACTACAACTAGAACTATCTTCAATCTTCTCAGTTTGTATAGCAGATATTTTATCATGCCTTCATACTGGATATGAATATAACAGTCTAGGTTCAATTGTCTTCAAACAGGCAGCACAGGACTGTGAGTCCATGCAGAGTAGGAAATGAACAAGGTGACCCAGTGTTAACACTGCTCTCTACCTGGAAGCACTTGTGGACCACAGTGTAGTCAGAGGAAAACCAAGTAGAACACTGAGTTTTGGAGGCAGTTTAAATACTGGAAAGGTCAAGGTAGCTGGAATTTATGGGGCCAAGTCGTAGAAAGAAGAGTGCCTAACAAGGACAAAAACCTCACAAATCTGCATATGTAATCCCATGCTTCTGCAGCAACTACACCTGAAATTGAAATTCCTTGAGACCAGGAAATATATACAGAGAGGCTATGGGCTAAACAACTCTAAAATGTCTCATAAGTGTCAGAGATATTCAGGTGCCAATGTACCAGAATGAAGATACTTCTAGTAATTCAGGAAAGACCCCCAGAAGGATCAACTTAGTATAGAGGAGCTAAAATGGTCCTGACATAGAGAAAACATTGATCTGCCTCCAAAAATTCACAAGTAAGTCATAAATGTATAAGATAATTTTCAAATAGCTTAATCTTTTACCTAAATATACTTCGGAACTAAAAGTCAGGCAACATAATCAGAAATTCAAAATTTGTCTATTATCCCATAAGAATTTTAGATATATACTGGGTAATGTAATCTTAAGGGAAATATTAGTCAATAGAAACACAATTTGAAAAGACAGTCATGTTTGAATCAACATTGACTTTAAAAGGTTATCGTAAATATATTCAAATAATTGAACAAAAATACATGAAAAATTAGGAGAGTATTATAAGATTTTTTAAAGGGTCAAATGGAACATTTAGAGATAGATAACACAGAAAGTTGTATTTTAAAGATTACTAAATGGGCTAAAAAGCATACTGGACACTGGGAAACAGAAGAAAATATTAAGGCACAGCAGGATAAAGCATCATAACATGAGCTTTCCAGTGTGATAGATTCAGTTGCAGCAAGCAGCATTTTAAATACTCCATAGACACACATGGTTTTGAGATACTGCTTTGGATACTGCATATTGCAAAACATTCTTTTTCATTGCACAGTCTTATTGGAAAATTCTGATCTGAAATGAAGCACAGAGAGAATATGTCCAAATTAGATGAATGAAAAAATAAAACCAGTGTCTCAATGTCCCATAGGACAATATCAAGTAGTCTAAGGTACATGTAATTAAATCCCCACAAACAGTGGAATAATTAGGCAGACATCTATAGCAAGAGACATTATAACCTAAGTCAGTGAAAATTAATGTAAAGGAGAAAATTTGATTTGTTGAATGAAAAGCATTCAAACAAACAAAAATCCATTTAAAAAATCATAATCTTGTTGAAAACAATGCTAGTCAGAACACAATGGATAAAATATTTAATACTTTTTTAACAAGCTGATAAAAAAAGGGCTGGGAGAGGGAATTTGCCCATATCTGTACCCACAAAACTTTTTGCAATAATAAAGCCAAAAACAAACAAAATGAGACAAACACAGCATCCAAATACAATATAAATTTTCACCCCAGATAAATACCATATTAAAAAATTAAAATAATTTCTTTAGGTACAAGCAAAATGAAAACATATGAAACAATGAGGAAAAAAGAAAAATGTAGATCAGCAGAAATGTTAGGCATATGGGTATAGAATTTATTTTTCTTTTATAAAACTACTTTGTGAAATAATGACACTAAACAGCTAACCACCATCTTAGCTCTCTTTCTGGCTAACAAATTATATAACAGAGGTAACACGAGCTTATTTGATTTTTATTAAACCTAGGTAGATTGAAAGTTGTATGTCTGTATTACATTTAATATCATTATCTCTAAAGATATATCTGTCTTAATTAAACAGATACACTTAGTTTAGTTTTTATTTCTGAAGATTATCCCAGCTCACATGAACTTGAAAAACACTTGACTTAGTTTCTATATTTCTGAGAGTAACTGATTTAATACAATGTTTGTCTTTAAGTCAATTAAATAGATCTTTTTGCAAATTAATTTCAGCAATATCATCTGAAGGTAAAAAATTAGAACACATCTATCATTATGGAACCTGGACTGGATTCTGGTGTAAGAACAAAGTGGCACTCAGATACTTTGGAGGATCAGAGGTTTATTTAACACTGGTGGGCTGAGAGAAGACTGTTCACCAAAAGTCTGAGCCCTGAGCACAAGCTTTATACCCTTCTACTTCTGCACACATGGTACTTTTGGCATGTGCGAGAAATGGGGTAGGAAAGAAGAATCCAGAAGGGCTTTGAGACAGGGACTGGAATTCCCTTGCTGGTTTGGTCAGCCATGTTAGAGTACAGTTTTTCCCTTATCACTATAACATATATACATAGACATACATCAGCCTACAGATAGACACAGAATGCTTACAGCTTTCATTTTAAATTTCAGCCATGAAATGTGCATGAAAATACAAAACTCACTAGTTTATTAAAGAACAGTGAGATCCAATTTGTGGTTTTTGTAGTCAGAATAAGCTAAGGTTACCTGCTCAGGGTCTAAAACTAAATATTTATGGAAAAGACTTTTTAAAAATTTTCCTAGACCTAGTTTTCAAAATAACCTTTCCTTTTTTCTCCCTTCTTGTTAGAATTACCTTGATTCCTAGGGAAGATCATCTAGAATGCTTATATTTCAACAGGCATAGAGGAAAACAAAAACAAACAAAAAAAAAAAAAAAAAAAAAAAAACAAAAACAAAACAAAACAAAACCCTCAAGTTCCACAAAGAAGGGCTTTTGTTCCCTAAGTCGAGATCTTTTACATTGTCTGCAAGCCTTTTTAGATAAATAGGGAAGTTTTGGGTTTGGTAAAAAGGATGAGTTTTGGATTATATATAAAGCTCCATTTTACTTTGCCTTTTTGTATAAGGGAAAAGATATTCAACCAAAATGGAATACAAATAATTCCTATAGTCTATGTTTCAAGCTGTTTACTTTTGGAATGTTTCAGTAAATCTATGAAAGTTTCAGGTTTTTCTTTCCCTCTGGGTACACAGTTTTCATTTTAGTTTATGAGAGAAGAGGTGAAAAATAAGTTTCTATAAGGTGCTGAATGTCAGGCTTCGTAGTAGACCCAGTCTGGCTTCTCAGTCAGACCCAGTTTTGCTTCCAGCTCATTTCCAGACTCAGTCCTGTTTCTAAGTTGGACACAGTATGACCCTGGACTCAGTTCTATTTCTAATCAGACCCAATCTGACTCTGCCCAGTTTCTGGACCCAGTACAGAAAAAGAAATGTTCAAATTAAGTCTGAAAGTTTACAGTGCAAAAAATTGCAGAACTAGGATCTGAGAGGAACTTACTCACCACCTCCAGACCCTGGAGAGCACAGTGAACTCACATGGCTCAGCACATGTCTTCACCTGCTCATTGCTTCTGGGGCCATCAGTGTTTCCTTCAGTTCCTGCTTGTAATGCTAGAAGTCTTAAAAGATTAACTGAGTCAAGGGGCACCTGGGTGGCTCAGTGGTTAAAGCCTCTGCCTTCGGCTCAGGTCATGATCCCAGGGTCCTGGGATCGAGCCTCACATCGGGCTCTCTGCTCAGCGGGGAGCCTGCCTCCTCCTCTCTCTCTCTGCCTGCCTCTCTGCCTACTTATGATCTGTCTGTCAAATAAATAAAAATCTTTAAAAAAAAAAAAAAAGATTAACTGAGTCATATTTAAAATTTTAAGAGTTTATTTGAGCAAAAATCAATTTGAATCACGCAGCCTCCCATCTAGCAGATAGAAAAGCTCAGTGAAGCTATCCAAAAAAGAAAGACTTTTATAGGCAGAAGGGAGTGGGAACAAGGAAGTTATACTAGGCAAAAAGTAAATTGATTATTGCAAGGTTACTTTTCTTTAGGGTGTGGAACTAACTCCTTAGTGTTGATCAGGAGATTCCTCATTGATTTAAGATTTTATTCTTGAAATAATCAAAACTGTAATTAAATCTCAGTTTGGTGACATGGAGATTAACATGAGTGACTCCATTTTAGACTAGTTGTCTTATTTTTTGACATTATTAGCATTAATAAATAATTACAAGTTCAGATAAAATGCTAATTGCAATTTTTAGATTATTCAAATAACAGTAAGGACTTTGGAAAGTATGGTAATGACATTTCATTTTCATCTCCATAAATGTCATCCTATTTTTAAAAGCCTGCAATTCTAAAATGGATATAAAGATATACAATTGTGATAGTCCAGATGTAAAATACAACTTGAATATGTATGACTGTGATTATACTAAGCAATTATTTTAAGTATTCTAGAAAGACATATTTTCATTTTTTCCTCATCAAGGGCAGAAAAATGAGTGAACATTATTCCTCACTTCATACTGCTGTATCATCAACATACCAAGTCCTTCTTTAAGAAATACATATATATTTCCTTAATCCTATTTCTTGTCTGCCCCACTCCTAGAGAGCCATTCTACTATGTCTAATAGTTATATTTTTAGTGTGTTTTGTACAATATGTGTTGTTATTATCTGTATATGTATCTTTATATAAATGGAATCATGAAGTATCTTCATTATTTTTTAAAGTGTGTGCATATGTGTGTGTGCATGTGTTTGTGTGTTTTCTCACTCAGCTCTGTTTTGAAGTCCATGCAGTTGGTTTTGTGCCTATTACTTCAAGTTGCCAATTGTTAAGAAAAAAACAAAAGAAACAATAAAAACTAGGATATTTGTTGAAGATGGTAAGTGAAACTTAACTCAAGGGGAGCTATTGTAACAGGTATAGGGAACATTGCAATAGGCTCTTGTAGTGTGAAGGAGAGAAATTGGGCTCAACTCCAACACAAGGAGAAATGGGAATTTGTAGCCAAGATGTAGTGGTAGGTTTGTTATGCCCCAATAATGGGTTCATGATTAAAGGAGCGAGACTGATACAAAGCGGTCAAGCAAAGCTTTATTTCGCACCAATCATCAAGAATCTAACCAAATGTTCAGGGCCGCACCTCTTGCACGAGAGGGTGACCCTTCTCTGTTTCACAGGCTAGCTTTTAAGGACAAAGGCCATGCGGTTGGGCCTGGCCACGCACAGATGGCCAATGAGATAGTAACACACACAGGAAACTCCACAGTGATGCTAGGTGACCAATTGAGTTACAATTTACCCTAGTAGACTTTTGAACCAGCCTATTACACCTTGATTGGGATTGGCACCAAAAAGGGCTCCCAAAGGGCAGGGCCCATACTGCTTGGTAACCAGGGAGACAGTATGCACCCCCCACTGATCAGATGTCTCCACCTGGCCAGACCCACCTTTGTATCTGGGCTTTGTTACCTGTAAATCCCCAGGGGAAGGGGAGCAGGGACAGTTTCTAAATAGGTCCTTACATTCCCCCTTTTCTTTGGAGACAAGTCAAATCTTTGACTTTTTAGCCAGTTCTATACCTTCCTTTTAATGGCGGCTAGACTGTTTTAATGACTCCAGTGTGATTTACCCAAAAACAGTATTTATCTACTAAGGTTATACAGAGCCCCCTCTTCTCCTTTTATCAGAAACGGTAGGTTAAGCCCCGCCTTTTTATTCACAATTGCTTATACCTCCCGCCTATATCTTAACAACAGGGCCAACAATGAATTTAACGAACTCATTGTTTCCAGAGTCTTAGCTGTAGTCCATGATCAGCAGGGTCCATCAGCAGTGGCATCCACCTCTGGGGGGCATCTTCATCCTCAGCTCATTTAACGTGACCCACATGAATCCAGGTCCTGATGCCATCTACTTTTATTGCCATGGGGTGGTCAGGATGACAGTAAACAGTCCCTTTCAGCGAGGCTCCCAGCCTCCCACTTGGCAGCAGCGCATCCAAACTAAGTCCCTGGGTTGGCAAGGATGTGGCTCCACCTCCGATTCTGTCCCAGTGTGGACACTGGGATCCCTGTATAGGCTCTTTTAAGACAGATTGTAATGCCTGCAGTGACTGGAGTACAGACTGAGCAGTCCTTTCTACTATAGCAACCTCTTTCTCTTTTCCCTCTCCCCATTCTAGTTCTTTCCACATTTACCACCTGACATTGAACACATCTATCAACCACACCTTGAGCCATACGCTCCAATTTAGAAACCTAGAACTGCTTGCCCATAAGCTCTTTAAACTTGCGTGTCCCCAAATGAGTGCCCTGATGTATTTGGTTTACTAATTTTCTTCTAGTCTTAGTCCAATCTTCTTTATAGTCTAATTTAGTCCACTCTACCATAGTGAGTCCTCCCTTAGTCAGTTCATAGAGGTCGCACCATCTCCACCAGCCACGGTATCCACAGCCTGCAGTAGCCCAACATCCCAAGAAACTCCCTCATGGAGACCAAAGCCTAAGTGGTGTGGCTCTTACAAAGCTGTGTTTTTATTGCTGACATCCAATACCTTTTTCCTGCAGAGTTTGTAAGAGAGTTCTCATCCCCTGCAAGCAAGACCCATAGTCCTCAGAGGCTATTTCTACTATTCCCACTAACTCAGTCAGATTCTTCCTTTCAAATTCATCAATTTTCTGAAGTTTCTTCCTTATATCTGGGGCTGACTGACTAGCAAAGGCAAGATCGCCTACACAAGTTATCATCCAACTTCTCTGAAGTTTACCTTAAGTTGTCTAGCTTAGGTAAATGAACATTTAATAACAACCTAATCTAGAATTTAACACCCATAAAGCCATGTTATTAAAACAAAATTTTTCTCTCTAAAATAACCCTCATTTCCAGAGATAGCCAAATCAGGACTAACTTGTTTGAAAAACAAGTCCAGTTTTAACAAACTTGGCCTAATTGTTTACATAAGCTCAGCAAGAACAGTAAGTGTGATCATATAGATCTTTTAGAATCTGCTTTGCTGGAACTTTTTATAAGGAATCTCTAGGCTGAACTTTTGGTAGCCTCTCTGGGCCAGAAGCCAAGCCATGTACTTGCCATCAGACATGCCTGCAATACCTGTTGATTTGGGCAAATTTCTCTTCCTGAGGTACCCAAAGTATTTTGTGGCTCCTGCTCCTACCAGAGAGTGACATTCTTTACTCACCTGGTGAGGCTGCTGGGAACTCTGTAAGCAAGGTATCAGGCCAACAGTTCCAAAGGGCTTTATGGCTCCAGGTTTTAAAAAGTCAACCTTAGTTCCTTCAAGCTGATCATATCTGAGTCTTTTCAAACATGATGTTCCAGTCAAAGCCTTGGTAAAATAACCAGTGTCCAATACTGTCCTGTTACGAGGAGAAAAGATTCCTATTGAACTTATGCAAATGACTGATTGTCAAGGAAGAACTTATTGAGCCCTTTTTGTTTCAGAAGGTTCAGATAGAGAGAAAAGTTGACTGCCTTGATTCATTTACAAATGAACATCTTTACATCTCTGTAAGTGACAGGTAACTTAAAGTTTCCCTAGTCTAGAGGAACAAACATTACAGGACTAGTAATGTTTCTAAAACATGAAGAGATACAACATTACAACCTTTCAGTTTATCTAGTCCCATGTTACTAATTCTGGTTTAGTCTGAATGTAGCCCTTACTTCTGTAAATCTTTACCCATTTCAGTTCCCAGGATTTTAAGATATCAAAGATTGTATTTGTCCTGAAAGTCTTCCCGTATGAATTTCCTTTAAGGTGGAACTCATCTTACAAGAGAACTAAAACAATTACCAATGAAAAAACTCAGAACAAGTATAGTTAAATATCAAGTGATGACCCTTATCAAAACATTAAAATTTTAGGAAATGTATAGAACCTCTAGAATAATTACAGCATTTACCCAAATGCAACCCAAGGTTTATCAGTAACTTAGTGTATCAAGGAAGCCTTATGAACCAAAGAGATCTCATTTACAACTCTGGAGAGGCAAAGAGAAAACCGTTTACATTTCAATTAAGTGAAGAAAACTTTGCCCTTTTAAACAGAGAGAAAACCAGCTTTCTATACCAGTTTCTTTCCTTGTTTTTATTTTTAAGTGTGCATCCTTAAGATAGGAGTTTTCTGGGTTTCTCTCCCATCATAAATGATGTCGCAGACAAAGGGGGGGGATCATTCAGATGCTGTCCTGCTTGTGTCCCTCGCGGGAACTTAGGAGCCTCTTAGCTAAGGTCTGTCTGTATAAACCCCGGACCAGGCTAGCCCGTGGAGTAGATGACCGTTATGCCATATGATGCCCCGTGAGACTCAGGGTGCAGCCCACTCAGACTCTGTAGCCAAAGCTGTGGAGCCACATAGACACATTTACACAGTCAGGCACTCTTCAGATTCAAACAGGTTGGACACCTCCCCCAACCAGGTCTCCCCTTCCTTTTTGTAGGAATGGATCTAGCTCAAACAGTGGCCCCAGGCCTGTTTTTCTTTCTTATTCAAACAGGATCAGGCATCTGGTATTTTTCTCTCCTTTTTACCTATTTCCTACTTTTCTACAGAGTTGTTTCCCTTATTTCCACCAGTCTTAATTACACTTAGCAGAATTTTGTTCTCTTAGTAATACCTTAACCTCTACTGAAGATTAAATATAAACCAATTGTGAATTGTTACAACAGAATTCTTTAGATGGCAAATTTATCAATTAAGGACAAAATATGTTTACCAACAGATTTCAAAAGCACAAACCTAGTTCCAGCAACCAGTGCTCTAGCACTTTATCCCATTTGGTTGAAGTTTCAGGTTAGCAAAGACTTTGAAAGCTACTTTAACAATTACCCATTGAAACTCTGAGACAGACAACCATCAATTTAGTCATCTCTTTGCTAACAGATTTCAACACAGATTTTAAAGATTTTTTTTGACCTTAAGTAAAAACTCTTTTAAGTTTCACAGACCCTGAGAAAGGGTCTGTGCTATGTGTTGCGCGCTCGCCTCCATGATTTCCCACACACTCTCCCTGCAGTAGGGAACAATGTGGCCAAGAGTCAAGAGTTCTTAGTTAATCCTTGTTGTTCTGTACCTCCCACAATCCACTCCCTGGTTGATTGTCTTGCTAATGGCTTTAGCCAAAACTACCTGGGCTCCCGAGGTTTGCTTGTAGTTAATGTAAACTTGTTATAGGGACTTGCGGTTATCTGACTAGGTACTGATGTAATGTTCCTCCTATTCTGGTTTACCTTATAAATGCTTGTAAGATGTGGAAGCCTAGGTGGCCGCCGAGGGGGACTCAAACCCCCTTGATTGCCTAGGGAGACTTGAACCCCCTGACTGTCTAGGGGGACTCAAAACCCCTGGCGATCTACCAGTGGAGGGAAGGGGCTTCCCCGCATCTTCTCCAGCCCTGGGGAGCATGGCCACATCCGGCTTCACTCCGGTGGGCTATACCCGGAGCTCCACCCAGACAGACCAACCGATCTCACAGAGCACCTGGAGATCGGCAGATTCCACAGAGTAAAATCTGTGAGATCTTATCTCCAGGCTTTTCCCAGAAATTCTGATGCTGGCTCAGTTCTCGTCATTTAATCCCAGACAGAGCCCCCATATGTTATGCCCTAATAATGGGTCCATGATTAAAGGAGTGAGACTGATACAAAGCGAAGGTCAAGCAAAGCTTTATTTCATGCCAAGCATCAAGAATCTAACTGAATGTTCAGGGCCGCACCTCTTGCACGAGAGGGCGACCCTTCTTTGTTTTACAGGATAGCTTTTAAAGACAAAGGCCATGCGGTTGGGCCTGGCCACGAACAGGTGACCGATGAGATTGTAACACACACAGGAAACTCCACAGTGATGCTAGGTGACCAACTGAGTTACAATTTACACTAGTAGACATTTGAACCAGCCTATTACACCTTGATTGGAATTGGCGCCAAAAAGGGCTCCCAAAGGGTGGGGCCCATACTCCTTGGTAACCAGGGAGACAGTATGCCCCCCCCCCACTGATCAGATGTCTCCACCTGGCCAGACCCACCTTTGTATCTGGGCTTTGTTACCTGTAAATCCCCTGGGGGAAGGGGAGCAGGGACAGTTTCTAAATAGGTCCTTACAGGTTTAATTAAAATATAGCCTTATTCCTGATGCTTTTTCGTAGTAAGTTTATATCCACTAATACCTCATACTACATACTTCCTAATGAAGATAGGCCAAGTAGTCAGATATCACCTGGAGAATGGTGGAGGATAAAAGTAACCCAGTTAAATATTGAAGATGAATCCATACATGGAGGATGGGGTATTCTGGCTAAACTGATTTAGCATTGATGAGGAAACAGAAGGCTGGCTGAGGACAAAGCAAAAGCTGGCACCTTGCACCCCCTCTCCACTGGCTCCCCTCCCCCTCGGTAATATATGTGACATTCCTTGGGCACCCCTGACTGCCATAAATGAGAAACAGAGTTAACTTGCAGAGATCAGAATTCTGCAAGACAGCATTCTCCCTTGGTTTACAAATGTCCTAGAGATCTATAAACAAAGAAGTTACCTTATCAATAGCACAATTTCCAGAGGCAAATAACTCAGTTCCTCAAGCCCTAATGTCACCCTCCCCTCCATAAACAAAACTGAAGGAGGCTGAGGTAGAAGGAAATGTAAATATAGTTAAATCTCTTCTGAACTTAAATCTCACTAACAAAGAGGCTTGATAGCAGGATTGTGACATCCCACCAGGAATCTCCCAACTATCTTGATGTTAATGACTGGCCAAAAGACAACATTTGATCAAGCGGCTAGGCCTTGGGAATCCTAGGCCCTCTTTAGCATATGAAAGCTCCATTGAAACCTCCCTTCCCCTCACCTTCCCCCAACCTCAAAGTACATTACCTGTCATCCCTCACAACCCCAGGCAGCATCTCTTGCTGCCCATGGGTTCTGTTCCCGTGCTTTAATAAACCACCATCTTGCACCAAAGATGTCTCAAGAATGCTTTCTTGGTCATTGGCTCCGGACCTCAGCCCTCTGAACCTCACCTAGGTTCTAGAACTTCATCAGCATGATTCTTGCTAAAACTGGACAATGCAGACAAATACAGAAGTCCAAAAGTTGAGACTGAGTTGAAAAATAACTCAGAATAGCCTGAGTAGAGTCTGTCCAGGGAGGGAGTCTGCCACTTTCATACATTGCTTGGATGTGAGCACCTAGATAATCTTGAACTTCATTTTAACACAGTGCCATAATGAAATTTCACTTTTATGTTTTTATCTGTATTTATGAATATCATTTTGAAAGCATACCAGTTTTTGAACCAGAGTAAATTATTATTATTTACTTATGACAAATGACAATCATTTGGTTCCCCTGCACCCCAGTTTTTGCCCACAGGACAAGACAATGAAAACGAGTTCTCACCTTTTAGATAGGCTCATATTTTAGGCAAATATGAACCTATCTAAATATGGGTTTACAAATATAAATTTTCTTTGCTTATGGGGGTTGGGGAGAAGAAGACAGTTGTCAGCATTCTCCTTTTGAGGGAGAGATTGTAAGTATGAGGATGTTATATTATGGACTCTCTCCTTTGTGCTTTGGTATGTAAATAAATCTCTAATGGGAAAGACAAGACCAACTTCTCCAGAAGTCCTCCCTTTTGACATATAAATACCTATTAAAATAACCTTCTGAATCTCTCCAATTCTCCTTGTTCTTCAACCACCCTTTGAGTTAACCCAGGGCTATAGTACTGAACTGTTTTACTTCAACAGAGATAAGAGATGGCTACTTTCTTTTGGATGGGGACAATTACATATACTATTAGGGAGACAAATGGCTACAGACCAACTTTGCTTCTTATGGGAAATGCAAAATGTTTCTGGTGACATAAAAGCAAACTTTTATCTTCATAGTGTTTCAATTTCTGCAGCTCGGGAGGCTGAAACTTTATTGGAACATTGAGAAATCCAGGAAATATTTTTTTCCACTGCATATATACAGGTTCTCACTGATCTTTTGGAGAATTTCTCTGGGTTACATATTCAAGAAGTGGATTAATGGATTATGTTTGTTTTGTAAAACTGCAACACCAATCTACAGTTTTCCTGCCTACTGAAATCCCTGGAAATTCTTGGCATTAATTAGCTTTATAATGTGTACCAATTTAATGCATGTAGTCTTTAATATTTTAATTTGCATCTCATATGTAATGAGTTTCAGCATGTCTTCGAATGCCTGTTAGCCTCTGATATTTCTTGTTAAATCTCTTTCCTATTTCTCTTTTTGAATCTCTTTTTAATGTTTCTGTGCCAACTTTGTCTATAGTGTTCTTCAATTAATGGAAGAAAGTCTATTTCTGTGTTTTTAAATGCCTATGCATTTTTTTGCCTAATACATTGTTATTCACAAAAAAATGGGCCCTAATGCTAGTTGCTTATCTTAAATTCAATTAACTTTATAGTTTTTCTGTTCACATCTTTACTTAACTCATCTCTATTATATGGGGCTTGTAAAGATTGTTTTATTTTTCTTCATATATAAGCTTGTTTTTTAAAGTTTTCCTGCTCAAAAATACATCAGTTTTCCAATGTTGTTGATGAGATTTTAGAATATAGATGAGGTTCAGTGGGGTGGCCTGGAACCCATTACCAATAAGGAATTCTTGAGATGTCTTTGGTGCAAAATAGTGGTTTTATTAAAGCACACAGACAGGCTCTGGGGGCAGAAAGAGCTGTTGCACTGGGGGTTGTGGAGGCATGGCTGATGATATACTTGGGAGTTGGAGGAAGTAAGGAAAAGGGAGGTTTCAAAAAAATTTTCATGTTAAAGAAGTCTGACAGGGTACCTGAGGCCTTGCCATTGTCAAGTTAAGGTTTTTCCCTCTGGCAAGGCATTAACATTAAGATAGTTGGGACCTTCCTGGAGGAACTTTACACTCTGTCTAATTCAAGTATCTGTTAATGGGGTGCAGGTTAGAAGGACATTAATTGTACCCACATTTCCTTCTGGAAGCTAGGTTATTGATAGAAATGCTTTGTTCTCGTAGATTGTTAAAACATTTATAAATTGAGGGAGACTCATGTCTTGCAGGATTGTGAACTCTGTAAGTTAACTATTTGTTTTTTTCTTTCCTTAGCTTTAGGGCAGCCAGGAGGGCAGTAGGAAAAGTCACATATATTCCTTGGGGAGGGTGCTGTGGGATGTCACCTTCTGCTTTGTCCTCAGCTTGCCTTCTGTTCACTCACCAGTTATTATATATTAAATTATCTGGGCCTGTCATTACATTTTAAGCAGCAGCACCCAGGGTGCCTGGGCGGATCAGTCAGTTAAGCCTCTGACTCAAGATTTCACCTCAGATGAAATATAGATATAGATTAAAAATATGTATATTGATAGTCAATAGATTTTAAAGCATGCCTGTAGTATATGCACATATATTTTGTCCAGTTAAATTATATTTTAAATCTAGACACTTTATGCAACAAAAAAGTATCATAGGGATGTCTGTCTCTTTTACTAAAAACTATTTTACCAATAAAAGTGAAAATGTGGAAATAATTACAAATTTATGCTAATTTGAGACACGTTTGCCTTTCTATAATTCTGAAATTATCCATTAATAAAGCTATTACTTAGAGATTAACCTCATAGAAATACATGCTCATTTTTTGTGTTCCCTTTCCTAATGGGATTAACTATTAATGTTTCAAAATGGTCACATGAAAACACTAGTGGTTTCAAGGCATTTTTTTACAATATCAAATAATATTAGAAAAATATATTTGAAATCATGATGGTCACCCAATATTTTAAATTTTGTGCTTATGTGTTCAGTTTTTTTTTTTAATTTACATAAAATATACTCAATAATTGATACATTCTAGGCATAGCTCTACACAAAATGGGGGCCCAAATAGATATCATACTTGTTTTCAGGAAAGTATAAATGATAAATTAATAAACATTAAGCTAATAGTCTTAAAATGATTGCTATTATCCTAAAGTCTATGAAGAAAACTTAACAAATACACCCAAAATTTATTTTAGAGAAACCTTACCCAATATCGCAGCTTACTGAGACTTCCCAAACCCCTCAATTTTCCAACTCCAACACTTTTTCTAGATTCTATTCCCAATTATGAAGCTAGAAAACATCTGCACAAAATGTCCAACCTCTTCTGCTTTTAATCATTCCTTACACTATAATTAATATTATCCCAGCTCATGATTTTAAATCATATGTACATGTTGATAAATTCTGCATTTATATTTTTAGTCATGTGATCCAACTGATAAGGGAACAAAAGCCTTGGCTGAGGACAAAGCAAAAGCTGACACCCTCCAACTTCCCCCCCACCTTCACTCCTGGGTGGAGCATATGTGACATTCTTAAGGAATCTCCCACCCATCTTAATGTTAATACCTTGCTAGAGGGCAAAATGACCTTCTGCAATGACAAGGCCTCTGATATCTGGTATCTTTTATAGGTCCTCTTTAGCGTATGAAAGTTCTATTGAAAACTCCCATTTCCTTACCTCTCCCCAACTCCAAGGTACATAACCTGCCATCCTGCACAACCCTGGGCAGCCACTCTTCCTGCCCACAAATCCTGCCCTGTGCTTTAGTAAACCACCATTTTGCACCAAAGATGTCACAAGAATTCTTCCTTGGTCATCAGCTCCGGACCTCACCCCACCGAACCTCACTTATATTCTAGAAATTCATCACAACCACTATATTCTACTCTCTCCTTGGAAGTCTTCTTAATCCCATGTGTAATATATCCAAACAGAAATATTTAACCACATTCCCAAATCCAATATCAGTAATAAGCATATTTATTCATGTAGATGTAGAAGCCCAAATCCCTGAAGTTATCCTTGATTTCTAATTTTTCCTCACACTCAATATTTAATCTGTAAACATATTCTATGAACATAGCCTCTAACAATTATTTTCATCACCTCTACCTCTGTCACACTAGCTGAAGCCATTTATCCAGTTGCAGTAACCTCAAACATGGTTTCACTGTTTTTACACTAGACCTTCTAAACTCCATTCTCCACTCAGCAATCAGCATGTATATACAAATCATCCTGAATAAGATCCAAAGAATTCAGATGGGTTTACTAATAAGAAATATAAAATATACCATTTTTTGTTTAACTTTTCAACTTTTTAAGAAGTCTCTGTTCTCCTAATACACTTTGCCTTACTGGATTTGTTTTTTAATCCATCAAGCTTCCATACATACATCCAAGCTTCCATACATACATCCAGCCTTCCATACATACATACATCAAGGTTCCATACATACATCCAGCCTATTACCTTCACTTGATAATCTGCTACTATTTGTTTGTTTGCTTCCCTCATTCATCTTGTCATGTGCCCAAAGTCACCTCCTCCAAAGAGGTCTTCCCTAGCTTTCTTGTCTAAGATGCACTATTCGCCAATTCCCATTAAGTTATCTTGCCTCATTATACTCTTAGAATGCAGGAATACATGATATTAAATTTATATTTATTTGCTTATTTATAGTATCTCTTTCTCTAGTATCATAATTTAAGCTTCATGAAGGTGGAGACTTTATATTGTTCTCAACTACATCTCCTGGCATATAGTAAAAACTCAGTATGTTTGGGATACATAAATTAATAGAAAAAAATGCAATTGTAAAGATCTGATCATAGAAGTATTATAAAAGAAATTAATTGGATGCAAGTCTACATTTTGATTTCAAAGTTGGAAGAGAAAACAGTAAAGAAAAAAATTATAATTAGAATCTTAACATTTAGGCGGTGGTTTGTTTTTAATACCATTACTACTCTTCAAAACCAAAAGATATACTCTGAAAGAAGATTAAAAAACAATGGGAACAATATAGAAATATTAGTAATTGAAAACAGAAACAATACCTAGTATATTAAATAATTGGAAGGATTCAAAATGTGTTGAAAAAATAAGGGACTGATCCTTCTGAAGACCATAATTCAATTAATATACTCTTGAATGATGTAGGTAATATTTGGATATTTTTATCCCACTTGATGATGGTTGCATTATACAAGATTAAATTTGTATTTGTCAATGCCATTGTTGATAATGGCAAAATTGTATTCATGTCTGTGAAGACATCATAGCTTATTTAAAAATAAAATATTGGCCATTATTTACTTAGTATGCAATTTATTCAAATAGTCATAACAAGTATGAAGCATCTTAAACCTAGCTGAGTCAAATAATTACATAGAAATAATTTATTTGCTTGAATAACATATTAAAAGATGATATGCATGACTTAGCCTATACATAAAATTCCTTAAAAAATAAAACATGCTAAGAATTTTGCACCAAAATGTAACACAAAATATCTATCAAAAAATAAAATAAGAGAAGTAGAAATATTAAAGCAAGTATTCTTTCCAAGAACATTGTCTGAGGACTAACATATTCATTATCTCTTTTTATCTGTGCTATAATGCAATATCCCTTACTTTTGCTTTCCATTAGCTTAAGGTTTCATTTTGGGAGAATATGAATCATCTTTATTTTTTACTATATCATGTGGCTATAAATTTTGAAAGAGAGCACTAGTCCAAAAGGATTTTCAAAAACTAATTGGAAGATTATACTACAAATCATGATTATGGACTAAAGTCTTCTCATGATCTTCTCTTCCAAAACAAAACAACAACAAAAAAGAAAAAGTATAACTGCTTGCAAAAATCATAAGACCCTGACTTATCTAGAAAAACACAGTACTTGTTTTAGAATGGAATTAAGTTTAGACATCATTTAGTACCATTTGTCCTTTTTAATGATGAATAAAGACACTTTATCTGAAATTTTCTCCCAGTACATAAGATATCTTCTTACCTTAGTCACTTGGTTTGTTTAAACTTCGCGTCCCTTAAAAAAAGAAATTCTTGGGGCACTTCGGTGGCTCAGGTGGTTAGGCATCTGCGTTTGGCTCAGGTCATGGTCCCAGGGTCCTGGGATCAAGCCCCACACCAGGCTCCCTGCTCCATCGGGAGCCTGTTTCTCCCTCTCCCACTCCCCCTGCTTGTGCACCCTCTCTCTCTTTGTCAAAGAGATGTTTAAAAAAAGGAAAGAAAGAAAGAAAGACAGAAAAAAATTCTCAATTTTCTGCTAAAATACTCCAGAATTTGTTCCTTTCAGTTAGATACTTTTAAAGAGATTTTTAAAATTTATTTATTTGTCAGAGAGAGAGAGAGAGCACAAGCAGATGGAGCAGCAGAGGGAGAGGGAGAGGGAGAAGCAAGCTTCCTGCCAGTTAGAGATATTTTTAAACAAGATTGTTTTATTCACCTTTAAAAATCACTGTTAGTAAAACTGTATTATATTCCAGGAAATAGAAATAAGTTAATAAAAATTCCAGCAGAAGATATTAAAGTTGTGTGAAGTTACCAAATTGAGTCCCAAATTGAATCCCAATAATGGCTACATGTTATCGTGTTCATTTATTTATTTATTTCTATTTTTGTGTGTGTTTATTTTAATTACTGATAGGTCCTTTGGGATTAGCACAGAAATAAGGGGAGAAATGTTTCCTTATGTTAAATGCTGGGATGATTCATAAATAATACATGCATGTTTGCCAGTTAGTACCTGAATTTTAATCAGTCACCTTCTGTCAAGTAGTAATGCACTTACACATCTCTTTATGATTTAATTACTAGAAGTACCCCAATGGGTAATAAGCATATAAAGTTGCAATATCTGCAATGCAAAATTTGAAAGTTTAAAGGAAGATTTTTTTCTTTTCTTTTCTTTTTTTTGGTTTTGTTTAAAGATTTTATTTATTTATTTGACAGAGAGAGAGAGAGACAACACAAGCAGAGGGAGAAGCGGAGGGAGAGGGAGAAGCAGACTCCCTAGTGAGCAGAGAGCCTGATGGGGACTCGATCCCAGGACCCCATCATCATGACCTGAGCTGAAGGCAGATGCTTAAAGACTGAGCCATGCAGATGCCCAGGAAAATTTTTTCTTTTGTAGATGTCTTCCATATCACTTTAAAATCTCGAGTTTAAATACAAGAATTAAGTATTTCCTTTGTCTCTTTCATCTGCAAAATACACTGTGGTCTATTCATGTTAGAAATGAGGACCCAAACCTGAGATTACACACCTCCTAATAGAAGAGTCATGTTAAAAAATGCAATCCTTTGGCTGGAATCTAAAGTTATATATTTACAAATAGAAGATCCAGAAATAAAACCACAATTATATGGCCAGTTAATCTTTGACAAAGCAGAAAAGAATATCCAATGGGAAAGAGTGTCTTCAACAAAAGGTATTGGGAAATTGTCAGCAACATGCAAAAGAGTAAAACTGGATCACTTTCTTACACCAAAGAGAAAAAATTCAAAATGGATGAAAGACCTAAATATGAGAACTGAAGCCATAAATACCCGAGAAGAGGACATAAGCAGCAACTTTTTTCTAGATTGGTCCCCTGAGGCAAGGAAAACAAAAACAAGAATTAACTATTAGGATTGGATTAAAATAAAGAACATCTGCACAGCAAAGGAAACAATCAACAAAGCTAAAAGGTAACCTACTGAATGGAAGCAGATATTTCCAAATGAAACATCTGATAAAGGGTTAGTATACAAAATATATCAAGAACTTATAAAACTCAATTAAGAATTTAAAACCCAACACCCCCAAACCAAAATATCCATTTAAAAATGGGCAAAAGATGGAGAGACATATCTCCAAAGAAGACATAGATGGTCAGCAGACATATGAAGATGCCTATCATCACTTACCATCAGGCAAATGCAAAGTAAAACTACAGTGAAATATCACTTCACACTTGTCAGAGCAGCTAGAATCAACAATACAAGAAACAACAGATGTTGGTGTGGATGTGGAAAAGGGGAACTCTTGTACTGTTGGTGGGAATGTAGTGTGGCCACTGATTTATATATATATATATTATATAATGGTATACTATCCAAACATAAAAATGAATGAAATCTTGTCATTTGCAACAGCAAAGCTTTAGACTATAATGCTAAGTAAAATAAGTCAGAAAAAGAAAAATATTATATGATTTTACTGATATGTGGAATTTGAGAAACAAAACAAATGAGCACAGAGGGAAAAAAAGAGAGAGAAAGACAAACCAAGAAACAGACTCTTAACTATAGAGACAAAACTGATGGTTACCAGAGCAAAGAGGATGTGGGGATGGGTGGAATAGGTGGTGGGGATTAAGAAGTGCACTTGTGATGAACACTGGCTGGTGTATGAAATTGTTGAATCACCATATTGTGTACCTGGAACTAATATGACACTGTATGTTAGCTAACTGGAGTTGCAATAGAATCTTTAAAAAGTTATATATTTACAGAAATATTACTCAGTATGTTTATCAAGGAATATTAAATTTATGGATTACATAAGCTTGCTTAAAGATATTTGCCAAAATTTTAACATTGTTTTTATTGTTTTAAGTTGCCTGAATTACAAAGCAAAACAGTTACAGTTGTAAAAATTTAAAAAGAGAATGCTAAAGAAATAAGTTAAAAATCTCCCTAATCCAGATCTTACTACCTTCAATGACCATTGCCCACCCCCCAAAAACCCCCACAACTTCTAAAAATTTTTTACTCCACCATGCTATCATCCATCAGTCTGAATACATTCAGAATGATTCAGAATGAAATACTTTATATTAGATGAAAATTATGTATTCTTGGAATTTATATCAAAGTAAACCATTAAAGATATATGAATTTTTCTGATTTATCTTTAATATCTTTACATTCTTCTAGGGTAATTGCTTGACTTAGTTTTCCAGGAAAAGTTGCTTTATTATTTTTTTGTTTTGTTTTATTTTGGTTTTTGTTTTGTTTTGTTTTGTTTTGAACTAGGTTTGGCAATTAAACATTCTATACATGTGGTAAGGCTAGTAATTGAGAAAAGTGTCTTGGGTTTAACATCTATATTCCTGTATCTACCAAATATTGCCCATTTTTCTCATAAAGCACAAATGTCTCTGTAAAACTTGATTTTTCAGATATTGAAATTGTTGTAATTTGAGGAACTTTTCCATTTGTTTTTATATAAAAAAAATAATGCAAGAAAAATAATTTATGCATTTTCACTTGACCATAAAGTCAAGGACCAATAAGGAAAGAAATAACGAGGCAATGAATCTCATCCAAAATATGCAGCAACTACTCAGCTCCTTGGAGGAATACAATTCTCATATACTTGGATTTTTCAACTTTTTAAGATATGCTACAGGTTCTTATTTCAATTTGAAGTTGATTAGATTTTGATTTTGGAAATAAATTATAATTTATTTAAAACACTACAGATAACATGTACAAAATAAGATAATATTGATATTGATTTTCAAGTTTATTAAATGAATAGAGTTTAATAATATTGTCAAATAGATTTTAAATTTCACAGTATCAGTATAAAATTTACAGTATTCTTGATGTATTTTAGTCTTTTAAATTTTTATTTCTTTCATCTTATTTTTTAACATGGTCAGAGATGCAGAAATTATCTCAATTTTATTTTTATTTTTGTATATGGAATCTTATTTTTCATGTATGCTTGTTTTTGTATATGAAATTGACTTACTTTAAAACACACTTTGTACATTTTTGAAGTTATCTTTATTAATCTGTTCCTTGAAAAAAATAAATGACATACTTCCATTTTCAACTATGATGGAGCAGTTAATAGAAAAACAGTGCTTTTGCAGATAAGGGATAAAAATCCTGTAGTAATATAAAGTGAAATACTTCTTTGAAGTATTGCAGAAGTTTTGAGAAAACTATAATTTAATGGGACCAAAATCATTTACAATACTATTTGTACAGTGAGTGTGTATGCCAGTTTTGTTTTGGCTCCATATGCCAATTCTTGGACTTTGGAGGAAAGAAGCTATGAACAAAAGGTTGCCAACAGGAGGCAACAGAGCTTTTAACAATAATATGGGCCTATATAAAAAAATAAAAATTAAAATATATCTATATATATGGTCAATCTCTTTATCTTAGACTTGCCAAAGTAGCAGATCTTATTGGCCTATCTCAGGAATATGAGAAGCACAGGGAAATGTGCAGAACATATGTCTACATTTTTTTCTCAAAGATATATAAGGCCAGGCATTAGAAGTCTGAAAAAGATTAAATTTCTGCTTCTAGGAAGATAGAGTAGACATACTTTTCCCAATTCTGCTATGTATAGATAACTAAAAACCCTGAAAAACTATATGTTCACTCAAATATATAATGACTCTGAAAGATGTACAGAAGGCAGGCCAGCTAAGGACCTTAGGACTCAAGGAACAGCATATAGTGGATTTCCTAGGTTGGCTTTTTGCCTTATACATCCTAGTCTTGAAGTGGAAGAACCAGCAATCCAGCAGTACCTACAGGGGTAGACAAAAAGGCCCTACCAAAAGCATATTCTCTAGTCAAAGACAGGAAAGAGAGAAGTAGCAAGACAGAAAATTTTGAGAAAATAAATGCAAAACAACAGACACACACACACAGACTCAGATTCCATATTCATCCATGCCAGCAAAAGCCAATTGAGAAAACCCAATTTTCACTAGGCTTTAATTTAGGTATCTTACATTACCCAGGAGCTGTCTAAGTAGGGAGCCAAGGACTTGGGACTTTCATTCCCACCAGGTAGTAACATAGTGAGGACAGGTTTTCTTAAATATGTGAATTTAGGTCAAATTAACATCCATTAGAAAAAATGAATCTTGACCCCTCCACAGACACAACATCAATTCTAAATGGATCACAGACCTTAATGTGAAGGTAAAACAATAAAGTATTGAGAAATAATTAAGGGCCAATATGTTTGTTAATTTTGAGTAGTAAACAGTGTATTATTAAACAGGACATTAAGTGTACTAGCCTTAAGAGAAACTTAAAATAAATTGAGCAATATTAAAATCAAGAACTTAAGTCTTTAAAAATTGCCATTAGAGTGTGACTTGTCAAGCCATGCAGTAGAAGAAAGTGTTTTTATAATATATATCAGATAACATATTCTATGCAGAATATATAAAGAACTAAAATCAATAAAAGAGAGAAACAACACAGAAGGAGGGAAGAAGATATAGCCCATATAAGGATAAATAATCAAGTTTGGTGCTATAGATAGCATGGGCTCAGTTATCTGGGACCTCCAAAAATTTTATCAGAAGTTTTCCAGAATTTTTTCTGACAGGAAGTTGGATCATGTATTCTTTGTTCCATTCTCCATTTTTTAAAAATCACAGTAGTGCAGATGGGGTTAATTGCCCCACACTTTTGGGCTGCCCTTGTACCCAAAGAAAAATAACTCTCTTGATGACAGAATGTTTTGGGGAAGAATGTGGAAAACATGGGGATGTCTAGGATATTGTCAGTGAGAGAAGAACTGGACATGTCCATGATGGTTGCAGCTCAAATAAAAGACAGAGGGACATGATGCTGGGGAAGTGAAGAAATTTGTCACATTATCAATTTAGGGGCATTGCTAAAAAATAAATGAACTAAGTAGAGGAGGAAATAATTTGAAAGATTATCCTTGACTCTTCTGTGAAAGTGGGCAATTCCTACACTTTCCTCTTCTTTGGGCTAACACAGCAATCATCTTATTATCCATGCAATGAAGGATGGTGTCTATATGAAATCACTGTTTCCATTTTACATGAATTTTTATTATGTATTATGTTATTAAGTATTTTCATAGCTACATAAAAATTTCGAAATGGGGCACCTAGGTGGCTCAGTCAGGTAAGCATCTGTTTCTATTTCATCTCAGGTTATGATCTCAGAGTGGAGAGATAAACACCCTCCCTTGAACTTCATGCAAAGCAGTAAGTCTGCTTGGGATTTTCCCTCCCTTTATCTCTCCCCAACACAAGCACTCTAAAAAAAATTTATGTTTCAAAGTAAAATTTGGACCATAAACAAAAGAGGATGAATGATTTTAAACAATAATGTAAACTGGCATTTAATATCTATCTAATTAAAGATATATGTATTCAAAGCATACACATAGCCTTTGTAAACATTTCCTGGTTTGACTATGAAAACATTTGATATATGTGGAAAATATAAATAAAAATAAATAAATAATGTGGAAAAATAAAATATATATAAATAAATATAAATAAAATAAAAATAAAAATGTGGAAAAGCATTAACATTTAGCATCAACATTTAGCTTTTGTATTTGTTTCTACCACATATAATTTTAAAAATACATCATGTATATGTGAATTATAGAAAAAATGATTTCTAAATACAATATATTTGGGACATTTTATTAAAATTCAATTTCAGTTTCTTATGTGGACATTTCTTCATGTTATTCCTCTAAATATATTGATTAATTTTATTTTTCAGAAAAATAATGGCTATAACACAAGATAGTTGCCATGGAATTTTATTAAGTAATAGTTAATGTTTGAATTCATATATTTTATAGGAATGACCCAGTGAACTTTACTGAAATTAAACTCATCCTTAAAACATTTCCATTAAAGAAAGAGTCATGACACATTAGTGATCTAAAAAATAATACAATCTTCAGGAGAATAATTTACTAAAGGATTATATTTGGTATTAGAAAAATTCTGAAATAATTATATGGCAGAAAAAAGATATAATGCTAAAACAGTAAATCCAATCTAACATTTAACCCTTGGAGATGTGTATGTATATATATGTATATGTATATGTATAATACTTACATTGATATTTTCTATTGTGCAAAAACAAGGATGATCTGGATGTGATTTTTTTTTTCCCCAAAATAATGTGGAATTTACAGATGGTCTTGTTTGTTCCAGAGACTTTCTCTTAAAGATAAAAATGATCAACAGAAAAGTCACTAGATTAGCATGAGGTCCATTCTCAATAGCTTTATGTAAAAGCAGAAACAATCTCAGTGAATCTAATCTCTACTTCAAAAAATGTTAAGTGCATTTATAGATTTTTATATTTTAAATATGAGTTATTGGAGTAATCAGCTCTGTTACTGTATGCAGATATGTATTCTAGAGTCTATAAAACACTTTCCAATACACTTACATGTTTTCCTGATAAAGCTAAAATTATTTAACTAAGGTATTTATTTTATACATCTTATTAAAAAATATATCTTAGCAGTGATTATAGATGAACACAGCTAATTGGGATATATGCCATGTACTCTCTATTTAATAATTACTGCTTGAATAGTTTACTTAAGCAATTCTTTAATGTTATTAAATCCAAAGCAGAAAACAATTATAAATAAAATAATACACCAAATACCACATATAGATAGAAGTTCCTATTTCTAAAATTTAGTAGACAAAGAAATTTTAACTACACCAATAATCTGAGAAGACTAAATCATTTTGAAACTTTATCAAAGTCTCAAGTATAAATGAAAAATTTTTCAGTGATGAAAAGTCCTCAATAACATTGATTGATCCACATTTTTAAGGGCAAAAACAGCCATATTTCATCAGGGAGTTTAGACATTGATAAATTTATCACATGAAAACCTTTCTAGTATTCAGCCCATACAACAGTGAAATGTTGCCTGTTGTAAGAATTTACAACCATAATATGAGATTCATAGCTCATCCTTTTATTTATTATAGAAGTCTTCTGAATACTAGCAAAATTATAAATGGTGAATTAAATCATAAATGTGTAGTTACAATCCAAAGGTCTCCCTTAAAGTAAAAGACAAAAAATGTTTGAAGTGATTATCAGTAGCGTAATTTGGTTTTATAGCTTAATGATTTTGTAAAAATGAAATATATAAGGTTAAGTTACTTAATTAGCTAAATTAAGGACCATGGCAAACAATTCTTGAGAAACCCAAGGTATGCATTTGAGGTGAGAAATCTACATGAGAGTTCTTAGTGTGTAAAGCTAAATATAGCTATACAAAGTTTTTTTTTGTTTGTTTTAGTTATAATGTGAATTAATAGGAAATTGGTGTCAAAACAAAGACTTACAGAGAATCTGTTTTATCTATTAATTTTAGATAATCTGATATTGGAAAGTTCACCCTTCCTTGGCAGGTTAACCAGTGTGTGAACAAGATAAACAATATGGAATTCATACTGATTTTCCAAAATTATTTTTAAACTTCAACAAAAATATATAAAACATTAAAAATTATAGATAAGTAAATTATTTAGCGACAGATCTATAACAAGAAACAGGTAAGTATATGGTTTGAACAAAAAATTAAACATAAAGTGAAATTAAATTAATTTTCTAATAAATTTAAAAAATATTAATTCTAATCTAGCAACACTGAAACAATATTTTTTACATCACAAATACACAAAAGACATAGAATGCTACCTAGAATGGAAAAACTGAAGTTTCTATAATTAAAATGAGAAAATAATTGTAATTAGGTTACAAATACTTTTTTTTTAAGATTTTATTTATTTATTTGACAGAGAGAGATCACAAGTACGCAGAGAGGCAGGCAGAGAGAGAGGGGGAAGCAGGCTTCCTGCTGAGCAGAGAACCAAATGTGGCACTCAATCCCAGGAACCTGAAATCATGACCTGAGCCAAAGTCAGAGGCTTAAATCACTGAGCCACCCAGGTGTCCCTAGGTCACAAATTCTTATGGATTTTAGGTATTTCACATATTTTTTCAAATTTCCATAATTTATGAATTGATAGAAAACCCCATGATATGAAAGTTTAAATGGCACAAAAAATTGATGAAGCAAAAAGCATTCTTAGCCAAATTATTAGCTCAAGTACCAAATTCTTCTGCCTAAACTTATTGTCATCAAATCAAAATCCAGGAATCCAGAAATCAATAACAATAATAAATAATTATAATTAAAATAATAATAATAATAAGCATAAAAATATGTAACTTATGCTTTATCAAATATCTAAATATATGGAAGTCTAAAACTTGGAGAAGAAAGGAATCATATTTTTCAGGGAAAGATACAGGTGCTAATACATTTGGGAAATTAATAGAAAAAGTTGTAGGTAACCACAAAAAGAAAATACTATATCTATACACACACATATGTATATATGTATTCTGTATACTACGTGTGTGTGTGTGTGTGTGTATGTACACACACAATTTAGACTCTTAAAAGAAAATTCAGGCTATCAGATTAAAGACAGGAAACATGGGACTGGGAAAGAAAATTATATAGAAATCATGATGGTTGATGTAAGTCCTTAATTTATTTTAATTATAAGATTGATGGGCTAAAACTCACTATGTAAAGGGAAGAACCTCAGAATGATAGTGTAAGAAGTTGTGTAAGCAATAAATAATAAGACCTAAATGATATAGGCTGTTCAAATACAATGGAATGAACAAGATATAACAGGAAAGCATGACAAAAAAAATAAATAAAAAATCTAAGTTACCAATTTTAATATCAGAAATAAAAATGAAATGGTAGGAAAAAATATCTCAATAGTGCAAATGGTTGTGGGGAGACATTTTCTGTTATAAAATAATAGCTCATACAATATTTAATAAAGAACATGTATTAATATGAAATACAGTCTCACAATATTTATGGCAGCAACTTTATAACAAACAAACAAAAAAGAACAATTACAGATAAAGTTCTTAAAGTTCCATTTCTTAAATGAACAGCAAGATTTACCTATCATTTTATGCACAGGATCTCCATGATTTCATTCAATTTCACCTCTTCTTACCTAAAATCATCATAACAGCAATTACTCTCTCTGTTTCCTCCAATATCAATTTTTTTTAATATGCTAGAGCATCCCTGTCAGCATAAAATGAAATTTTCTCTCACAATCTCAAAATGTTGTTAACACTGTTTCCTCTTTATGTTCAACTCTATTTCTTTGTTCCTATTTGCAACAAAACTCCTCAAACTTTATCATACTATCTATTTGTCTCCAATTCTTTGTCACCCACTTTCCCTGAAGTCCTCCAGGATCTCCTCTCAGGTAATCCACAGAAACTCTAAAGTTAAGGTAATAATTGACTTCTGTGTTGTCAAATTTAGTTCCCAAATTCAGTCCTGATGTACTTTTGAAATTAACAAGGTGATTTACTCACTTATTTATAATAGATTTTTATCTTTGCTTGTAAGATACCATAATTTTCTCATTTTCTTCTTACCTTAGAGACTATAATCCTTTATTGTATTCTTGCTTGTTTCTCCTCTTCTCAACATAATGACCAAATCTTTGCTACTATTCTACATATACAATTGTGTTCTTGGTAAAGTTATTCAGTCTCATGACTAAATACTCTTTTTATGCTAATAACACTGTAATTATTCTAAACTCAAACTTTTACTTGAGAGCAGTCTTGATTTTTGATTCTTTTATATGGGTGTCTAGTAGATTACTGAAATAAGAATTGTCCTAAAAACTCTGATTATTAGCTTCCTAACAACAAACTCACTGAATTTTCTCATTCTTTTTCACTCCTTATTGAATTTATCAACAAATCCTACTGCCTTTTTTTTCATGATGCAGTTAGAACTACACCAATCAAACCTCTACATTTGAAAACTATAATGTCAGAGATGAAAGCATAGTGATCAGAATTAACAACAAATTATATATTTTGGAAGAAAAGATGAGTGACCTTGAAGACATAGTATAAACAGTCTAGAATCAAACAATCAGACAGAAAAAACAAAAACAAAACAAAAAATACAAAAAAATTTAAAAATACAAAGCATATTTGTGAGTTCTGGTAAAAATTCCACAGACTGAATATGTATGTAATTGTAGTCCCTGAAGGAGAAGAGAGAGAGAGAGACATGAGACAGTATAGTGGTAAATTCTGTGCCAACTTGAAAAATATTTTTAAATTAGAATAACATTTAAATTCATAAACTCTAAACAGATTGCCTTCTATAATACAGTGGACTTTATCCAATTAGTTAAGGGTCTGAATAGAACAAAAAGCAAAAAGAGCTGCCTCTTTTAGCAAGAGGGAATTCCTTAGCAGACTAATGTGGATTTTGTTTATACCAGCATGTATCCGGGGTCTGTCAGGCATAAATACATGATACTACAATAGTGAATTTCTTGGGTCTCTAGTGAATTTAGTGAAGAGCACTAGAAGCAGTTGCCTTAGCAGAAGTAGTTGGCAAAGTCAACAACACAATTTCACTGCCCTATCTCAAAAGTCCCATGTCTATTTATCTCTCCAGTCCTATGTCAATTTAATCTCTCTAGTCCTATGTCAATTTAACTTGCAGAGATCTTGACTACCTATCCTTCCACACAATATCACACTAGTCCATTACACTGATGACTTACCGATTATACCTAGTGATCTAGGAACAATAATTACTTTGGGCTTATTAAGACAGCCCTGGGAGGTTGGGAGACAAATCTAACCAAAAAAATCAGAATTATTCTATCTCAGTGTAATATCTAGATGTCTATTCATGTAGGGCATGTCAAGCTATCTTTTCTAATGTAAAGCATAAGTAGTTTGATATACCCCTTTACAATTAAAACAGAAGTACAACACCTCCAGGAGGCCTCTTTGGGTTTCAGAGATAACATATTCTTAATTTGGGTGTGTTATTGGCCCACTAACTGAGTTATGTGAAAAGCCACTAGTTTTGAGTTCAATTCAGGACAAGAGAAGCCTCTGCAAAAATATCCAGGCTGCTTCACAAATTGATCTGCCATGTGGGTTATATGATATAGTAGATTCAATGATGCTTAAAGTGGCAGTGGCAGATCGGGATTCTCTTTGAGTTTTGGGAGGCCCCTATAGATGAATCAGAATACAAGCCCTTTGGAACAAAGCTGTGCCATCCTCTGCATATAACTATTCCTCTGTTTAGAAACAGCTCTTGGGTGCTGTAAAATGTGTAAACCTGGCAATTCACAGACCTGTATCCCTGGGGATAAAAATATATTATATGTTTATTAAAAAAACATATAAATTTAATTTACAAAAAAAAAAAAAGGAAGAAAGAAACAGCTCTTGGCCCACTACTGGGCCTCAGCAGAAGCTGAATGCTTAACAACGAGCCACTGAACTTCATGTAACCTGAGCGGCCCATCAGGAACCAGGTGTTATCAGACTCGCTAAACCATAAAAGTTTTCCACACACAGCAACACTCCAATACAAATAGTACATACAAAATTGGGCCCAAGCCTATGCTAAAAGCACAAGTAAATTGCATGAAAAGTGATACAAATGTCCATGGTCTCCATATTTGTCACACTACTTTCTCTATCCCAGTGTCTTAGCTCAGATATTATAACAGATTCTTGTACACTGAGTAACTTAAACAACAAATTTTTTTTTTTTTTTTCAGTTCTGGAGGCTGAGATGTCCAAAATCGAAGTGTAGGTAGATTTGGTTCTGGTGAGAGTTTGCAGATAGCTGTCTGCTCCTTATATCCTCATATGACAAAATCAAACTGTCTTGTCTCTTTTTTACATGTGAACTAATCCCATTCATAAAGACTCCACTCTCAAGATCTAATAACTTCCCAAAGGGCCCACCCATAAGAACACAATGGAGTTTAGGATATCAACATACGCATTTTAGTGTGGCATGGGCATTCGTTTATAGCACTCAGTCTGCACCTATAGCCTCAGGTGGAATTCCTTCCATCAGTTGACAGGGAAGAGAAAACTTGGGCCTCGTTTACAGATAGCTCTGCATAATGTGTAGGCATGATGAAAAAGTGAATAGACTCAGCACTATTGCCACTTTCTCTAGCATTCCTGAATGATGGTGGAAAAGGAGCATCCTGCAAGTGGACGGAACTTCAAGCACTTCACTTTGTTTGAAAAGAGAATTGGCCATTTGTATGATTATATATTGTGTCATGCTTGTGGCCAGTGTTTCAAGGAAAGGAACATGACTGGAAAATTGGTAACAAGGAATTCTGAGGAAGAGGTATGTGAATAGACTTTTCTAAATGGCAAATATGTGTGTGTGTGTGTGTGTGCGCGTGCGCGCATGCGTGTGTGTGTGCATGTGTGTATGTATGAAGATATGTGTACCATGTCATTGCCCACCACAAAGTGACCTCATCAGAGAATATTTTAATAATATAGTGGGTATCCCAGAACCCCAACAGGCTTATGACAAAATTGGCTGTCATGGCAAGGATGGAGGTTATGCATGGGCTCGGTAACACAGACTTCCATACACCTGGCTACAGTCACTGTCAAGTGCCCAATTAGCCAATAGCAGAGACCAACAATAAATGTTCAATATGGCATAATTCCCCAGGTTGATCAGTCAACTACCTAGTGGCAGGTAGTTGACCACTTCTGCTATGGAATGAGCAGTCTTTTATTCTTAATGGGTTAGATATTTACTCTGGATGTAGATTTGGCGTCCCTATATGCAATACTATAAGAACTGCTATTTATGAACTTACACAATGTCCTATCTACTGTCATGTTAGTCTACACAGCATTTGTTCTGAACAAGGAACTCATTTCATGCAAACAAAAGAGTGGCAATGGACTGATGCTCATGGAATTTACTGGCTTTATCTCATTATCCAACATGCTGAACCAGCTGGATTAATAGAACTGTTGAAAGGCTTCTTGAAGATCCAGTCACATTGTTAGCTAGGGGAAAATGCCTTGCAAGGCTGGGGCAAGATTCTCCATAGGTTCTGAATCAGTGTCCATTCAATATGTGGTAGATTTCCCCATAGCTAGGACATGCAGGTCCGGAAACAAAGGTCTGGAAATGAGAGAGGCACCAATCGCTATTACTCCTAATGACTCACTAGTAACATTTTTGCTTCCTGTCATGGCAACTTTATGTTCTGCTAGCATAGAAGTTTTATCTAAACTTCTTTTTATCCCCTTCTCCCCCCCCCCACCATGATTTGGAATCTCTTCTGATTTGGTTAAAGCTCATTTTCCTGGGGTCTTTGCCACCCTTTCAGTATTTTATTTGCTCCTTGATATAATCTTATCTGGACAAAATGACAAGGCGGGAAAAGTCACCACAAAAAAAGAACAAGAGGCAGTACTGAAGGCTAGGGACCTAATCAATACAGACATTAGTAATATGTCAGACCTAGAGTTTAGAATGACGATTCTCAAGGTTCTAGTCGGGCTCAAAAAAGGCATGGAAGATATTAGAGAAACCCTCTCTGGAGAAATAAAAGAACTAAAATCTAACCAAGATGAAATCAAAAAAGCTATTTATGAGGTGCAATACAAAAATGGAGGCTTTTACTGCTAGGATAGATGAGGCAGAAGAAAGAATTAGTGATATAGAAGACCAAATGACAAAAAAATAAAGAAGCTGAGCAAAAGAGGGACAAACAGCTACTGGACCACGAGGGGAGAATTCGAGAGATAAGTGACACCACAAGACGAAACAGCATTAGAAAAATTGGGATTCCAGAAGAAGAAGAAAGAGAGAGGGGAGCAGAAGGTATATTGGAGAGAATTATTGTAGAGAATTTCCCTAAAATGGCAAAGGGAACAAACATCAAAATCCAGGAGGTGCAGAGAACCCCCCCTCAAAATCAACAAGAATAGGTCCACACCCTGTCACCTAATAATAAAATTTACAAGTATTAATGACAAAGAGAAAATCCTGAAAGCAGTGGGAGAAAGAATACTGTAACATACAATGGTAAAAATATTAGATTGGCAGCAGACTTATCCACAGAGACCTGGCAAGCTAAGAAGAACTGGCATGATATATTCAGAGGACTAAATGAGAAAAAACATGCAGCCAAGAATACTATATCTAGCTAGGCTATCATTGAAAATAGAAGGAGAGATAAAAAGCTTCCAAGACAAACAAAAACTGAATGAATTTGCAAACACCAAACCAGCTCTACAAGAAATATTGAAAGGGGTCCTCAAAGCAAAGAGAGAGCCTAAAAGTAGTAGATCAGAAAGGAACAGAGACAACATACAGTAACAGTCACCTTACAGGCAATACAATGGCACTAAATTCATATCTCTCAAAAGTTACCCTGAATGTTAGTGGGCTAAATGTCCCAATCAAAAGACACAGGGTATCAGAATGGATAAAAAAACAAAACCCATCTATATGTTGCTTACAAGAAACTCATTTTAGACCTGAAGACACCTCCAGATTTAAAGTGAGGGGGTGGAAAACAATTTACCATACTAATGGACATCAGAAGAAAGCTGGGGTGGCAGTCCTTATATCAGATCAATTAGATTTTAAGCCAAAGACTATAATAAGAGATGAGGAGGGACACTATATCATACTCAAAGGGTCTCTCCAACAAGAAGATCTAACAATTTTAAATATCTATGCCCCTAACATGGGAGCAGCTAAATATATAAACCAATTAATAACAAAATCAAAGAAACACATCAACAATAATACAATAATGGTAGGGGACTTTAGCACTCCCCACACTGAAATGGACAGATCATCCAAGCAAAAGATCAACAAGGAAATAAAGGCCTTAAATGACACACTGGACCAGATGGACATCACAGATGTCCAGAACATTTCATCCCAAAGCAACAGAATACACATTCCTCTCTAGTGCACATGGAACATTCTCCAGAATAGATCACATCCTGGGTCCTAAATCAGGTCTCAACAGGTATCAAAAGATTGGGATCATTCCCTGCATATTTTTAGACCACAGGCTCTGAAGCTAGAACTCAATCACAAGAGGAAATTTGGAAAGAATACAAATACATGGAGACTAAATAGCATCTTCTAAAGTATAGATAATCAGTTAGAGGGTTGAAGCAGTCATCAAAAATCTCCCAGCAAACAAGAGCCCAGGGCCAGATGTCTTCCCAGGGGAATTCTACCAAGGTTTAAAGAAGAAATAATTCCTATTCTCCTCAAACTGTTCCAAAAAATAGAAATAAAAGGAAAACTACCAAACTCATTTTATGAGGCCAGCATCACCTTGATCCCAAAACAAGACAAGGATCCCATCAAAAAAGACAATTACAGGGGCGCCTGGGTGGCTCAGTGGGTTAATCCGCTGCCTTCAGCTCAGGTCATGATCTCAGGATCCTGGGATCGAGTCCCGCATCGGGCTTTCTGCTCAGCAGGGAGCCTGCTTCCTCCTCTCTCTCTCTGCCTGCCTCTCTGCCTACTTGTAATCTCTCTCTGTCAAATAAATAAATAAAATCTTAAAAAAAAAAAGAGAATTACAGACCAATATCCTTGATGAACACAGATGCGATAATTCTCACCAAAATACTAGCCAATAGGATTCAACAATACATTAAAAGGATTATTCACCACGACCAAGTGGGATTTATTCCAGTTCTGCAAGATTGGTTCAACATCCGCAAATCAATCAATGTGATACAATATGTTAATAAAAGAAAGAACAAGAACCATATGATACTCTCAATAGATGCTGAAAAAGCATTTGACAGAGTACAGCATCCCTTCCTGATCAAAACTCTTCAAAGTGTAGGGATAGAGAGCACATACCTCAATATTACAAAGCCATCTATGAAATACCCACCGCAAATATCATTCTCAATGGAGAAAAACTGAGAGCTTTTCCACTGAGGTCAGCAACATGGCAGGGATGTTCATTATCACTACTGCTATTCAACATAGTATTAGAAGTCCTAGCCTCAGCAATCAGACAATAAAAAGAAATTAAAGGCATCCAAATCTGCAAAGAAGAAGTCAAACTGTCACTCTTTGCAGATGATATGATACTATCTGTGGAAAAGCCAAAAGACTCCATTCCAAATCTGCTTGAACTTGTACAGGAATTTAGTAAAGTGTCAGGATATAAAATCAATGCTCAGAAGTCAGTTGCATTTCTATACACCAACAACAAGACAGAAGAAAGGGAAATTAAGGAGTCAATCCCATTTACAATTGTACCCCAAATTGTAAGATGCCTAGGAATAAACCTAACCAAAGAGGCTAAGAATCTATACTCAGAAAACTATAAATTACTCATGAAAGAAATTGAGGAAGACACAAAGAAATGGAAAAATCTTCCAAGCTCCTGAATTTGAAGAAAAAATATTGTGAAAATGTTTATGCTACCTAAAGCAATCTACACATTTAATGCAATCCTTATCAAAGTCGCACCTATTTTTCTTAAAGAAATGGAACATATAAATCCTAAAATTTATATGGAACCAGAAAAGACATCGAATAGCCAAAGGAATATTGAAAAAGAAAGCCAAAGTTGGTGGCATCATAATTCCAGACTTCAAGCTCTATTACAAAGCTGTCATCATCAAGACAGCATGGTACTGGCACAAAAACAGACACATAGATCAATGGAACAGAATAGAGAGCCCAGAAATAGACCCTCAACTCTATGGACTAGTCTTCAACAAAGCAGGAAAGAATGTCCAATGGAAAAAATACAACCTCTTCAATAAATGGTATTGGGAAAATTGGATGGCCACATGCAGAAAAATGAAATTGGACCATCTCCTTACACTACACACAAAAATAGACTCAAAATGGATGAAGGACCTCAATGTGCGAAAGGAATCCATCAAAATCCTTGAGGAGAACACAGGCAGCAACCTCTTCAAACTCAGCCGCAGCAATATCTTCCTAGGAACATAGCCAAAGGCAATGGAAGCAAGGGCAAAAATGAACTATTGGGATTTCATCAAGATCAAAAGCTTTTGCACAGCAAAGGAAATAGTTAACAAAACCAAAATACAACTAAAAGTATGGGAGAAGTTATTTGCAAATGACATATCAGATAAAGGGCTAGTGTCCAAAATCTATAAAGAACTTAGCAAACTCAACACCCAAAGAACAAATAATCCAATCAAGTGATGGGCAGAAGACATGAACAGACATTTCTGCAATGAAGACATCCAGATGGCCAACAGATACATGAAAAAGTGCTGTACATCACTCAGCATCAGAGAAATACAAATCAAAAGCACAAAGAGATATCACCTCACACCAGACAGAATGGCTAAAATCAACAAGTTAGGAAATGACAGATGCTGGCGAGGATGTGGAGAAAGGGGAATCCTCCTACACTGTTGGTGGGAATGCAAGCTGGTGCAACCACTCTGAAAAACAGCATGGAGGTTCTTAAAATGTTGAAAATAGCACTACTCTATGACCCAGCAATTGCACTACTGGGTATTTACCCTAAAGGTACAAATGTAGTGATCTGAAGGGGCATGTGCACCTGAATGTTTATAGCAGCAATGTCTACAATAGCCAAACTATGGAAAGAACCTAGATGTCCATCAACAGATGAATGGATCAAGAAGATGTATATATACACAATGGAATACTATGCAGTCATTATAGGAAATGAAATATTGCCATTTGCGATGACATGGATGGAACTAGAGGGTATCATGCTTAGCGAAATAAGTCAATTGGAGAAAGACAACTATCACATGATTTCCCTGATATGAGAATATGGAGATGCAACATGGGGGGTTAGGGGGATAGGAGAAGAATAAATGAAACAAGATGGGATTGGGAGGGAGACAAACCATAAGTGACTCTTAATCTCACAAAACATACTGAGGGTTGCTGGGGGGAGGGGTTCGGGAGAGGGGTTTGGTGTTATGGACATTGGGGAGGGTATGTGCTATGGTGAGTGCTGTGAAGTGTGTAAACCTGTCAATTCACAGACCTGTACCCCTGGGGATAAAAATACATTATATGTTTATTAAAAAAAAAATAGAATAAAAAACCTCAGCAGCTAATCCAATATCATGAAGATTTTCTGCAATATTTTTGTCCAAAAATGTTACAGTTTTACATTTTGCATTAATTTCTGTTTAAGGTGAGAAGTCTATATCTAGGTTCAATTTTTACACAAGGGTATCTAGTTGTTCCAGTTCCATTTGTTGAAAACTCTCTCATCTCCATTGAATTGCCTTCAATCTTTTTTCAAAAATCGGTTTACATGTTCTGTCATCTATTTGTTTGTTCTTTCATTAAAATTATGTGATCTTAACTTATAACTATAGAGTCTTCAGATTGGGTAATGTAAATTACCCTTGTTTTTATTTGATATTGTATTGACTATATTATGACTTTTGCTGTCCCATATACATTTTAGAATCAGTGTGTGGATAGCTACAAAATAGTTTTTTGGGGATTTTGGTTGAGATTATATTGAATTTATAGATCAACTTGGGAAGAATTGACTTCTTACATATATCAAGTCTTCTAGTTCTTTCTTCCAACCTATGTTCCAATATACATCTATGCTCCAATCTATGAAAAATATACCTCCACTTACTTAGATCTTTTAAAAACTTTTCTTTCTTCAGTGATTTGTCATTTTCTACGTGAAGATCTTATGCATACTTTATAGATTTAAAGAATGTTTTCATTTTTAAAAATTTCAAATTCAATAGTTTAAATGCTGATGTATAGGAAAACAATTGAATTTTATGTTTCCTTCATTGAAAAGTGTTTCATGTGCAAATAAATACAATTTTTTTTTCTTCCTTTCCTATCTGCATTCTCCCTCCCCCACACCCACTGCACTAGTTATGTCTTCTAGTATGATGCTAAATGGGAATAGAGAAAGAAGACATCCTCACCTAGTTCCTGTTTTGGAGGTAAAAGTGGCAGTTTCTCACCATTAAGTCTGATGTATCTATAGGATTTGGTCTATAACCTCATTTTGTAAGGACCTATTTAGCAAGAGGCTTCCATTAAGGCTTCCAATAAGGTTATTGTTTAACCCTTAAACTGTCCCTGCTCCCCTCCCCCCAGGGGTCTTACTTAAAAACAAGTCCTGGAAACCAGCCCCAGGCAACAAAGCTCAAATACAAGGGTGGGTCAGTCCAGGTGGAGATATCCGATCAGTGGGGGAATGCATACTGTCTCCCCAGTTACCAAGGAGTATGGGCCCCACCCTTTGGGCACCTTTTGGGCGCCAGTTCTGACCAAGGTGATAGGCTGGTTCAAATGTCTACTAGGGTAAATTGTAATTCAATTGATCACCTAACATCACCGTGGAGTTTCCTGTGTGTGTTACAATCTCATTGGCCATCTGTGCATGGCCAGGCCTGTTGCATGGCCTTTGCTTTTAAAGGCTGGTCTGTGAAACAGAGAAAGGTCACTCTCTCTTAAGAGGTGCAGCCCGGAATGTTTGGTTAGATTCTTAATGATTGGTGCGAAATAAAGCTTTACTTGACCTTCGCTTTATATCAGTCTGGCTCCTTTAATCACGGACCCATTTTTTGGGGGGGCATAACAGTTTTATGGTAAGGCAGTTTCCCTCTGTTCCTAGTATTTGGGAACTTTTTAATCACAAGTAGAGTTGAATTCAGTTGAATGGTTTCTATACATATTGTTAATTTTCTTATAAAATCTGCTAATATCATGAAGCAAATTTATTTCTTTATTTATTATGTTGATCCAGCCACTTAGTCATTGAAATAAACCATAAGTAGTCATTATAGTTTTATCCTTTCATGTGTTGCTATACTTGATTTGATAATATTTTGTTAAGAATCTTTGCATTTATGTTCATGTATAACAGTTGATAGTTTCCCTTTAGTTAGAAAAATATTGATTACTAATATATGAAAGAGATGGTATTGAAAAAATTCATGCACTAAATAGCAATAATGCCATACAAAAATATGATATTCTGAACCAAATTAATTTTCACAAAAATTGGAGAGCTCGTTATGTATGAATGTCTTAAATTCAACAAGTATTTTTAATGTATCTATTATTTAAGAACACTAATTTATGGAGTGTGTAAGTGTATGGATTGTATATGTGATATAAAATGAAATACTAATGTAGAGTGACATAGTTTGATTAAGCATTATTATTTGGGAACAAAGATCATTGTTCCTGGAGTCAGTACCTTTAAAATACATTTAAAAAAATAAAATACGTTTAAACCATTAAACATTAAATCCTGGATTTAACATTGTGTGAACCTTAGAAGATTCTTTGTTATCTCATCTGGTCAATAGAACAAACAGTCCTGTTTCACTCATGGGGATTTTTCTGGGATTAGATGACATAATGTATTTAAAAACACCTAACATGCTTCTGACACGTAATAAATGCATATTCATTTACTCAGCAACCATTTATTGAATGTCTGTTCTTCTACTATATTAGTAGGCATAAAGAAAATAAAGAAGCCATTATCCTAGCTCTAATAATGATGATGGTTAGTAATTACAAAAAGGTTAATTTAATGATTAAAAATGTGTAGTAATTAATCAAAGCCCTTTGTGATTAAAATGAAAAGATGCCAGTCAGAAACTCAGAAGATATAGCCTTACCCAAGGTTTCAGCAACTCACCAACCACAAACTAACAACCTGCATTTTCAGTATTAGCTCTGAAATACATGAAAGTATGTATTTGGAAAGATGTTACTTCCTGATACAAATTGTCTTTCTTCTAAGCTGGAAGAAAAATACGATTAAAGAAACAAACTTTAAAGTTCTTTTAGTTTTGATGCAGTGTTGTCACAATTGCCAAAAAAGTGATTGACACTTATAGCTGAATCTAAACACTTGTAAATGGCAAGTTTAAGGTATCGGAATTTTAAACAAATATATTGAACTAAATATACATTTTTAAAAATATTTTATTTATTTATTTGACAGAGAGAGAGAGAATGAGCAAGGGGGGAAGAGGTAGATGGAGAAGGAAAAATAGGCTCTACTCTGAGCAGGAAGCCCAAAACAGGGCTTAATTCCAAAACCCTGAGATCATGATCTCAGTCAAAGGTAGACGCTTAACTAACTGAGCCATCATTTTTGAGAGACTAATAGCTCAATGAAACTTGGAAAAAAAAAAAAACTAACTAAAAATGTGAGCATTTAGTACACTTCAAGGGTTAATTAAACTACTGTACAGGGAACTGATTTAATAATTCTGTTCCTATGTATTTTTCAAAGTTCCTTTATTTTGTAAAATTTGAATTTTGGGAAGGATTTTTATCTAATCTTGAATATTTGAATTTTAGAATTATAATATTACATATAATAATAGATTTTTTTATAAGAATGGAAATGTAAAATGTTAGGGGACTTAGAAAGTAGGAACTAGATTAAGAAACTGATATTGCAAAATATTAAGTGACTCAACACAGATCATAAAGGAAAGTATACTAAATCCTCCCCATGCTTTTTGATAAAAATTTCAGGTGAACTCTTATCTGTAGCTTTTCATGTGAACCACTGTTTTTATATGTACCTAAACAGCAGGAATAAATGGAGACCTTGTTGTTATCAGTGTATTGATCTCCAATGGGTGGCTGCACACAAGCAGTGATGCATTAGATGAGAAACAGGTTGTTTTTCTGCATTAGCTGTGAGGTGTCAGGACAAGTAAAACAATGACAGAAATATTAATATATCACCTCCAGGTGACAGTAGAAATAAGAAATCTACTGATTTTATAACATCTTTAAAATCTGGAATAAATCATTGTCTCATGAAGAAAGAGACATTTATTTATTTAACACCTGGCATTTTACATGATTTATATGTCATTTATATGAATGTGTTCTACTTTCCACATTTGAGATTTAAGAGTACATATAGAGGCTTCCATTTCATGATGATAATGCATGAATTATCAGCCATAACTTTTTAAATGTTTAAAGGAAAGGACAAAGGAACATAATAACAAAGAAAAACAATAGTAATAGATATGCATTATATCTTGAAATTAAGGAAGAATGTTGCCCACAGAGCTGCCATTTCTAATTATTTCTGTAAGCTATCAGAATTGCATCTAGCAAGAGGTCTATTTGACTAAAAACAAAACAAAAGACAGGGCATTAAGGTGAAGGACTGTCCACAAAATTTGGAACAGTCAGTAAAATTCAATTAGAAACTCAAAACAGATAAAGAGAAGAACAATTAAGATCAATTTACATAAAAGTATAGACAAAGAATGTGTTTTGGTGAGAACTCACAAGTAGAGATAAAAATGTCTGTGGCATGTGTAAGATAATTACAAAGTAATACATAAGAGGAGTTTTGAGTTTCTCTACCAAAATAAATAAGTGAAAATGGAGCAAATTCTACAGAGCATGAGAAAATTTTTATCTAAACAGATTTTGAGTATGATAACATGCAGAGATGAAAAACAAACAACCAAAAACTCCAGCTGAGGAAAAAATACAAAATCAAAGCTAAAGCGTTTGTTGTTTTCCTTCCTTTTCTTCAGATGTCAGTAATGGACTGTTCAGACTTATCTAGGGTATTCCTAAACTAAGTGGAGAGAATAGAAACAAGGTATTTTGCCCATTACCTTTTGTTAGCAACTTCATGGCCCTCGTCATATTGCTGAACATGGATCCATTTGTGCACTGGCTTTACCCTCTGTCACTTGGAAATTGTTTTATGTTTTCATAGTGGGGCAGAGGTAAAAACAATGGTAACTTATATGAAGATAATTGTTCTAGTCATTAATTTGGGGGAATATGTCCATATAAATGTGAGTCTTAAGTAAAACTAGATGTGAGTTAGATCATGAATATAAGCAACACATTTAACTTAATGGGAAGAGCATGGGCAAAAGCTCTGTGACAGCAGACTTCCTTAAACACAAAGGAGGTTGTGGTGTGAAATTTTTGCATGTCATAGAATAAAAATTTTTAGAGCCAGGAAAACCTTCAGGAGCATTTACTGTAATTGCCTAATTTTGCTACCTGGAAAATTGACAAGACAAGAGTTTTACCTAGACCACATAGACAAAACAGAAAACAATAACTACATTCAGGTTCCTGGATTCTAAGTCTGATATTTTTATATTCTCACAAAAGTAAAGATTAACAGATGACCTGTGTTTTGCACAACTGTAAACAGATAACTTCTTAACTATTTTTCCTTTATAAATTCTAAGACTAAAACTTCTTTATGAAATGTGATCTTATGCTATTTTGTTAGAAGGGAAATATTAATTCAATGTATTTTTTTAGAAATGCATATATTTCAGTAAATATCAATAACTAGATGAAAATGAAAACCTCTTCTTCCATCTCCTGAACCATAAGGTTTGTTAACTCTACACAGCTGTAGAAATTTAAATAACTGGCATGTGGGGACAGGGTGAAATTTAGCCTTTTCAAGCAGATTTTTTTTTTTTTTTTTTTTTTTTTTAGCAATGACATATTGTCTCATCAACACATCTAGGAGCTTCTATTTTTGAAATGCTTCACTTATCACTTGTGGAGTGTTGAAATGGAACCTATTTTTTTTTTTCCCCAAAGAGAACATTGCTTGCAAAGACAGATTGTCTCATCTGCATTAAGAAACTGTCCTTCATGAACACTCTGTCTATTGAGATATGCACATGCTTTCTCTCTGCAAAACTTGAATATTTAAAAATGGGACTTTTACTTTATTCTTGAATGATAATTTTTGTTAGAGGCTAATAATTTAACTGTTTTGGCTTATATTCCTTATGAAATCCAATAGTTGTTCCTATAATAGAAAATGTCATACTTCCATAAAAAGATAACTTGAGATGAGCAGTGTAGAAACAGACTGACCATTAAGTTTGTAGGTGAAACTTTCCTGGGGTAGTTAGTGTCCTCTCCTCCTTAGACAAAAAAAAAAAACAAAAAACAAAACAAAATCAAAAAACACACACAAAAAAACAGCCAAACCAACCAAAAAAACCCCACCCACAACCATTCAGGATCTAGTGACAAATGAAGTAATTATGTTAAGTTGAAGCATGTACAAATGAAGAGAAGCTGAGAGACTTCAGAACACTCTGTTCAATGGAGTTTGCCCCTTCTTGGCATAGAAACGGCTGAAATGCAACACAGTGAGAGCAAGCTTGGGTTCTAATGGCAGGAAATCAGGATCAAGCTCGATGAACATTCATTCATGACATTGTGAAAGTCACTTTATCACTGTAACTCTCAATGTGTGTATGTGTGCGTTCACCACCCCCAGAGGTTTTGTGAGTATTAAATGTGCTTTAACATACAGTGTGCTTAACATATACTTCTTGGAAAAGACTAAAATCTATGTATTGCTTTTTATTTTTTATTTTTTTTAAAGATTTTATTTGAGAGACAGAGAGAACAATGAGCAGGGTGAGGGACGGAGGGAGACACAGGCTTTACACCTAGTGAGGAGCCAGACATGGAGCTGAATGCCAGGACTCTAATATTGACCTGAGCTGAAGTCATGTGCTTAACCAACTGAGCCACCCAGGCGCCCCATGTATGGCTTTTTAACAGAAAGCTTTTTATTGAGGTATGATATTTATTCTGAAAATACTGAAGTTATAATTTAAAAGCTCAATATATTTTGACCAAATGAACCCCCATGTAATCAGCTGTGTAACCAATTCAAGTAGAAATCACAAACATTCCTGGTACCCTTGTGGAGTGTTGAAATGGAAACAATTTTTCCCTAAAGCCTCTTCTGTAACTTCTTAGGATCACAACCTTTGCAAGCTTAACCACTATCCTGACATCTAACTATCAATTTCATTAGAATGTGTTTGATTTTGCATAGATAGAATTATATAATATGTACTCCTTTTTGGTCTGGCTTTTTCAACCCAATATTTTCTGACTTGTACTGTCAAGTCATCCAGGAGGGAGAAGAGAGCTAAGAAATAAATAAATCTTCCTGTTTCTCTGTCAGTTGTGGAGGAAATCAAATTGATATTTTTTTCTTTAAAATACTATTCAACTGAAGGTAAAAACAGGACAAGATTAGCAAAAGCCAGTAAAATTGAAACACAATTTTATGCCATATCATACTGACTTGAAAATATAACTAGAGCAAATATTCTGAGATATAAGAATTCAGGGAACATAGCACTTAAAATTATTTCTAAAATGCAAACAATCTACTTAATGATGAAATCTAGCCATCTAATAGAATAAATATATAACTTTAGTAAAATATCAAGTTTCTTATATAAAATTATGTCTAAGTAATCGTCTAAAAACACAAATGTCATGCATACTCTAGGGGCAAAATGATCAATTTGAGAATTAATACTTGGAAATTAGAGGAGACAAGGAGTGTCAGTGGAATTATCTCATTCTTTAAATTTAGAGTGAATAAAATATATTATTTATTTGTTTTTTTAAGCTTTTATTTATTTGACAGAGAGAGATCACAAGCAGGCAGAGAGGCAGGCAGAGAGAGAGAGGGGGAAGCAGGCTCCCTGCTGAGCAGAGAGCCCGATGCGGGGCTCTTTCCCAGGACCCTGGGATCGTGACCTGAGCTGAAGGGAGAGGCTTTAACCCACTGAGCCACCCAGGCACCCCAAAATATATTTATTTTTTTATACTCAAAATAATTAACAAGATGTCTTAAAAAATATATAAATATTAAAAATTAGAAGTTAAGCAGAAAAGGGACTTACTTTTATCAACCCATTTATATTGTCTGTTTAAAATCACTTAAAAGTTTTTAAAATCTGTATATATTTTTTCTCTTTCCCTGATTTCTATTGTAATGGAGGTTTTTCCATTCATTTAATGGATAATTCATTAATTCCTCCACTGTATTGGAATCATTTGTTATATTTTTATTTTATGGATTGTCCTTAAATTTTAAGAAGATATTTAAATTCTAACAATTGCATAGTTACTTTTATAATTAATTAATATGAAGAAATAGATCAATTTTAACAGTTTGTAGGTGCCCTATTGTTTCTTGCATCTCAGGTGTCTTCTCAATATTTATGTTTCCTTTTCACCAAAAGATGCAGTTAATATTTTGAGGGTTTTAGAATAATGAACAACATTACAGGTGATAGTCATATTTAAAACCTGTGTCTAGACTAAGACTGACATAATCATTTAGTAGTTCTGTGACCAGAAGTAAGGTGCTTAAAGTCTTGCTGTGCTTTGTTTTCTTTTCATTTGCAAAATTGAGGTAATATGTCAAAGGACCTTAAGCTAGCTTCCATGTTTCTTAACTAACTCTTTATACTTTTGTCTCTCTTTCTTTTGAAATGTTTAATTCCTCCAAATTAGTTTTTATCTATTTAATTGTGTGTGCTTCAATCACTCCATCTTTGTAACGAAACAGTACATTTTTTAATTTGCAAAATATATAGATATGATGGAGCTATAAGTATAGTTATAAACAAAGACATAGACATATATGGATATATATTTATATCTTCCAATGAGTTTTTTTCATAGATATCTATTCTTATGTTACTTGTACTTATTTTCATTTCATGAAGCCTTTTGCTGTCCTAGTCATTACCCCTTAGTTGTACTTTTGGTCACTTTAAATTAATTTCTTTTAAAACTGTTGTTAGATGGAATTAATTAATCTTCAATTAATTAATCTAGGTTGAAATTATGTGGTGATTATTTATTGGCATTGTTGAGTTTCATACCTTTTTTTTCCTGAGAACTTATTTATAAGTTCCAGTTTAATGAGAGAAGGTGGTGTTATTTGTCTCTGAAAGTGTTAGGTAGTTGCCTCCTTACAATCACTAACAAAGAACTGGATGTTACTAGTTGATGTTTTTGTTCCTTTATGCTATTAGGGCATCATGCATGCAACAATAACTTAGCTGCTAAGTTATTGTTGTAGTTTCATCCACTTTTTATTTCTTTCCTCTTTTCCTTCCTTTCTTCCTTCTCACTTCCACAGGAGTGAAACCTTTATTTCAATCTAATAGCTCTAATAGGCTTTTACAATTCCTTTTCCCTCATTTTTTTTCTTCTTTAGCATTTTTTTTTCCCAGTAAATCTTTTGTTCTTCTAATATAAATTTAATATCTACCTCACAGAAGATGAGGACTAATGCATTGGATATTCCTTAGGAGGACAAGTTATTGTGTCTTGCATTTTCTACCTCTAAGGGAAAAAAACAAAACAAAACAAAACAAAAAACACCCAGAAAAACAAAACAAAACAAAACAAAAAAAACGTGATTTGTAGGTCTCTTTGGTTTATGGATTCATGATATATTGCACTTGAGACTCATCCTGGTGCACTTAACAGATCAAGTGAAAGAATGTCATTTTTTAATAGATGTTGGAGGAGTAGATAGCTCTGTAGCAAGTCCTGGTTATGGTATAAGCAGTCCTAGTCTGTGTCAATATGATTTGACATGATTTTATGCTACTAGAGAATTCTATGGTAGATAAGATTGTCTTCCCATCAATTTATACCTGTGATTTCATGGAGAATATTTTATGACCACCTGTTAGAGGAGAAACATAAAACAAAGTCTGACTCATGTGTAGATCAGTTCTGTGTTTATACAAGTTAACAATTTCTTTTGTGCTCCAGCCTCACAAACTGGTGGCTTTGAAAGAATGTGATGAGGGTAAATTCTTCCAGTTTGCAGCAGTGGTAATCCATTGGATACAGAGGAAGAATTACTTGAGTTCAGGTTATGCATGGACTTCTATATTGTGATGAATGGTGTGGTTCTTTCGTGAGGGCTTGGAAGGGAAAATATTGATAGATTTTGATGAAGAGGTATGGAGTACAGAGGTATGATAATGAACCTTGGAAGTGGTCATAAAGTGTTATATGAGATCTCATTAAAGGCACTACAAAACATCCCCTACAGAAGATACCTCAACTAGAGGACCAAGTTGATTGATCCAGTAGATGTCCAGCAGCCTCTGTATTAAATCACTCTAGGTTTTGTACAATGAATATAACTCCTTGCACAGTGGCAGATCTCCATAGTCATGGTGGTAGATATAAGAGCTGTGCATATGTCCATCACCATAAGCTTCTTCTCATCAAGGCCTATTTAGTGACTGTTGCTGAATGTTTAACATATCACTAGCAGAGGTCACTGTTGAGCCATAGTAAATGCCATCTCTCAAGGCGATCAACTAGATCATTGGTGGCAAAATGATTGCATCAAATCCCATACAGCTGCAAAATATTTTAATTAGTGTTTACTTAGACTAGAAAACATTCCCAAGATGGTTTTGCTTATCTGGTATCATAGAAGATTGCTATTGATACCACAATAAGAAATGGTTAGAGAAACACAGGACATGGACTGTCTTTGGAGAAAAATGGTAGGTGATATGTTTGAAGGGGTCATGTGACCACAGAGATGGCTTCTAATGTGTTGGTAATATGGTGGATACAGATCCATTAATTTTACTATTATTTTAAATGGTATATGCTTTGATACTTTTGTATAAATAGCATATAAAAATAATATATTATTTTGTATATTACAAGTATAAATATATTGCAAATATAAATATATAACATGTAAAAATTAATTATGGATACACGTACACACACTATATGTATATATACTGCTATTTGGATTCTCTTCAGGACTGAGGCACTCTTTTCATGAGGTGCACTAGCAGAGTAGGTATGCTACTGATGGCTCTCAGTTGGGTGGCTCTCTGAATAGCTCCGCCCCACAAAGGCATGTCTTCTTCCTTGTAAAGGGAGTTCACCATTGACTGGTCTATGTGGAGGAAAGTGGAATGGTATGAAGATCTGGTGCCTTTGTTTAAAGCCATCATAGTTCCAGAGTTCCTTGTAGGCTCTACTGAGAATTGTTATAACTAAATCACCATTCAACTTCTCCCTACACCCAATCTTTCTTCCTTCTCTTTCCTCAGGAGATAATCCATAGGAGACTCCCCAGTACAATTTCCACATGCAAGTCTTCACCCCAGAGTCAATTTCCTAGAAAATCACCAAAGAAAAATGTGGTGAGGCCTAATGCTTATATAAACTGTTCATAAAGACTTAATCAATTGTTAGATGAAACATTGCATAGCTAATTGGAAATGTTTAAAGATTTTATTTATTTATTTGACAGACAGAGATCACAAGTAGGCAGAGAAGCAGGCAGAGAGAGAGGAAAGGAAGCAAGCAGGCCCCCTGCTAAGCAGAGAGCCCGATGTGGGACTCAATCCCAGGACCTTGAGATCATAACCTGAACCGAAGGCAGCGGCTTAACCCACTGAGCCACCCAGGCGCCCTGGAAATGTTTAATGAGGAATTATTGATAAATGAAGTTGTAAATATGCCATGATTTTTTTTAACAATACAAAAACATCATTTAATTTTTCAAGTACTTTCCTAAGATTTTGTTTGCAGAACCAAGAACAGCCTAATATGTTTCAATCAACTGTATAAATTATAGGCATCATAGATAAATTATTAATTCCCAAAGAGTGTTAACATTCAAGACAGTTTGGAGGGGAGAAAGGGTGCTAAATAAATCAATGGTGATTTTAATAAACTAGAAGCTTTTAGGTACTAAATCTGTCTGCAGCTGATCTGAATTGCAATTACCTGTCAAAAATTCATCCATCATCACAAGCTCCAAACAAACTTTCTTGGCAGCAGATGTTTGAGAAAGCTATTTCGTATGGCAAATTTTTCTTCTGGTTTACAACATCCTCAAGAATGACAGAAATTTCAGGGAACATTTCAGTACAACTCAGCAATAATCAGTTAGGTGGAAAAAAATCATGGTTTACATACTGTCTATAATTTATAAATACATGCTTTATACATAAACCATGTATTCATAAATGAATGTTTTGATTTCCATTGTTTCTAATATTCATAATCTTTTATTCAAATATTTTAATATTTTCTAGGAATACATGAAAATGTATATTTTAACAATGGATTTGAATAAGACATTTTCATTTCATAGTATTTTTCGTGTTAAAACTATCTTCAGTTATATTTGGATAAAATTAATTCACTATATCAGTACTTAGCAGTCATCATAGATAACTTAGTAGGGCTTATGGGATGGCATCCTCAATGGCCTTTATAAAGGCAAAATCTGAAGACATTATTGACTAAATAGAAAACTACTATTTTTAACCTTAGCTCCTTTACATTTACCCTTTTTATGAAAAAAATATAGCCACTTTGAAAATTTTGTTGCCAGAAGTGCATTTCTAATTCACTTTTTATATAAAAGTTTTTTCACCACAAAAAAGTAGGTTTAAAAAAAAAAAACTAAACAAATTGCTTGCTACATAGTAGATTTTAAGAATTATTGGTTCTTTGGTATATTCATACACTGAATGCATGGATACATCTTCTTCTTTTCTTTTTTCTTTTTTAGCTACTTGATTACTTGTGATCATATATTACTGATAGTCTGAAAGTATGTATTGCTTTGTGAGAAAAAACCCTAATATTTTTTTTAAAGATTTTATTTATTTATTTGACAGAGAGAGATCACAAGTAGGCAGAGAGGCAGGCAGAGAGAGAGAGAGGAGGAAGCAGGGTCCCTGCTGAGCAGAGAGCCCGATGCGGAACTCGATCCAAGGACCCTGAGATCATGACCTGAGCCGAAGGCAGTGGCTTAACCCATGAGTCACCCAGGTGCCCCAAAACCCTAATATTTTAAAGGAAAACACTGAATAATGTCTTTATGACTTTAGGACAAAAACCCATTTTTTTCAGATAAGTCAAAGAAAGGAATATGCATATGTATAAAAAAATATTATAGGCTTCATAATTTAAAACTTCTGTTTATCAAAGTATATCATCAAGAAAACAAACAGGTATGCCACAAGTTGGGAGTAAATGTTCACAAAACATATAAAAAGAGTTTCTATAATTAAAAATTAAAGAAAACAAAAACTTCTAATAAAATGCATGGGAAAAATTTTAAATACTATTAAAAGTTCACTAATGTCTAATAAACATGAAAAAATATTCAAGCTTATTAGTTTTAGGACATTATATGTCAAAACCACAATTAAATATCACTATAGCCACCATAGTCATTCAAATTAAAAAGACTAAAAAGGTGAAATGCTGGTGAGTATAGGGAGTAACTGAAGTGCTCCATTTTTGTTTTTGAGGTGGTTAAATTTTGCAGTCACTCTGGAAAGAGCTCTTGCAGTTTTTAAAAATATATATAAAACTAAACACACACAACACTGTGAGCCCGCAACTTTGCTCCTAAGCTATCATAAAGATAAATAATCACATGCGTACAAAAACAGAAACAAAAATAAAACCAAAACACCAGCATGGTATCCCAAAACTAGAGATTGGCTAATTGTCAATCCACAGACAATGGGTAAATGAAACCTGTCGTATATTTATGCAATAAAATAGAAATAGAAAGGAACAAACTACGTATTAAATTTTTCTTGGTCATGCAAACAAAACCTTAACAAGGGATGTAAGTGTTTTAATATCAAACAGAAGTCATCTATGGTAGAAAGAGTAAAAACAGATTGCTTCAAGAGGATTGAGTGTAGTAACTGACTGGAAAGGTACATGAGAGAGATTTCTGAGGTGATACTAATATCACTTTATTGTGTCAGGGGTTTAAGTTACAAAGGCATATGCAGTTGTCAAAACTCTGAATATGTATCCTTAAGATTTATGCATGGCACTATATGTAAATTTCATCTAAAATTCTGTGCAATAATATTAAATTATATTTAACAATATGAATGATAAAATATTTAACAAGATGTCAGAAAATCACTTAAAAATATCAAAAAAGGAAGATGAAATGGCAAATGATTATCAGGATCAATAAAGATGTGATAAAACAAATAAAGTAACGATTAGTAAAAGGTGATTGAATGTTCATTCTAAATTATTTTATCTTTTCTTTTTGTTTGAAAATTCTCATAGTAGAACACTAGGATACAAGTGGCAATATAAAAAAGTTAGCAGACTGTAGTTTCACCACATGAAGGAGCCTCATTTCTTCCAGACCTCCCTCTTATAACTGAACATGCCTTTAAACAACAAGCAATAAGTATAGAAAAACTCTGAAAGTTGGAAAGAGGAGGATAGACACTCTAGGGATTTCAGCACTTGAAGAAAAACATGCCAATGAGTTCCCCAGTTTTCTTTGTTGTCTTTCATATACTGCGGACTCTGTAGTAGCCTCCATCTCTGTAATGACAAAAGACACCCCAAAAAAGTAAAAACATCTTCATAAAAAATTTTATAAAATTTTATAATTTTGTTCTCCAGTGAAATTACTTAAAAAAAAAAAAAAAAGGTAGCCTAAGGACACCTGGGTGGCTCAGTTGGTTAAGCTGATGCCTTCTGCTCAGGTCAGGCTCCTAGGCTCCTGGGATCCGACTCCCATATTGGGTTCATTGCTCAGCGGGGAGTCTGCTTCTCTCTGCCTCTGCCTACCACTCTACCTGCCTGTGCTCTCTCTCTGACAAACAAACACATTTCAAAATTTAGGGAATATGGATTTAAGATAAAACAGAAAGATTAAAAAGCCTATATTTACCAAAAAAACTTAATTCATTATCAAAACATTACCACCAAAATTTACAGGCCCAAATAATTTGTCTGATGAATTACTAAAATAAATAATGTGGAAAAATGTCCCCCCCAAAGGAGAAAACGCATACATACTAATTCATGAGGTCTGCATTAACTTTGAACAACACTGGATAAAAGTAGCATATGCTATTTATAGACCAATTATTTTCACAAACACAAGTATAAATTCTTAACAAATTATAGACAAACCAAATTAAGTAATATGGTAAAAGGATAATATGTTATAGCTAAATGCTGTTTTTCCTAGGAACATAAATTTAGATTGACATTAAAATGCTGCTTAATGTATTTTGGCATATGAAAAAAAAATTTAAGTAGTATGATTATCTCAATAGGAGAAGATGAATTTGATAAAATTTACCACCTACACATGATAAAAATTCTAAGCAAATTAGGAAGAAAATGAATTTCTTTGATCCAATAAAGTGCATGTAAGAAAAACCTACAGCTATCATTTTGTACAGTGAAATGTTAAATGTTTCCCCTATTAAAGTTATCAAATCAATCACGTCAGTTCACTCTTTCTTTTCAACATTATACTGGATAACAGATATCCATGGCCTGAAACCAAGGAAAATAAATGAAAGATATATACATAAATATGGAAGAAGTAAAACTCTTCAGAGGTGAAATGGTTGCCCATATAGAAATACCCAAGGAATTATAAGAGAAATATTATAACCTAATTAAAGATTTTAGAAATGTTCCAGGTAAAAGGTCAACAACAAACATGTGTTTTATGTTTATATACTAGCTTTAAATAATTTAAAATGAAAACATGCTTTTTAAAGCTCTTGATAATAGCATCAGAAAGCACAAGATATTAAGGAACAAGTTTTGTAAAATATTTTCAAGATTACCCAAACTATAACACATTGCTAAAAGAAATTAATGCAGACCTAAATAAATGAGAAATTGCACCATGTTCATGCTATAATTTCTTATGTTCATGGTATAATTTCTTATGGAAATGAATAATCCTCTTACATTTATATTAAAATTGTATAAGTCCTAGAACTTCTAAAAGAAGCTTCTAAGATAAATATGAAGTTGGAGGATTTATACTGCTAAATGTCAAGACTTTCTACAAAACTGACATGCTATATTTTCATGAGAACTAAAAATTGTTAATGCAAAATAATAGTTTAGAAATAATCCTGCAAATATATGGGCAATTTTTTTGACAAAGGTGACAAATAATTTGGTAGAGAAATTAAATATTTTTTAATTGTGATGGAAAAACCAGTTATCTATATTGAAAGAAAATTTTCCTTTTCTTGCACCACACACAGATATTAATATGAGCAAACTCATAAACCCAATTTAGAGTTTAAACTTACTCAGCTTCTGTAAGAAAGTAGAGACTTACTTTATGGTTTTTGATTAAGCAAAATTTCTGAAACTGAACCCAGAAAGAAGCAATATTAAAAATTACAAACTAGATCTCATTTAAATCATTTTTAAAAAATTTTATTTAATTATTACAGAAGGAGAGAGAGATCACAAGTAGGCAGAAAGGCAGACAGAGAGAGGGGGGGAAGCAGGCTCCCTGCTGAGCAGAGAGCCCAAGGTAGGGCCCAATCCCAGGACCCTGAGATCATGACCTGAGCCAAAAGCAGACGCTTAACCCAATGAGCCACCCAGGTGCCCCCTAAATCAAAACTTTTGAACAGGAACTTTCATTCATTGTTTGTGGGAATGCAAAATGACATAACTTTGGAAGATAGTTCTGCAGTTTCCTACAAAACTAAAAATACACTTAAAATTGTGCTGTTGTACCCCAAATTATTTGACACCCTATGTCCACACCAAAAACTTGTATGTAGATGTTTATAAGAGCTTTATTTATAATTACCCAAACTTAGAAGTAAACAAGTTGCCTTTCAATAGGTGAAAGAAGAAATAAACTGGGATACTTTCAGACAATGGAATATTATTCAGCCCTAAGAAGAAATTAACTATCAAACCAGGAAAAGTCATGGAGGAATGTTAAATGTGCATTGCTAAGTGAAAGAAGCAGTTTTCAAAGGTTATTTCCTGTATAATTCCAGCTATATGGACATTCTGGAAAAATGTGGAGACTAAGAAGTCAGTGTTTGGGGACGCCTGGGTGGCTCAGTTGGTTAAGCACTGCCTTCGGCTCAGGTCATGATCCCAGTGTCCTGGGATCCAGTCCCACATCGGGCTCCTTGCTCCGCAGGGAGCCTGCTTCTCCCTCTGCCTCTGCCTGTGCTCGCTCGCTCTCTCTCCCTCTATCCCTGACAAATAAATAAATAAAATATTAAAAAAAAAAAAAAAAAGAGTCAGTATTTGTCAGGAATTTAGTGAGAAGATATAAGGGAATGAGTAAGTGGATCACAGAGGATTTTGGGGACAGTGAGACTATTTTGTGGGATACTACAATGGTGGATATATGTCATTAAACACTTTTTCAAACCTATAGAATTTATAAACACAAAGAGTGAACCTTAAGGTAAATTATGGATTTTGGTTGATAGTAAGGTGTCAACGTTAGTGTGGTAATATGATAATGTCCTACACTGATGGGGGATTTGATGGTGAGAGAGGCTTTATGCTAAGTGTAGGGAAGGATGTTGGGGAACAGAAGGTATGTAAGAACTGTCTGTACTTTGCTTTGAACCTAAAGTTGCTTTAGAAAATTAAAGTATATTAATATAAAAAATTAAACTTCTGCTAATCAAGGACATTACCAAGTAAATGAATAAGGTAGGGAAAAAATGTTGAATATTTATGAAACACGTGATAATAGAAGGGACGCATTCAGAATACATAAATAATTCCTCCAACTCAAAGTTGGGAGGAAAAATAATAATTAAAAAAAAAAAAAAAAAGCTCATTGTACCTGCAGTGTCTTTTTGTTTTAGGATGTAATGAAATTCTCAAGGAAAGGTCAAAAGCACAAAGAAGCCATTTTGAAAAGATTTCCTCTGACCTAATCTGGGACAATGTGAATATCAAAATATACAATGACAGAATGAGACTAAAACCCACTGAACTGGAAAAAAAAATGTCCTAAGTCTTTATTTATATAAATATGTCAATAATAAATAGAGGAAAATCTTTTAAGGACTAATGTCAACTATGTAATCAAAAAATCCTAAAACCAGTGGATGAAAGGTCGATAAGAAACAATATATTTACATAGTTTCAAAATGGACTCCCCAATAGTAGTTATTAATTACAAAGAGAAAAATAATCTCACAGCAGTGGGAAAAACCTGAGAATAATACCTTAATCAAATAACTAATCATTACCAATAATTGGATGAACCAGATATCATTCTTCCTGATATGATGCACCAAGAAAGATGGACAATCTCATTTTTGTCAAATATTTATAAACTGAATTAAGTATAAGAGAACATTTTTTAAAATTATTGCCAAGTTCAGAAAAGATGAAGAAAGCCTGAGGAAGTGTTTCAAATCAAAGGAGATTACAAAAAATAGTAACTAAATGCAATTCATGAGCTAAGAATGGATCTTTGGTGAAAAATTTTTTGAAGTTCTATATTTTACTCAAGACAGTTATAATTAAATTATATTGTAGATTAGATAATATTATACTATGTTAAATTTTCTGATTTTGATAACTGTGCTGTGATAAGTACATTGCCTATATGGACCAATATTTTTGTTTCTGAAAAAAAAAGTGACACACATGGAAGTATTTGGGTAAATGGGCATGTTTCCAACCTATTCTCATGACATTCTTCCTTTTGCTGGGTAGTGCCAGTTTGTAAAAGTGACTCTCTAAATGGAAATTATGTAAAGCAATCTTAACAATCAATAGGAAAAATTACTAATGTTCTGTAATCTGTAAACATTTTAGTCAAAACATTAAAATTCATTTTATTCTCAGTCTAAGAAAATAAAAATTAGTAAAAATAATATTTATTTCATAGATTACAATTTAGAATATAAAAAAATTACAATTAAGTCATTTTATTTATTTGTATAAAAGTTATCAAGAGATAAAAGGTACAATATAGGGAATATAGCCAATGATACTGCAATAACATTGTATGGTGACAGATGGTAGCTACACTTGTGCTGAGCACAGCACAAAGGATAGAGTTGTATAATCACTATGTTGTACACCTAAATCTAATGCAACATTGTGTGCCACCTATACTTCAATAAAAAATAAATAAAAATAAAGGCAAGCAATAAAAACAAACAAACAAACAAACCAAACCTTATGAAGAGGGAGGTGAATAGCACCTATAATTCATAATACACACAAGAACATTTTCATGCCTTAACAGATTGTTATTCTACTTCCTAAATTAGGATAAGTTCTAATTTTTTATCCTTTGTTCTTTTAACGTTGTGAAATATTCTGAGGGTTCCTTTATTATGACTATTTTTGAATGAGCATCCCTTCTGGTATATCATCATCCTTTTTCTCACAAAAATTTGACTCATTTATGTCTGTAAGCTTCCCTTCACTGACTTCCTCTGGCTGCTTATCTAGTCCGTCAAATGTGGTGGAGTCAACATCCCATGGTAGCTATTTCTTCTATAACTCCATTTGTGTTCAATTTGAACTTCATTCTAGCATTACCATGTTTAATTTTTGTTTGCACTTTCAATTTTCAGTTCCCTCTTTTGTTAATCCATTTTTATAAAATGTCACATGGCTTATCACTGGGAGATAAGAAAGTAACACAAACTACATACTTTTCTGCTTGTGAATCAACTGTGTAACAGATTCACAGCCACAAATACTGTCAGAGTTGGAAGAAATGACATGAGTGGTCACTGATCATGATGTGCATACATTATTTACCTTGTACAGACTGGAGAAATAGCAGCAAAGATTATATTTTGTGCAATTACACAAAGCTGGTATCCCACCATCACTGTTGTTCTAAATTGCAGTGGGAAAATATTTGCTGTGAAAGATAAATATTATGTTGCTCAGAGAGGCCTGATTTGATCTTGTTCTAGTTTCTCAGGACTGAATTTACAAAGTTATTTGGCTCAAATAATGATAATTCAAATCATATATATCTATCCATATATCTATATCTATACCTATCTATCTATATATACACATACATATATTTCATTCTAAATTACCAGGTGACTGGGCTTGTCTTCATTGTGGATTGTTTTATACTGATATACAGATGTATTATATCCTGAAGTTATTGTGCAAATAGCAAATTCCAAGAAGTGGTAAGTGCATGAAAAGTTGAGGTTTTAGTAGAGATCCCAAAAGCAATTAGAGATGTCATTAGCAAAATGCTAAAATAATAAATCTGTTGCTCAAAGTATATTGTCAATGTTACCTTTCTCCTTAGCAAAATAGATTAGATGTATGTTTTCCACTTTTTTAATATTTCCTAAGAAGAAGAATTTTCTATATTTATCAATTGTATTGCTTTTTTGTTCCAAAACTGACTTGTTCCAACTTTATTCTAAAGTTGATTCTCAACTTGATCACATTTTCTCTTTTTATTTCATTTCTTTGATCCAAGTATCTAGCACTACAATCTGAGATGTCTACCAGAATCATATTTTCATGAATAGAATCTGTTGATAAGCTACATATAAATATTTGTAGCTTTAACTAATTTTAACTAATAGCTTTTATTTTATATTCCACTTTGTATTATTAATAATTTTAACTAATAGCTTTTATTTTATATTCCACTTTGTATTATTTATAATTGAAGGCTCTAAACATTTTTTGTACATAAACAATTTGAATTACCTTGAACTTAGTACAAATTGTAAACATCCTAATCATCTTACGAATATTTTAACTTGCCAATTGCTCATCTATGTTTTTCTTTTCCCTTTTTATTTAGGAAATTATAATGTTACAGAACCTGGACTGGATCCTGGCAGAAGAACCATTCAGCACTTGGAGACTTTGGAGTTTTGGAGGTTTATTTAACACTGGTGGGCTCAGAGGAGGTTGTTCTCCAAAGGTCTGAGCACCCAGCACAAGCAGGGAGGGGAATTTATACTCTCCTAGTTCTGCATACTTGGTACTTCTGGCATGCACGGGAAATAGGGTAGGAAAGAAGAACCTAGAAGGGCTTTGAGACAGGGACTGGAATTCCCTTTCTGGTTTGGTCAGCCATCTTAGAGTACAGTTTTTCCCTATCATTCCCCTCTTTGATGCCCCTTTAAACATCTAGTTTAGAGGGCAGCATTGCCATCTGTTATGATGGCCTTGCAAGGCTAGTATCTGGGGAGCACCTTGCCTGGTAACAGTGTTTTCTATGAACTTAGCAATCCATCTTAAGGTTCCTAAGGCTGCCCAACAAGCAATAACAATAACAAGTTTCTTGGAGAAAGTCCAGTCAGAAGGGGCAGCAATGTAAAGTCCAGCTCCTGAGGTGAGGGTGTTGGTGTCACACCGACAATAGCCAGGACCATGGTGAACAGATGTCCATCAGTTGGTGGGGTCTCATTGAAGGTAGAGCTGGAGCAGGTCTGTAGGATCTGGTTGGGTTTTCCACTGGTGTGATTCATCCAAATGGTGAAAGCCTTCTTTACTCTAGAGCAGTGGACGCATTCAGTGACACCTGAGACCCTGAGGACAGTAGAGGTGTTAGAACAACAGTGTGGGTCCCTGTCCACCATGGTTTTAGGGGTTCCTTTCTAAAGCTTCTCAGGAGATGTGCCTTTGAGTTTTTCCCAGGCTTGGAGGTGTTGGAACACTTCTAAGTTTCCAATCTGTTCAAGGTCTCCTCTAAGCCTACTTATTACATGGGGTAACCTGCCATAGAGCCTTTGAGTTGACTTATAGCTGTGGCAATCTTTTATATCCAGTTGACTAGAATAAACAATATCAGTGACCTCCAACAGTTATGTTCTATAGAAGTATGACATTCAGGTCAAGGAATAAGAATAGCTGGATTTAAATTCTGACAGGTTTTAGGTATTATTTCAGGCATATCTATCAGTGTAGCCTGGTATTTAATAAGTCGGCTTCCATCATCCATCAGTGTCCTTTGGTTTTTCAAACACTCTGGACCTGATATGAATTCATTACAGTTAGGGGCTTTCCCGTAGTGAGCTTTGAGGCTCCTTTTACCAGGAGCACTGTTGTATGCTCAGCTAAAGTCTTTGTTTGTAATTGTACCTCAATAGAGGTGGCTTCTAGGATAAATATAACTGAAAAAATACCATTAAGAAGACCTCTTCATTTGAGGTAAATAGTTAACATTCTAATTACAAATGATCACTGGGAAGTGGGAGAAAACTTGTCTCAGGAGATAAGGCTATCCCCAAGTGCATTACCGAACCAATTATAAGAAAAGTGGTATTATCCATTATCTCCATAAGTCCACAGTTAACCCTATGAAGTGGGGTATGCTCTGGCTTTTAGGGAATTATTTAATTTTCCCAGCCACACAGAACTAGTCAAGGTGATAAGTTACACAACTGTTGGGGAATCAATCTAATTTTCCAGTTGTTTAATCATGTGCCATGTGATCCTGTTATTATTATCCCCACAGAATAATAAGCAAGAAGATGTCATCATATGAGTTACTGTGGTAATTTCTCTTAAGTCTACCTCAAGTTGTCTAGCTTAGGTAAACAACAAACATTTAAAGACAATCAAATCTAGAAGTTAACATCCACAAATGTGGGTATTATTTAAACATTTTTTTTTCTCTAAAATAACCCTCATTTCCAGAGAGATAGCCAAATTAGTACTAATTTACTTGAGAAGTAAGTCCAGTTCTAACAAACATGTCCTAATTATTTACATAAGCTCAGCAAGAGCAGTAAGTGATCATATAGTTCTTTTAGAATCTGCTTTGCTGGAACTTTCTAAGGAATCTCTAGGTTGAACTTTTAGTAGCCTCTTTAGGCCAGAAGCCAAGCCATGTCCTAAGCCATGTACTTGCCATCAGACATGCTGGCAATACCTCTAAGATTTAGGCAGATTCCTTTTCGTGAGGTCCCCAAAGTATCCTGAGATTCCTGTTCCTGCCAGGAAGTGACATTCTTTACTCACCTGGTGAGGTTCCTGGGACCTCTGTAAGCAAGGTATCAGAACCATAGTTCCAAGAGGCTTTATGGCTCCAGGTTTCATAAAGTCAACCTTAGCTCCTTAAAGCTGTCTAGCCATATATGAGTCTATGCATGTCTTTCTCAAATATGATATTCCAGTCAAAGCCTTGGTAAAATAACCAATGTTTCCAATGGTGTCCTGTTTCAAGGGGAACAGATTCTTACTGAACCTATGCAAATGACTAGGATTGCCATGGAAGAATGTATACTTACTGGGACCTTTTGAGTTTCAGAGGGTTCAGATAGAGAGAAAAGTTGAATGCTTTCATGTGCTTACAAATGATTATTTTATGATGTTTCTGTATGTCAATAGAAATCTTATGTTTCCTTAAACAGAAAGAGTGAACATTAAGGACCCAGCAATGTTTTTCAAACAAGGATCACAAAACTGTTCAGTTCATTTAGTCCCATGTTACTGATTTTTGTTCAGTCTGAATACAGCTTCTTAGTTCTGGAAGTCCTTACTCATTTCAGCTTTAGGATTTTTAGTATACTGAATACCTGTATCTATCCTAAAAGTCCTTTATATGAATCTCTTTGAAGATATAACTCACTTTACAAGAGAATGAGAACAATTATAAATGACAAACTCAGAATAGACATGGTTAATGATCTGATGGGAGAGTTCACTATGATATGATTGACAAGGAAACTCAGTTATTCTGATACATAACACTTCAATAGCCAGAACCAGATCGTTACATACCAAACAAGCAAGCCTAATTAGTCAACAAGGATGTTTGTGATTTAAATCTTGGGGAAGATTGTTAAAACCTTAGAAAGTTTCAAAGCATATGCCTACATAGGATGTTGAGGACCTGATAAATGCAAGATACAGAAACTAATTTTTTCTAAGGTAGAGAGAAAACAATGATTGGCATTTTTTCATCAAGAGCAGACCAACAATTCAGAATACTTTGTCTTTTTGAAAAGAGAGAAAACCAAATTTCTTTACCAGTATCTTTTAAAAATTTGTTTTAATCTTAGTCCATCCTGACCACACCTAAAATTCATTTCCAAAGATTTCCTGTCACAAACCTTCTATGACTTTCCTTTGCATTTGGGTTTTGTCCCAAGCCATTTCTTTCCAAAAACCCATCTCATTTGGGACAAAATTACCTTCTCTTACCTTCAGCAAAATGTATTCCCATTCCTTATCTTTCTTATGTATCTCCTACTTTTCCACATACAGAGTTGATTCCCTTATTTCCATCAGTCTTAGTTACAGATAGCAGAATTTTGTACTCTTTAGAGACCTTAATCTCCAGTGAAGACCAAGGAGTAATGAACCACAAAACATGTTTACTAACAGATTTAAATATCCCTAGTTATTTGCAGTTAAGTCAAAAGCACAAACCTGTGTTCAGTTATGAATGCTTCAGCACTTATCCCATTTGGAAAAGGCCTAGATGTCCAAAAAATTTAATTCCATTTGTCATCCAACCAAAAACTTCAAAGTTTCAGGTTACCAAAGACTTTGAAAGCTACATTAATAATTACCCATGAAAGCTTTGATGAGACTATTAACCATTTTAGTCATCTTTTTACTAGCAACCCAACAGAGGTAACTTGGGGTTATTTGACCTTCAGTAAACCTTGATAGAATAAAAGTTTCACATTTACCACTGATAACTTAAGACACATCTGTCTGAACTAAACCAACAAACTTAGTTTAAATGCTGAATTATGTTCCACCAGGATACTCCCCATGGTCAATTTTCTCCTGAGACGCTTGGACAAGTCTGGTCCTAGTGGTGCTCTTCCTGCTTCTTGACAGTGAAGGGGAGAACCAAGGTGCCTAAGGCACTGAGGATGGTCTAGAAAACAGTAATGCAGTCTACACCCAAGGTGGTGCAGAAACAGGAAAAGGAGGATGGGGAGGCAGAAGAAGAGGGCAAGAAAAATTTCTTGGTTCAGGATATCATCAGCTCCAGAGGAGCAGATGCCATGTTTTCCCACCAACGATGGGGGATATACAATCCATATTCGGCCAGAGAAGACAGGGAATTTCCCCAAAACAAAGGAGTTTTAGCAGCTGCTTGGGAATATTCATTAAAGTCCCCATCCTGAAGGACACCTGGGATCCTGACCTGAATGGAAGGCAGACACTTAACCGACTAAGCTACCCAGGCACCTCCCCCATTTTCTCTTAAAGGTAAATATAAGAGCTGCTGTTATTTTACATTCTGTTTATGTTGGGATCAAGTTTCCTGTGGGCTGTCAGAGCTGCTAAATCCTCACACATGCCACTTACAAGAAGCAAGAGCACTGTCTTCCTGCAGCTTAGCTTTAGGACGTGGGTCAGAGGACTGTGGTCCCCACACTTTCTGATGGGTTCATCCTTGTCCAGAGCTCATCTGCTTTGCTAACACTGATGCCCCCAGACAGGACCTCCCTGATAGGCTTTGCTTCCTTACAGCCATTGGACTCTTTTACCTCGGTTACAAATATCCTAGTTTGGTCCTTCCTATTAGCACAAAATCAGACCATGGTGGCAGAGTTTGGGCTATCTGAAGCCAAGAATCAATATATGGGAATGGATCAGGTTGTCTGGCAATCCTGACCATAATTTGTAAATGACCTGGACAGTGGCTAGGTCTTAGAGCCCCTTGGAGGGCCAGTCAATGCCACAGGTGGCCCCTTCTAGTTCATGTAATGGGCCTAATTTTCTAGAAGTTTTGATCCCACAATCTCCTGAGAATCACTTCTTAAAATTTTGAGCATACAGTCTAAGACCATAGGTTTTGAAGAGCTTCTATCCCTGAGGAGCAGGGGGCTCTCTTGGCCACCCTGTGTATTCCCTCCCTGTGTTGTTGGCACAAAGACAAAGGGTGAGTGTACCTTCAAAAGAGAGACCAGCCAGATGTCTGCCTGTCTGCCACCCCAGAGTATACCTGTGTGCCTCTTAGCCATACTGAGTCCATATAAACCCCAGACTGGCATCCCAAAGAGGGATACCTCTTAGAACCTATGAGGTCACCATGAAAGCAGGTTAGGGTCCACTCAGACTCTGTAGGCTTCTGGGGACCCTAAGGGTGTCCACCCTTGGAGCCACAGAATCAGTCTGCCTGACAAGCCAGGCCAAACTGCACATTCATTCACACATTCACACCAAAGTTATTACAGTTCCTCTCCTCCCACCCCCAACCTGGGAGGCCCCAACCTGTGGAATTCCTTTAGGAAATTCTTTCATATCCCTTCTTCTGGGGGGTTCTTGCCCTGAAGAACCACCCCCCACCCCTAGAAGGTCCTACCTGTGAGACCTCTAAGAGGTCTCTTGGAGGTGATTGGTCTCCCCTTTTACCCTCAGGGGTGGGCCTGACTGGGTCGTGGGGCCCCAGGCCTTACTGGAATCTGACATTGGGAACAGGTTCTCACCTGCCAAGTCTCCTTTGAGTCTGAATGGGAACAGAGGGGTAGACCAGCCTGAGGCAACTGGGCGGGAGACTCCCTGAAAATTAGGCAGGGTGTGCCTTCTCCCTTATGATCCCTCATTTCATCACTGCCCTACCATTGCCCCAAACTGGTGGCAACAATGGGCCAGCACAGTTGGGTTTCCTGGTCAGGGAACCAAATGTTATGGAACCTAGACTGGATCCTGGTGGAAGACCAAGTGGCACGTGGAGACTTTGGAGGATCAGAGGTTTATTTAACACTGGTGGACTCAGAGGAGGCTGTTCTCCAAAGGTCTGAGCCCCGAGTACAGGCAGGGAGGGGAATTTATACCCTCCTACTTCTGCATACTTGGTACTTTTGATGTGTGTGGGAAATGAGGTAGGAAAGAAGAACCTGGAAGGGCTTAGAGACAGGGACTGAAATTCCCTTGCTGGTTTGGTCAGCCATCTTAGAGTATAGTTTTAACCCATCAGTAATAAAAACAAAACCAAAAAGAACATGTGTGTAGAAAGGAAACACATAGCCTTATAACAACTTTGGAAGTGAGGTATATGCCATGGGCACTGGTTTTCTAGCCAGATTTCCAGCTGTATGTGTTAGGGCCGATTTAATGTTAAAACCTGTTTAACTGTTAGCACCCGCTTAGCCAGAGCAACTCCATATTGCCAAGGTAGTCATATTGTTGTTTACATCCACGGACTTCATTCCGGAAATAAGTGCCCCATTAGTCCCTGGTATCGGTTCCAGGTATCGATTCCGGGAGTAAACGCTTTAACAATAGAAGCTACATACCTTGGGTCTGCAGTTATGCTCTATAAAAACCAACCTGTGAGATCAGGACGGGGTCGTTCTCTTCAGAGGGGGCCCTGGCCGGTCAGTCTGACTTCTAATGCTTGGCATAGAATAAAGCTTTGCATAACTTTCACTTTGTCTCAGTCTCATTCCCCTGGCCGGTCAGTCCAACTTCTAATGCTTGGCATAGAATAAAGCTTTGCATAAGTTTTACTTTGTCTCAGTCTCGTTCCTTTGATAACAGACCTCAACAGTAGGAATGGCTGCACAGTTTGTAGCTAAATATCCTTTTACAAAAATCAGATGAGAGGATCTGTCTTGTCAATATTTTTGTTGTCTTGGAAGAGAACTGTCATTCAATGACTGATTGGAGTAGAAAAGTGTTAAAAGGACTGAGCCTCTTGTTTCTAATTTATATAGTTTTGGAAGGATCATCACAACTCCAAGGTTCCAATAGGATTGTCTAAGAACACAGTTGTGACTGCTCTGTAGTTTGATTTCTTCCTTACCTAATCCTGCTTCCCTCAGGTGTTGTTCTGTAGGACATGCCATAATTAAACCACCTAAACACAAATCTCGTTCTCAGAATCTGTTTTTGAGTGACCCAACCCAATGTGAATAAGGGTTAGTTCCCTGAGAGACAACCTAACTAGTTTAACTATGTTCATGCATTCTTTAAAACTCCTTGATATTTAACACTGTTGTCCAACATCCTCTGCAATAAATATTGAGACTATGAAATACATCAGAGTGATGTAACATAAAGATGGGAGAAGTGGGGCGCCTGGGTGGCTCAGTGGGTTAAAGCATCTGCCTTCGGCTCAGGTCATGGTCGCAGGGTCCTGGGATTGAGCCCTGCATTGAGCTCTCTGCTCAGTGGGGAGCCTGCTTCCTCCTCTATCTCTGCCTGCCTCTCTGACTACTTGCGATCTCTGTCTATCAAATAAATAAATAAAATCTTAAAAAAAAAAGATGGGAGAAGCTATCTTAAAGCAATTATCCATAAACATTTTGTTTTTTTAATCATAATCACCTGGAGAGCATAAGCAACCTCAAGTTGTAGGGATTCACTCCCAGGTTTTCAGATTCAAATGATCTGAGGTGAGAGCCAAAATTTTGCATTTCTAACAGGTTCTCAGTTGAGAATGCTGCCATTTTGGTGACCATACACTTTGAAAAACACTTCTTTAGAAAGAGAAACATTAGTGGTTAAGAGGAAAGAGGAATGATAGGTTTGATATTTGCATGAGAAATACAAACCCAAATACACTGGATGTGATGAGAGAGTTCTATCTGAATACAAACCCAGCATCAATTTAATAAACTAATGTGTCATATTTGAATAATAAGCTCTAACCACAGGTAAGGACATTCAATAAAAAATGTGTCATAATGATATTTTAGATATAGACTCACTATTAAACTGGAGTAATATATTATAGAATTAGGAAGTGTCCATTAAGGAGTTCAAAGTCACACAAATATTTAAATAAAAAGACATCAATGAATATATAGATACTGGGTAATTGAAACATACATAAGACAAAAAGGTAAATACTCTTCTCAAAAAAAAAAAAAAAAACCTCAAATTTTTCATTATGACATCTCAGTAGTACCAACTAGGTACTTAAAAACTGCAATAAACTAACACAAACCTTATAGATTTTAATTTGGTGAAATACCCTTGTACCATTCATTAAGACATATGCTAGTGTTATATACTATTATGAAAATAAGACACATTTAATGATATCAATAGAAAATCAACTAACCCATGGCAATAGCAAAATATTATTGGACCTTATATAATATATATTAAAAAAAGAATGATGATTATACTTGATAGAATCTATCATCTATATATCTATCTACCTATCTAAATTGCAATGGTAAATATTCAACAACCATGAAATATTGAAATGCATGGGCAGAACAAAATATCCCACATTGTGCAAATCAATAGGATAAAATGCAAATTTTGTAAGTAGGAACTTTATTAATGGAAAATTTGAAACAACATATTTTTTTTAGTTTCTAAATGCAAGGACATGGAAGATGAAAACCATAAGGATAATAATGAAGTTGAAGATAGATATCTATTTTTTTAAAAGATTTTATTATTTACTTATTTATTTGACAGACAGAGATCACAGTAGGCAGAGAAGCAGGCAGAGAGAGAAGAGGAAGCAGGTTCCCCACTGAGCAGAGAGCCCAATGCAGGGCTCCATCCCAGGACCCTGGGATCATAACCTGAGCCAAAGGTAGAGGCTCTAACCCACTGAGCCATCCAGGTGCCCCAAAGATAGATATCTAATATAAAGATAAAGGAGGAAGAAATATAATATACAGCGCTGTTTATTCTGCATTATAGCTACATGGACATGCATATAGATGTCTACACACCTTTTGTATAGAATACAGTTAGTTCTCTAGTTTTATATCTATCTAAATTTGTGTGTTTGCCTTCAATTTACTTCTATATCAAATATAGAACAAAGACTTCATACATATTTTATTCAAAGCATCTTATGTAGCCTAACTGAAGCATTTGGAAACACATCTTCCATATGTCTTTTTTAATATCCTATGAAAAATTTTATATTAGATGAAATAGTTATAATTTAATAACATACCAGACTATCTATCTAACATCTATTTATATACATACACACACACACAAATATCTAATAGGCTTAATTTTACCAAAACCATTGTAAATAGTTACTATCGAAAATTTCCATAGAATCTAGGCAGAAGGGACTTTCTATGAAATCAAAAATTTTTTTTAAGGATTTTCTTTATTCACTTGACAGAGAGAGATCACAAGTAGGCAGATGTTGGGCCCCAAGAGGCTAAGATGGCGCCGGGTGGCCTTCTCTTCCGGATCGGGAACCCACATGGCCGACCACAAAGTCGCCAAAGTGGCGGTTTCGGTTTCCCATCAGTTTCGTTTCCCGGGAGCCTCCACCCCCTGCAGGGCGTGTCTCTCCCAACTCCCGCCAACACGGCACATTCCCATTGGCCCCCACTTTGCTGACCTCACTTCCCTTCCCTCACCCCATATAAGCCGCTGCCCTGCTCAATAAGGCGAGATCCTGCTTCAACAGATCCCCCGAGTCTGGTGTGGTTTGTTAATGCGCCTGGACTCACGACACTCGCCATCCCGCTCAGCCCCAAGGGGAGCTACCGGCTGGCCCGGACGCTCTCCTCATGCCTGTCGGCCCGTAAAACCTACCGGAGTCCGACAACTGGTGCCCGGTGTGAGGACCCTCTCCTCGTTATTCTCGCTGACGGGCCAATCGGTCTTTGGGTGAGTGTACCCCCATAAATTATGGGGCAGTCATCTTCCAAAAGTGACCCTGCCCTCGAATCCCTGCGTTTCCTTTTGAGAAGCCGCGGTCTTTCCCTCACCGATTCCCAAGCCCTTAGGACATGGGAGGCCTTTGTTAAGGTGGCTCCTTGGCTTCTGGAAGTTAACCTTTTTGATTGGGACATGTGGGATCGTATTGAACAGCTAATCCATAAAGCCCACGTAAACAGGGGGGAGATACCCCCTTTGGGTACTCTGGCGGCACTAAAGAGTTGCTTTCCACCCAGACCCCCAAAGGGGCTTAAGGAGTCACCTTGCCCCCCGAAATCTTGCACCCCTCCCCCTTCCCAATCCGAGGCAACCAAACTCCCTTCTGGGATGCCCACTCGGACTATATCAGACAATCCACAAGAGAAGGCCACCCGGCGCCATGAGTCAGCTAGTAAACATTCTCCTGACATATTGGATGGTAATTACGTAAGTAAGCCTTCTTCTAGTAAACCCAGGTTGCTGGGCCATCCCTAGCAAAGGGGACTCTGGCTTTATTTCTCTCTGTTTCTCCTAATAGATGTGGGAGCTTCTCCCTCACTCACTTCCCGTGTTAATGGCTATAACTGGAGCCAACTGGGGTTGGTCTAACTCGAGACAGAGACCATAAGGAATATTCCCAAGCAGCTGCCGAAACTCTCTTTGTTTCGGGGAAGTTTCCCTGTGTTCTCTGGCCTGACTTGGACTGCCTAACCCCTTCCCCCTTGCTGGTGGGAAAGCATGGCGTCTGCTCCTCTGTTGGGGCTTATGAGCTATAAAACCGGGAATCTTTTCTCTGCCTCCTGGCAGCACTTTGTTTCTTCTGTTTCTCCCTTATTGTGTTTCTGTACCAACGTGCGTGCAACCTGCATGACTAGCCTCTAGATCATGCACCACGGCTCCTTCTCTCTCCACTGTAAAGGAGCAAGAAGAGCACCCCCTGGACCTAACACCCACTCCAGATCTTCCCACGCATGTCTCAGGTAAACATTCAAAGTGGAGTGGGCCCAGGTGGAACGTAAATCGCTATTGGAACTAAGTTAAGTTTGTTGGTTTAATTAAGATAAGATCTGTCTTTTAAGTTATCAGCAGTAAATGTGAAACTTCAAAGTTTACTGAAGGTCAAATAAGCTTGTGTTATTTATTAAAATTTGTTAGCAAAGAAATGACTAAACTGATGGTTAATTGTCTGTCTCAAAGTTCTAATGGGTAATTGCTGAAGTAGCTTTCAAAGTCTTTGGTAACCTGAAAGTTTTAAAGTTTTGCTTGGATGACAAATGGAATTAAATTGTGGACATCTAGGTCTTAACCAAACAGGATAAAATGCTAAGTCATTAATTTCTGGATGTAGGTTTGTGCTTTTGACTTCTTACTGCAAAGAAACTAAGAGTATTTAAATCTGCTGGTAGACTTGTTTTCCACGTAACTGATTCATGAATTGCCACCTGAAGAATTCTGTTGTAACAGTTCACAATTGGTTAATAACTAAAGGTGTTTCTAAGAATACGAAGTTCTGCTTAGTGTAACTAAGACTGATGCAAATAAAGGGAAACTCTGTATGTAGGAAAGTAGGAGATATGTAAGAAAGATTTAAGGAATGGGAATACATTTTGTTAAAGGTAAAGGAAGGTAATTTTGTCCTAAATGAGATGGTTGTTTAGAAGGAAATGGCTTGGGACAAAACCTGAATGCAAAGGAAAGTTGTAGAAGGTTTGTGAAGGGAAATCTTCAGAAAAGGAATTTTAGCTATGGTCAAGAATGGATTAAGATTGAAATGAATGGGTTTTAAAGGTACATTGGTACAAGACTGAAATTCTCTGTTCAAAAGGACAATGTTTTCTTAGATCAATTGATCTGCTGTTAAGAAAATGTAAATAAATGGTTTTCTCTTTGCCTGCCCAGAAAAACCAGTTTCTATGTTCAGTTTTATCAGGTGTTTAACATCCCTAATTATATTTAGGCATGCGCTTTAAAACTTCATAAGATTTTAGCAAATGTTGACAAGATTTAAATCGTAAATCTCTTTAACTCAGGCTTTTCCTTGGTATGTGAAGTTGCTCATGAAGTACTACTGAACCAATGATAAACCTTGGGTTACATTTGGGAAAATACTATAACTATTCTAGAGATTCTACACACTTCCTAAAGTTTTAATGTTTTGAGAGATCACCGCTTGATACTGTAATTATGGAAATGTTATGTATCACAGAAATAACCTGATTTCCTTGCAGCTAAATTGTAAACTCCCGTGTCTCTTTAGCTCTAACCATATCCATTCTGAGTTTTTGTCATTTATAATTGTTTTAATTCTCTGGTAAAATGAGTTTTATCTTCAAGGAGATTTCTATAAAGGACTTTCAGGACAAATACAGATATTTGATATGCTTGAAAATCCTAAAACTGAAATGGGTAAGAATTCCCAGAACAGATCAAAACTGATAATGGCCCCTGCTTCACTAGTCAGGCCCTCAAGGATTTCCTTACTACCTGGAATATCTCCCACTCCACGGGAATCCCCTATAATCCCAGGGGCCAAGCAATCATAGAATGACAAAACCGCACCCTTAAGGACCATTTACAAAAACAAAAGGGGGAATCACTCCCCCCACACGACCAGCTTAAGAAGGCATTATTTACCCTAAATATATTAAATTTTTCCAAATCGGACGGCCTATCCGCATTCCAGAGACACTGGGCCACTGCAGCCCCACATCCCGCTGTCCTGGTTAGATGGAAAGACCCCCTGACGGGCCAATGGAGAGGGCCCAACCCCCTCCTCACAGCAGGCAGAGGATTTGGATGTGTGTTCCCACCCTCTGAAAAGAAGCCCATATGGGTGCCTGCCAGGGACCTTAAGTACCTCCCAGAGGCGAAGGAGATTGCTAACTCTGACCCAGAGGGCCTACCGCCCTCTGAGGAGCCTCCCCTTATTGATTCATAGGCCCACCAATCAGGATGTCTTGGGTGGCACCGCTTCTTCTTCTGCTGGCTCATGGACAAGTCACTCGTGCTGGCCTATGCTTAAAGAATGGGCCCCTACTGGCCCAGGCTTTCCTCGCCAATGTCTCCCTGCTCCTTCCCACCACGAACTGCCCTCTTTGGCCTCCCAGAGACTATGTGTACATATCCCCCCTCTCTTCTAATGTCACCTGTCTTTGGGTGCCCCCGTTGGCAGACAATGGCTCTAATATTGACCTTGGGGCTATTGACCCCAGCTACTGTGACCAAAACACCACAGTAAACAATACTCAACTCTGCCCCCCCAATGCCACTGTATTCGTCTGTGGGGACCAGGCATTCAGCTTCCTCCCCACTAATTGGACTGGCCTTTGTGCCTTAGCTTGGCTTCTGCCAGATCTCAACATTATTCCCAACAATCAGAGCCTTCCGATTCCTGCCTTCGATAGTCTCGGAGGGCTATCCAAAAGAGCCATCCAGGCCATCCCCATCATGCTGGGATTAGGGATCACTGCGGGAGTTGCAACCGGCTCTGCCAGGATAGGTACCTCTCTCCACTACTATAACACATCATCCCGACAGATGATTAATGACTTGGGTGCAGTCTCGGAGACCATCCTTGACCTCCAAACATAGATGGACTCGCTGGCTGCGGTAGTCCTCCAAAACCGGCGAGGCTTAGATCTATTAACAGCCGAAAAGGGAGGCATATGTTTGTTTTTACAGGAGGAATGTTGTTTCTTTGCCAACCGGTCGGGTATTGTACGAGACAAAATCAAGAAGCTACAGGAGGACCTAGAGAAGCGCCGCCATGCCCTGATGACCTCCCCCTTCTGGACAAGCTTTAATGGCTTACCTTTGGCCCCTGTATTATCAATAAGATTGCCCAATTCATCCAAAAAAAGAGTGGAGGCCATTCAACTCATGAACGTCCATGTTCAATACCAGAGACTGGCCACCCGTGAGGATGAGTCCTACGCGGGGCCCCATCAATAGTCTCACGACCTATGGCGGATGGGATTCCTTGCAGGAACAACCCACGCCAGGTCAGGGACCAAACCCCCATATAGGCATGATATTCAATGACGGGTAAGACCAGCGGGGGACGCAGAGCAACCTAAGACAGGGGGTACACCAAAGCAGTGTGATTCCCCAATGACGGGTAAGCCTGAAGGCCCGCTGCCGGCGATCTAAGACAAAAGTCATGCATACAAAAACAAAAGGGGGAGATGTTGGGCCCCAAGAGGCTAAGATGGTGCCGGGTGGCCTTCTCTTCCGGATCGGGAACCCACATGGCCGACCACAAAGTCGCCAAAGTGGCGGTTTCGGTTTCCCATCAGTTTCGTTTCCCGGGAGCCTCCACCCCCTGCAGGGCGTGTCTCTCCCAACTCCCGCCGACATGGCACATTCCCATTGGCCCCCACTTTGCTGACCTCACTTCCCTTCCCTCACCCCATATAAGCCGCTGCCCTGCTCAATAAGGCGAGATCCTGCTTCGACAGATCCCCCGAGTCTGGTGTGGTTTGTTAATGCGCCTGGACTCGCGACACTCGCCATCCCGCTCAGCCCCAAGGGGAGCTACCGGCTGGCCCAGACGCTCTCCTCGTGCCTGTCAGCCCGTAAAACCTACCGGAGTCCGACAGGCAGAGAGGCAGGTAGAGAGAGAGGAGGAAGCAGGCTCCCCACCAAGCAGAAAGCCCGATGTGGGGGCTTGATCCCAGGACTCTGAGACCATGACCTGAGCTGAAGGCAGAGGCTTAACCCACTGAGCCACCCAGGTGCCTCCAAATCATAAAATTTTCTTAAACTCACATTTTTACCAAAGTCGTGGCAGAGAAAAAGTTAAAGGAACCATATTGAAATATGTTTTCAGAAGAATCCCTCTTTATTTTTTTTTTTAAGATTTTATTTATTTATCAGAGAGAGAGATGGGGGGAGAGAGCAAGCACAGGCAGACAGAATGGCAGGCAGAGGCAGAGGGAGAAGCAGGCTCCCTGCTGAGCAAGGAGCCTGATGTGGGACTCGATCCCCGGATGCTGGGATCATGACCCGAGCCGAAGGCAGCTGCTTAACCAACTGAGCCACCCAGGCATCCCAGAATCCCTCTTTAAAGATTCATAATTTCTAACAGCAGATAAAGAAAAAGTTACTATGCTGTCAGGATACATGACCATAATTATCATGTGGAGATAGTGTTGCTGTCACATAATAGTGGCAGATTTAATTAACCAGTGAATGTCATATTCATATTTTCTTCATGTAGAACCATTTATCTTAAGAGTTGGTGCTCAACATAACAGATTAAAGTAAGAAACTGGGTTAACCTTCCACTATATCATATATCAAACAACACCATTTGTGGGAAACTGTCCAAGAATAACACCATCAATAAACTCTACCTCACAAAACATTATGTTGATTCTTTTGAGGTAAAACTTTCAAGGAAGAAAATATGACAAGCCATTCCATGAAATACCACAGAAAATTGTGTGATTCTTTGAAATACTATAAAATATTAATAAGATAAGCTTTTACAAAATGTATGGGGAGATGCCAAGAATAGGTTTTGAAACATGATTAATGGGTTCATGTGTTACGAGAAAAGGTTTAAAAAATCATAGTCATTAGTTATTCAATAAACATAATGTTAGACATTGCCGTAAGTACCATGGATATATTGACAAATAAAACACAGAAGCCAGGGACACCTGGATGGCTCAGTTTAAAACCTCTGCCTTCAGCTCAGGTCATGATCTCAGGGTCCTGGGGTCAAGCTCTGCATTGGGCTCTCTGCTTGGCGGGGAGCCTGCTTCCCCCTCTCTCTGTTTGTCTGCCTCTCTGTCTACTTGAGATCTCTGTCTGTCAAAAAAAAATAAATAAATAAAATCTTAAAAAACAAACAAACAAACACAGAAGCCTGTTATCTTGAATCTGGTAGGAGAATTTAATTGTACCCAAGATCAGACATATACAAATGCATAAATATTACTATTTGTAATTTTTTTTTTAAATATTGTAATTTTTGTGAAGAAGAAATTAATGTAAACCAAATCTCACATTCTCATTTAAAAACAAAATAAAGTCAAAAGAAAAGACCATCTGCTGTTATGGGAAGATAAGCTTAAAATAAGCACTGTGATATAGCTTATATTTAAAACATTGAGTGAATGACAACATTGAACACATAAAGGAAAAATAAGGAAAAGTGATATAAAATATTTTAAAAATAATATCAAAGGAAATGTTGAATAACAACAAATAACATCTATCAATCTAAGAGTGTTTATGAATTTAAAAGAAATAAGGCAAAGCAGTAATGATTTACTAATATATTCTAATAAAATGGGGGTACCTGGGTGGCTCAGTAGGTTAAAGCCTCTGCCGTTAGCTCAGGTCATGATCCCAGGGTCCTGGGATCAAGCCCTGCATTGGGCTCTCTGCTTGGTGGAGAGCCTGCTTCCCCCTCTCTGTCTGCCTCTTTGCCTACTTGTGATCTCTCTCTGTGTCAAATAAATATATAAAATCTTAAAAATAAATAAATAAATATTCTAATAAAATGGCAAGCTAAAGGTTTTTTTAAACAAAAGAACAAAGAAAGTACATGTTCTTTAAAATAAACAATGAAGGAGCCATTAAAAACTCCCATACAACCTCACGAAAGTTTTTATAAGAAATTTAAAATTTTTTACTATAGTTGTGGATTTTTAAGAAGTATTACTAATATTTATTTTTGAAAAATAAATCTTTGATTTTTTTATGTTTTAGTAAAACTATCTGGAACAGTAAAAATATGGAAGTCTGTTAATAAATATATATCCCATAAGAATAGGAAAAAAGATAAAATGTATGATAGAAACTCAAAAGAAAGTTTGAAAACCATATTCCAAAAACTATGTCAGTTATTTTGCCTGGTAAGAAAGCTTTTAAATAAAGAGTGTATAAACTGTTTTTTTTTTTTTCAAAAATTTTTTTATATAATTTTTTATTTTTTATAAACATATATTTTTATCCCCAGGGATACAGGTCTGTGAATCACCAGGTTTACACACTTCACAGCACTCACCAAAGCACATACCCTATGAGCTTTTTAAAACAGTTTATACACGAAGGAGTGTATAAACTGTTTTAAAAAGCTCATAGAGTTTGAGAATAGGTTTGGGGGGAAATGAGTGAAAGTCTAACTGAAGTTTCTTAATATTTTGTATTAAAAGTGAAAGGGTAGGAGCGTCTGGGTGGCTCAGTTAGTTGAGTGCCTGACTCTGGTTTCCCAGGGGCATGATATCGTTAGTAGTGAGATCAGCAGGGTATGGGACTCTGCACTTAGCAGGGAGTCTGCTTGAAAGATTCTCTTCATCTGCCCCTCCTTCCCCCCCAAACATGTGTATGCCTTCTCTCTCTCTAAGAAATAAAAAAATCTTTAAAAAAAGTGAAAGAGTATAAATTTAATTATGTATTTATTTTTCTCTAGCAATAGAGACTCTATTTAACAATATAGATGACAATTAAATTGTGAAGAAATAGTTAATATAAGGAGAAATTTGAAATAGTAATGTCCATTATATTATTTAAAAGTTATATTCAAGCTTATGCAAATTATTAATCATGTATGTTGTATGTATTTTAACTCAGCCACACAAATGTTTGATTAAACTTGATTTAAATTATTCTCTTCTTAATAAGGCATTTTATAATGAATGTTCTATGCTCAAGTTTCAAATTAAATTTCCCTCATTGTTTACTTTCATAATGTTAGAAATATTTACACATCATTTTGATATTTCTGTGAAATCAGAAGATTCTTCTACTAAACTAAGGCTCTGAAATATTCACAAAATAATTTGTTTTATACTAAGTTATGTGTTATGGTTACATTATCTTGATGATTTTCTCTAGGGAATCTGTATATTTTATCATGTTTCTACCAGTTGAAATTTAATAACAAATTATTTTACCTCATTAGGGAAGATTAAAATCTAAAGTGTGTAATTAGTGACATTTTGTCTCTATAATTAAAATTCTAAAAATCATTTTTACATTGACATGTTTAGTATAAAAACTTCAAGCAAAATTTTCTAGCTCTGTGGAAAATATACAGAATTTTCCTTTAAACGATGTTTATTTCTTACATACCATAGATTGAACTAGCTGTCCTTTTTTTTTTGTGGTGGAGGTAGAGGCAGATAGATAAAAGGTACATTTACATGTAGAAAAAAAAGAGATGTTAAAAGAGATCTATCCGATAGAGCAAGTAGTCTGCATTAACAATCAAACTGTAACTGACAATTTGAAAACATGTTGATGTAAAAATTTTATAAATGTTTTCTGGATTCACTATTCTTATGTGTTATAAAGTCTATGCCAAGCATCATAGGTGCCAATGCTTCTTCCACATTGTTTCTTCTTACTGATACATAATGACTTAGACCATAAATACTGTTTATTTACCATAAAGTTAATTTTGTCTCTGCAAATGAATTTGATTAGCTTAGAAAAATTATGGATATACCAAGACCAACTCTGAGATGGAACTTAAATTATTTCTTATTAACACAACTAACTGATCATCTTAACAATGTGAAAAAAAATCTGTATTTATTATTGATTTACTTTATACTTCCCTCCATTTAAACATTTAAAAAAATATGTTTTAAAATTATTACAGCCTCAAATATTAAATTGAAAAGCCATAAAAAAAGTCAGTTTCATATAATGTTTCATCTTATTAAAGTGAATTGGCTCTATCACTTATATGTAACATGTTTATTACCAAAGCAAGTATTTTATTTTATTTATTTTATTTTTATTCATTTTATTTTTCAAACCAAGTATTTTAGTTTTATATACTTATTGACTTGTTTTTTATTTTATATTTTATTATAGAATACCATTGGATGTTCTTCTCTCAGACCATAATGACTAAGAATTTGGTTATGTACTTAATTTTTATCTATTTAAAAATATGGCTATACTTTTAAGTTTAAGGCAATCTGCATAAAAATAAAGGCAACTTGAGTCTTCATTGTATAAAAGTAAATCATTATTCAAGGGTTTGATTATATTATCCATGGATTTTCTTTTTTAACATAATATCTCCATATGACAATGATATATCTTTCTAAAAAAACAGGTTGCCAAGTAATCCAAATATTCCAAATGGAGTGATAGAGAATAAAATATATAATATAGATATTAAACAGTCTTATACATTACTATAATTGCTATCTAGCAAAATGACTTATTAATCACCTGAAAAATGCATACTATTACATTATGTATTTCAATGTTATGATCTTCATGAATTTACTCTTTTATATGAAACATTTAATTTTTATTATGTATTAAATACATAAACAAATTGGTTAAATAACAGCTAAACTTCTGGTTCCATGAAACACATAGCATAATGCCAACATAGCTATGAATAAAATGATCATAAAATAAATACTAGTTTCCAATTTTTATAACTGATTTCAAAGAAAAATACAAGTTACCAAGAGAAATTATACTGGGAGGAGTTAAAGTACCTGTGAAGTGTCAAATAAGAATTTTAAAAGTTATGATGTAAGTGTAATACAGTAAAATATCTGAAGCACAATATGATATGGCCAAGTGAGGTTACATCAAGCATGGAATTTGGTTTAATATGTGAAAACTAATTAAGGCAATTCGACATATTAAAATATTGTGAAAAGTTAAAGATTATTATAATAATTTTATAAATATTATTTGGTACAGTTTACTACCTATTCATGCTGAAAACCCTCAAGAAACTTGAATAAAATGAAACTTCAAGCAGATAATGGAGGTGTGCAAAATATTTAAAGTTAATATCATAATAATAGCCTCAATGCTTCCACTGTGAATTCAGGAAAAGTAAAAAAAAAAAATGCAGAAAGAAATAATGCTCTGCATTCTTTTATTGAGAAACTAAACAGTGCAATAATACATGAATAAGCAGTACCCTTACTAAGAATTAGAGGGAAGAAAAACCAAAACCTGTTTTCTAAGCAGACATTAAAATTCTGTATATGAAAACCCCATAAAAAAGGTTCTAGAAATTATGGAATATAACAAGATTGCAGAATACTAAATCAACATGAAGGAAAATATTTATACTACCATACTAGAAATAAATAGATGGAAATTAAAATTAAAAAAAAAAAACAAACCTTTCAATTTACTATATCATCCCAAAGCATGAAATAACTAAGGACACATAAAATACAGGGATGACCTTTACAATGAAAAGCCATATATTTAGTGTATATTCAGTGCCTAAATATAAATGAAATAGATAAAACCCTGAGCTAAATCCATCAAAAACAAAAGAGGGCTCAAATAAATAAAATTAGAAATAAAGAGAAGACATTACAACTGATAACATAAAAAACACAAAGGATTAATAGAGACAACTGTGAAAAACTGTATGCCAATAATTCAGATAACCTAAGAAAAATGGGTACATTCTTAGAAACATACAACCTAGTGAGACTGAATTATGAAGAAATAGGAAATTTGAAGAAAACAATTACTAATAAGGAGATTGAATCAGTAATCAGAAAGCTACCAACAAGGAAAAGATTGGAACCAGAAGGCATCACTCGTAAAGTCTATCATATATTTAAATAATTAATACTGATCCTTTTCAAACTCTTCCAAGAAATGAGAGAGGACAGAACATGTCCAAACAAATGGATAGAAGAACCAATATTGTTAAAAGGTCCATACTACCCAAAGCAATCCAGGTATTCAGTGCAATCCCTATCAACATTCCAATGGCATTTTTCACAGAAATAGAATAAGCAAACATAAACTAATATGGAACCATAAAGACTCCAAATACCCAAAGTAATCCTGGGATAAAATAACAAAATAGGAAACATCACATTTACTGATTTTAAACTATATTATAGATCTATAATAATCAAAACAGTATGTTATTGACATTAAAACAGACACATTGATCAATGAAACAAAATAGAGAGCCCAGAGATAAACCTATCTATAGGTTTGTATGTATATATACATGTATATATATTATATTATATATATAATATATAAATTATATATTATATATATTATAATATATATGTATATATATTATATTATATTCAATTAATTTAGGACAGAGGAGGCAAGAATATACAATAGGGAAATGACAATCTCTTCAATAAATGGTGGTGAGAAAACTGGGTAGCAACTTGCAAAAGAATGAAACTGGACCACTCTCTTATACCTTACACAAAAATTGACTTGAAATGGTTTAAAAACTTGAATACAACACCTGAAGCCATAAAACTCCTAGAAGAAAACATAGGTGATAAGCTATTTGACATAGGTTTTGGTGATAACTTTTTGAATTAGACACTAAAAGCAAAGTCAAAAAAGCAAAAATAATTATGTGGGGTCACATCAAACTAAAAAGTTTCTGCATAGCAAAAGAAACCATCAACAAGATGAAAAGGAATCCTACTAAACAGGAGAAAATATGGACAAATACTATGTACAAATAATATATGTGCTAAGGGTTAATACACAAAATCCATAAAGATCTCATAAGTCTACAATAAAAAAGTCCAATTAAAAATGGACAGAGGATCTAAATAGATATTGTCCTAAAGAAGACATCCAGATGGCCAACAGGTACATGCAAATGTGCTCAATTATCAGAGAAATGAACTAATTATTAGAGAAATGAAAATCAGATATTACCTCCTGCCTATTAGAATAGCTATTACCAAAAAGACAAGAATAACAAGTGTTTGTGAGAATGAGGAGAAAAGAAACCTTTGTACAGCCTCTGTGGAAAACAGCATGGTAGTTCCTGAAAAAATTAAAAATAGAGAGGCTTCTGAGGGGCTCAATCAGTTAAGCATCTGCATTTGGCTCAGGTCATGATCTCAGGGTTCTGGGGTCAAACCCTGCATCTGGCTCCCTGTTCACTGGGGAGCCTGCTTCTCCCTTCCCCTCTGCACCTCTCCACTTTCCCACTCATGTTCTCCCTCTGTTAAAAAAAAAATCTTAAAAAATATGAAAAATAGAATTACCATATGATCCAGCAATTCCATTTCTCACTATTCAAAGAAATTTAAAAAAGTAATTCAAAAAGATGTATTACCCCATATTCATTGCAGCATTATTTACAAACAACAGCCAAGATGTGGAGACAATCTAAATGTCCCATCTGTGGACAAATGAATAAAGAAAATGTAATATATACATATATATACACACAAACATATGTATATATATATAGAATTATATATATAAAACATTATTGCATGTATATTACAATATGTATTTTATATATTGTGTATTTTATTTCTATATATGTGTGTGTGTATATACTAATATATATATGAGTATATATACTCATATATATGTATATATATGTATATATATATACACATATATACACATATGTATATATATGTACATATATATGTACATATATATACATATGTATACATATGTATACATATATATGTATATGTATGTACATATACATATGTATACATATGTATACATATATATGTATATATGTGTACATATATATATATGTACATATATATACATATATATGTACATATATATACATATATATATGAGTATATATACTCATATATATATATGTATATATATACTCATATATATATGTATATATATATGTATATATATGTATATATATGAGTATATACATATATATAATGTTACATTGTATATATACACACACAAACAATGGAATGTTAAAATATTTCCTTCATAAAGAAGAAGGAAATACTTCCATTTGTAACAACATGGATGGTCCTTGAAGGCATTTTGCTGGTGAAAGAAGTCAGACAAACACAAATACTGGAAGATTTTACTATACAGGGAGTAAAAGAAAAAATGTAAAAAACTTACAGAGAACAGATTGGTGGTTGCCTAAGGGTGAAGGGGTGGGCAAAATAGGTGAAAGTGTCAAAAGGTACAAATTTCCAGTATAAGAAAATTAAGTCTTGGAGATGTAATTTATAACATGGAGACTTTAGTTAATGTTTAGTATTGTGTATTTGAAAGTTGGTAAAAGAGTAAGTCTAAAAGTTCTCACAAGAAAAAAAATGTAACTATGTTTGTGATGGATGTTAAGTTTTTTTAGTATGATGATTAATTTGTAATATATACATATACTGGACTACTATGTTGTACATCTAAAACTAATATATTTTATGCCAATTATATATAAATAAAAATAAGTAAATACAAAATAAATAAACATAGTACATATGTATACATGAACTCATAACAAATATTTGCTTTTACCTTTTTTTAAGGTTTTATTTTTATTTATTTATTTGACAGATAAAAGACAGCGAGAGCAGGAACACAAGTAGGGGGAGTGGGAGAGGGAGAAGCAGGCTTCATGCTGAGCAGGGAGCCCAGTGTGGGGATGGATCCCAGGACCTTGGATCATGACCTGAGCTGAAGGCAGATGTTTAATGACTGAGCCACCTAGGCACCCCTCAGTGTTTGCTTTTATGTGAAAGAACTTTGTCAACTATAGTAAACTCTACAGTTTTGTTGTTGTTGTGAATCTTAACACTATTCACTTGTTTCTGAAGTTATTTAAACCAGTGATTTTTTTCCTTATTTTCCTCTGTGAGATCATTTCACACATTCCTAATATGATTAGATTTTTTTTTTTTTTTTTTTTTTTTACACAATGTGTATTCTATTCCATCCTGGGATGCCCCAGTTCCCTCTTCCGCCTCCGCCGCCTCCTCCTCCTCCTCTTCTTCTTCTTCTTTTTTAATTTGTATATTATAGGTTCAACTCTCTCTGCTGGAAATTTTTATAAGTTTGAAAAACATAGTATCATATATCTGCTCTTATAGTATCACACAAGATATTTTCACCTCCCTGAAATCTGCTTTATGATGGACCTATTCAATTTAATATTATCCCCAAACCTCTGACAGTTAACTATTGATCTGTTTATCATCTCTATAAGCTTGCTTTTCTTGAGTATTATGCAATTGGTGGCACACCAAATATAGCATTTTGAAGTAGCGTTCTTCATTTTGCCATATAGATTTAAATATCATCAATTTTTTACATTACTTGATTTGAATATATATAATACATACATATACATATATAGTTATATATACATATGTATAAAGTTATACATATAACTTCATTATATGAGTTAATAGTATTTCAGTGCATGGCTATATGATACTTTGCTTATCCATTCATCTATTGAAGGACATTTTGATTACTTGAAATTTTTGGCAATTATGAGTAAAGATGCTATAAATATTCACATGAAGATTTTTGGATGAATGTACTTTCAATTCATTTAGTAAATATTTAGAAGAGTGACTGCTGAATCAAATTGTAAAACTATATATGGTTTTGTAAGAAAATACCAAATTCCAAATTTATTTACCATTTTTATGTCCCCATACACAATGGATGAGAATTTCTGTTGTTCCACATACTCTCAAACGTTTGGTGTCATTAGGTTTTGGATTTTAGCCATCTTCTTTCCTCCCTCCCTTCCTTCTTCCTTCCATCCTTCCTTCCTTCTTTTTTTCTTTCTTCTTTCTTCTTAAGTGCATTTTAATTAATTTTGACATTTAAAAAACAACTAATGATCCAAAACAAGATTAAAAGAGAGAAAATGCATTTTGAAGTGTGATAAGCTTAACTCATCGCTTAAGAAATAAATACATTTTATGGGAGTGATTCATTAATTTTTAAGTCTACAGACTTAGGTCCATGCCAACACTGAATTTTTGGCATTTCACCCAATGACAATGATACTGACCAGTTTTTTCATATGCTTATTTCCATCCCTACATATGTTTTGGTAAGTTGCCTGTGCAAATCTCCTGTTGTCTTATTTTTTTTTAATTGAATTGTTTTGCTATTGTCAAGTTTGAAGAGCTATTTATGTATTGAAACAAGTCCTTTATCAAATATGTTTTGCAAGTATTTTCTCTCACTTTCTTTTCATTCCCTTATTCCCTTAACAATGTCTTTAAACATTGAACACAAGCATTTAATAGTGAAGTTTAACTTATTAATTGTTTTCATGGATCATGCTTTGGGTGTTGTTTCTAAAACCTCATCATCTATCCCAAAGTCACAAAGATTTTTCCTACATTGTCTTTCAGAAACTTTATAGTTTTGCACTTTATATTAAGGTTTATGGTCCATTTGAGTTTGTTTTGTGTAAGGTCCAAGGTCTTGGAATACTTTTATTGTTGTTTTTATTGCACATGGTCATGCATTAATGTAGCACCATTGGTGAAAAATACCCATTCTTTCTCTATTTACTTGATTTTAGAGCTTTTCCAAATAACAGTTAAGTATATTTGTGTGGGTCTTTCTCTGGGACCTCAGTTCTATTCCATTGATCCATCTGTTTATTCTTTCACTAACATTGGGCTTTATGAAAGGAAGTTTGTTTTGTTAATATTTTAATTTCATACTCACAACAATATTTTGAGACTTCAGAATTTTTTTATTAAGATTTTATTTATTTATTTGACAGAGAGAGACCACAAGTGGGCAGAGAGGCAGGCAGAGAGAGAGGAAGAAGCAGACTCCCTGCTGAGCAGAAAGCCGGATGCGGGGCTCAATCCCAGGACCCTGGGACCATGACCTGAGCCAAAGACAGAGGCTTAACTCGTTGAGCCACCCAGGTGCCCCAAGACTTCAGAATTTAAGTTGGAGAGGATTCTTTCTTTTTTTTTTTTTTTTTGTATTTCCAGTATGATTTTGTGTATCCTTGGAAATGGTTTATTCCTTAAAAATGTGGTCAAACTTACAAAATCATCTTTGCCTAGTATTTTTACATGGAAATTAAGGATTAAATTCCTTTATTTATTATAGAATATTATAAAATTTATAATGTTCCTTGAATTTGAGTTTATAATTATACAGTTTTAGAAATTAGACCTTATATTAGTTTTCTAAGGCTGCTGTAACAAAGTACCAAAGCTGAGTATTAAGAAATAGAAATTTACTATCTCATGGTTCTGGGGTTAGCACTCTAAGATTAGGGTGTTAACAGCATCATTTCCTTCTGAAGGCTGTACAAAAGAAATCTGTTACATGGCTATCTCTTAGCTTCTGGTGGATTGTTTGCAATCTGGGATTGTTGCCTTGTAGGTATATAACCTTAATCTCTGCCTTTATGTTCTGCGTTTATGTCTAAATTTCCTTTTATACAGACACTAGTCATATTGGATTGAGGTTCTCCCTAGTCTAGTATAAACTTGCCTTAATTAATTACATCTGAGATGAGCCTATTTCCAAACAAGATCACATTCCAAGATACTGGGAAAAGGACTTCAGCATATGAATTTTTTTGGGGGGGATGGTGGGACACAATTCAAACCAAAGCAACCTTTCCATACATTTCCATTTTGGGGGTAAAAGTTGTTATTATTCTTCTCGTTCTTTTTAAGTTGAGGAGTAACTGACATATAGCATTGTATTAATTTCTGGTGTACAATGTAAGGATTTGATATTTGTATATATTGTGAGTGTTCATCACCATAAATCAAATTAATATCTTTGACAGTTTTCTTTTTTGTTAATTTTTAAAACACTATTTGACTCACATGAAAAAATGATGATATATCTTATGGCTTAAGTTTTGGTCTGCTTTTCAAAATCCAGGCATATATTTTACCTGGATTTTTAACATCCAAATGAAAATTCCCTATCTTTTAAATTGAATGCTTTTTAAATTTATGTTTTTTGTGATTGATTTTTTTAACCACTTTTGATTGACTTTGTGTTTATGCCTTATCTGTAGTTTGTTTTCTTTACTTAGATATGTTAATGTTGCAAAGTTGACATTAATTTTCTTTCTCCCAATCTTTGCCATATGAATTTGGGAGCTATATCAATTTCTTTTTTATTTTAGTGAATATGCTTCATCTTTTAACATGCATAAATAATTTCATAAGTCTAAGGTTATTATCTTAAGCTCTCTCATGGAAATATGAATAATCTAAATAATTATTTGCCACAAAATTACTATTGCTGTGTTCTATTATTTTACTTTTCCTTATTCTTAATTTCATGCAAATAAACACTAATGTGATCATTTTTTAGAAATTATGATTTTTTCTAAACATTTTGTTTCAAACCCTTTCTTCAGTGTTCTTTATTTCAAAGATCTCTGTTATGAGATTATTTTTTTCTTCCTGAAACATTTACCTTATTAATTCATGGAAGGCATGTTGTTGGCGATAATTTTCATTTTATTATTATGTGAAAATATTAACTCGCCACTCACCCTGAAAGACGACTGAACAATGCCTTCCAAAGATCTCCATACTGTATTCCTGAAAACTATGAATACATTAGTTTATCTGTCAAGGGAAATTAAGCTTGGAAGTGAAATCAATTTTGCTAATCAGCTGACCTTAAACTAGGGAAAGCAACCCGATTTTCCAGGAAGGCCCAGTGTAATCACAAGGGTCTTTCTAAGAGAAGGAGAGAGAAAGGGATAGAGCTATAAAGATGTAAGCAGAGTTAGATACTATGTCACTGGCTTTAAAGATGGAGGGAGAGGGGGCATGAGCCAAAGAACACAGGCATCTTCTAGAAGTTGGAAAAAACAATGTAACAGATACTTTCCTTGAATCTACAGAAATAAAGTATACCCCTGCAGACTTTGGATGTCAGATCAATGAAGCCCTGTTGCGCTTCTGAACTACAGAACTTAAAGATAATTAATTTGTGTTACTTAAGCTATTGCATTTGTAGTAAGTTGTCACAGCAGCAGTAGAAAACGAATACAAATATTTTGGCTTGGTATAAAGCCTTAACTTTACAAATACTTTCTTTCTGTTCTTTGAATACAGTTCTTTCTTTGGATATAGATAGACTACTATTCAGATCAAAATTGCATTTGCTCTAGCTAATTTTTAGATTTTCACTTTGTTTTTATAGTCTGGTTTTTTTTCCCCTACAATTTCTTCCCTCACTCCTACCCACCTTTTTTCCCCCTAACTGTGCTTTCTCTTTCTCATTTGTTTTATTAGTTTAAAACAAAATGCTCACTAACTCTGAAATAGTTCCTCTACCTTATTTTCTGTATACATTTTTCTAGGACCACACTTAGACATTTGTAAGAAGGTCTCATTCTATTCTCCCCATCACCTTATTTATACTCCCCTATTTTCATGTTTTTGTCTCTGTAAAGAATTTTGCTTCATTACATCAGGTTCAAGTATAAGTTTACTAATTCTTTTGAAAACTTTATTTCATAGATACAATTCATAGAAAATTTGAGATGGGATAATTTGATAAATCTTTATTTCAGATAAATCTTTAGTCAGATATTTGCCTCTGCTGCCTCCTTGGAGCCTAGTAGTAATGACAACCTGATGGGCCTCCCAGTGCTTTTAACTTTCCCTGGATTAACTGGGGAAATATGATACAGCTTCCTCACTGTTCCTGGCAGTGTGCTTTGCATTTGTTTGTTCTATTTGTCTATTTGTAGGTTTCTTTTGCTCCTCTTGGCTCAGGATGTGTCTGTGTCTATATATCAAATTCTATTTGTTTTGTAGTCACAGTTCACTGAGCTTTATATAAATCTTCCAATACTTAAATAAAGAGTATTTACATTTAGAAAGTGGTTATATTTTAGCAGGAGGTTAGCTGTGAATAAATTTGAGATACAAAAACAAAATTCTTGAAAAGATATAACTTATTTTTAAGAAAACATTCATTCTTAATGAACTTTATAGATTTCAGATTTTCTTTCCATTTTTATCTAGATGCTATGGGTAATTGAAACAGAAATAGAAACACACCCTGCCCTCAATGATCTTCCAAAGTATGTAAGTGAAATTATATTATAAACTTATGTTTTAAGCAAATATGGTGTTATGGTGTTTTATCAGAGGCAAGAAGTCAGTGCTGTGAATATTGTAGAAAAACATTCCTGACTTTAAAAAAAAATTCTAAATGTCCTATATAGTGAACATTTCCTTATTTCATGAGTGTTTAGAAATGATGAAGCATCGATTTTATTTAAGGAAGAAAAACAAAATGGGAAAATATATAGTCCCAAAGGGGCTGAATCATTATTACAAAAGATTGTATCTCCTCTGTTTGGCATCCACATAGTACCATGTATAGTAAAATATGAAAATTCTTGTCATTTTAAATATGATTAATGTAGAAACGTTAATTTTATTTGCTTACATTTGATTTTTTTGGATGGGAGAAGAGTAGGTTTTGTCTTGCATCTTACCTGTTTGAATATTGGAACTTTGAAATTTTCTGCCCTTACAAAAAACACATTAAAAGTTATTTTGACTAAGGGAATATTGTGAAATAAAAACAGAATTTTACTCTCCTTGGCGAAAAGATAAAGAGGGTTTTGGAAGAAAAATAGTGGGAATTGCCAGTTAGAGCCCAAACCTGACACCTGATTCTTGAAAATTGAGTCACAGAGGAGTGTGTAGACATGGAAAATGACCAGAAAACATGATGAGCTGAGACCAGATTAATAAGACTGCATTTGCAAGAAAGAACCCCATTTCTTCTCATGGACATAAGGAAGGTTTTAGGGCTCTCTTCATCATCATAAACCATTCCTTAGTCACCTACCACGTCATGGGACTTACTGTGCATTCTGTTCGCAGTGTTGGAATTCTGATTAGAGATGGAATTTATGAGAAAATTGAAGTATTTAAAAAGCATCAATTTACTAATACTTGTTTTATGCTATTTATGTGGAAAATTAAATAATGGGATTGGACAAGAATAGAGAAATTATAAGAATTTTTAAAATACTTCTCAATTCCATATTGATAATTACAACATTTATTCTATATGTTCATTAATTCTATGTTAATAATTCTGTAATGATTATATATAAATTGTGTTGATTATTCCATATGTTAACTTATTCCATTTGTAAAGATAACGTGTATTGTGTGTCTTGGTTTTAATCATTCAATGAAGTGATTCATATAAATGATGTCATGCATATAGTAAATAGTCAATAAATTTTGGTGTTATTTATTAGGCTCCTACATCAAATGGTCTCAGATTTTAGCTTGCACACTTACTTTTTCAGGAATAAATGTATATCTTGTATAGCCTTGTCAAAAAAAAATTGCAGTGGATAGAGTTAAACAGGCAAGGAAGACTATTCAAAACCATTAAAGTAGGGGAGAGAGACTGGACTTCAATGAAACAAAGCATTTAGAGCTGTGCTGAATTAAATAAAGAATGCTGGAACATATTACAGGGTGGGGGGTGTTGGTCAATATGATTAGGCCATTTGTGTTTGCTAATTGTCATTGTTTACAGTTAGGCTCCACAGAGACTGGGAGATTAGAGCGCTATCTGCTTTGATTATTACATTTCAGAGGAACAGCTCCCAGGTCCTTGAGAAAGACATTCCCTTGTTTTTTAAAACTGGTAAAGACTAGGAGAAGATTTACACCCAAAAGGAGCAGGAAAATAATATACAGTTAAATGTTTCCTAAAGTAAATGCTTTGAGAAAAGGGAGGTCAGGGGCCTATCATCAGGAGAATAAATCTTTCTGTGGTTTACTATAGCTAAAAGGAACAATGAGGCTATCTTGGGCAGCCCAGTGTAGAAAAGTGCCATGGAATAGGGGGAGGGATGGTGCTAAGACAGTAGCTGTTTCTTCTGAACTAGACTTAAAAAAAAAAAAAAAAAAAAAGACTTGTCTTTATACTAATTGAGATTGAAATAGACTGGAATTTAAAATAACTTGTGAACATAATCAAATAATTTTAAAAATGACCATGTTTTATTTAACTTTAGGTAAAAACAAAGTAATACCCACTAAAAGAAAAAAAAGTTTGCCAAATAAAAAGGTCTTTTGAGAACTTAAACATATTCTTTATCTGTGTTTATTTTAAAAGTACTTAAAAACAATGAACATGAGTCTTTTGTATTCCCTTCTTTTTATTATTAAAAAATGTCAATGATAAGAGAAAAATGGTCCAGGAGTCAGTGCAAAATAGCTAGAGCAAATACCAAACTTAAAGCAAGGATTTTTATGAACTTGGTTAATAAATTATGCCTTTGAAGCATATTCTATATTCAATCTAGTTGGCAAAGCTTAATGGAATGGGTGCTTAATGTTTATCTAGAGCAATGCAAAAATGTTACAGTAATAAGCTATCTTAAAGTATTTTAATGACAATCTAAGGAACTATGCTGACATCTTTAATAGATTTGAAACGATTAAAGACAGAATAAGACTACAGTAAAAGTGATCTGGAAATCCACGAGGCATGTCCTCAGTAAAACAATCATCAAGCCAGATTTCTTCAATTGCAGATGACTAAATGTCAAAATGAAAGGTCAAACTATACTAGATTTTAAACTTAAAAATACAGCCTTCCCTGGAAAACATATATCGACGTCAGGAATGTAAAAATAATTCTAATTTCACTCAGGTGGAATAGATAAACGTGAACACTCAAGCCTTCAAATGAGTTATTTAGCATAGAGGTCATTGTCCTTATATTATAATAGCTTAACATCTGATAAATATTATATATATGTGCTTTTTTAAGATGAATGAGATTAGGCAAAAAATAAAAATACTAAACAAGTGAGAATATAGCAGCAGCAGGTATTTCCACATTTAATCTCTTGTACTTGTTACTACATTTAATAGAAATACGAGTAAAATCAGACTTTTATTTTATAATATTTCCAGTAAAATGGGATAAAATATTATCTATAATCAGTAACAAATGTCAAATAATAAAGACTGAAACATATCTCACGCCTGGATTGGAATAGATAGTCTATTTATCATTCTCAGGAAGTCATTTTGGAAGTCAGAAAACACTTAAGATGGCCCCTTACAATATTTCCCAAATCTTAGTTGGTAGCCAGTGCTATAAAAGAGGGAACTGTATATAAATTTCTCAGCAGAAACCAAAGTGTGTCATAGATACTTTTCTGGGCAATTGATTACAAACATGTTTGTTTTAAACAAAGATAATTTTTTTCTAAAACTTTTTAAAATAAGTGGCTACTTAAAAATTAAAAAAAAATCTTTCTACTACTGGATTCTTTTTTTTTTAAGATCTTATTTTAAGATCTTATTTATTTATTTGACACAGAGAGAGAGAGAGACAGTGAGAGCAGGAACACAAGCGGGGGAGTGGGAGAGGGAAAGCAGGCTTCCCACCAAGTAGGGAACTCAATCTCTGGGGCTCAATCCCAGGACCCTGAGATCCTGACCTGAGCCAAAGGCAGATGCTTAACAACTGAGCTACCCAGGTGGTTTAACAACTGAGCCACCCTTCCACTTCTGGATTCTTTGTGGTGTATTGTTCATAAGGAATATAAGACCAAAGAAGAGATTACAAAATAGAGTAAGTTAAAGCTGGTCTCCCTTTCATACCCAAGAATATATTTTTTAAAGGAAGATTCAAACACCTTATATTTATGATAAACATAATTTTGACTATCTCTGTACAAATGATATATTTAAAAAGGACAATTATTCCATTCTGATCTATTTCAAAAATACCACTTTGAGGGCTAAAAGGATTACATATGAGTATTATTTTTCATCCTTCTTGTAGTCTTTTTTCATGAGCACACATACTAACTATACTACTTCAGTCATTTAAAGATATTCATTGCTATGCATGTATTTCATATGCAGAATAAGATAACTTTAATGATGATTTTTGAAATAACTATTGTACTCCACCCTTGAAGAAAAGAAATGGGAGAGTTGAAAAAATCTACCAAATCAACATTATTTCCAAAAATAACTCTGCTGAGTGATTATGACTTTTTGAGGATGTTAAAGAATAGTGAAATAAACAATTTAAAATAAGTTTATTTTAAATTGTTTATTTCACTATTCTTTAACATCCTCAAAAAACCATAAGTGACTCTTAATCTCACAAAACAAACTGAGGGTTGGTGGGGGGAGGGGATTGGGAGAAGGGGGTGGGATTATGGACATTGGGGAGGGTATGTGCTTTGGTGAGTGCTGTGAAGTGTGTAAACCTGGTGATTCACAGACCTGTACCCCTGGGGATAAAGATATATGTTTATAAAAAATAAAAAATTAATAAAAACAAAACAAAACAAAACAAAAAACAAAAAAACAGTTTGTACACTTGGAATAATAATCTTCACTGTCAGGGAGGATAATTTTCATAGTGAGTTATACGACAATTCCAAGCATTGTTTTTAATATTTAATCAGTTTCTTTTGCAAAATATTTTTCATTATAGAGTAAATTTACATTAAGCTATATATTTCTAAAGAATGCTCAGTGTATCTTATGGGTAATAGAGTTATTAAATTATTAATGTAAAATACTGCAACAGAAATATTAACCATCACAATAATCTCAATCTCAATTTAATTTCAAAATAACTGTTGGGATATTAGGTAATCAAATATTTACAGGAATACATGTATAATTTCATGTTATACTTACTGTTTTTTTTTGTTTTCTGCAGGTATAGAGTCTTTCTCTATTCTTCAGCTAATTCTCCTTATTCCTATACCCAGAAAATCTTTTTTAATTAATTTATTTTTTGAGATATAATTGACATATGACTTTGTAAGTGTAAGGTGTACAGCATATTGATACACTTATATGATTGCCATTGTAGGATTAGCTAATACTTCTGTTGTGTCACATAATTATTATTTCTTTTAGTGATGAGAACAATTAAGATCTAGTTTCTTAGCAATTTAAAGTTTATGATACAGTTTTGTTGTCTATCATTTAAATGTGGCTATCATTTCCCACTAATCATAGTGCTGTGTATTCTATCAGCAGATCTAATTTATCTACTTAGTTGCAAGTATGTGTCCTAAACATCCCTCCCATTCCCCTACCACCCACTCTCTGGTAATCACCCTAACACTCGATTTTGTCAAGTTTAGGTTTTTTAGGTTCCATATATGAGAGAGTTGATACAGTATTTATCTTTCTCTGTTTGACATATCTCACTTGTGACATGAATGGCTCTCCAGGTCCATTCATGTCACAAATGGCAGAATTCCCTTATTTCTCATGGGTGAATTGTATTTCATTCACCATTTCATCTTCTTTATCCATTGACGGATGTAAGTTGTTTACTATAATATGGTTACTGTGAATGATGCTGCAACAAACATGAGAGTGGATATACTTCTTCATAGCCTGTTTTCATTTTGATGAAATGAAAACTTAGAAGAGGATTACTGACCATATGGCATTTCTATTTTAAACCTTTTGAAAAACCTCTATATTTTTCTGCAATGTGGTTGAACCATTTACAATACCAGTCACAGTGCAAAAGGGTTCCCCTTTTTTCATATCTTTGCCAAAACTTCTTATCTCTTGTCTTCTTCAAGATAGCCATTCTTATGGGTTCGAGGTGATACTCATTGTAGTTTTTATTTGTATTTGCATTTACCTGATAATTTGTGGAGTTCTGTATCTTTTGATGTAGCTATATATATATATATATATTTTTTTTTTTTTTGGAAAAAATGTTAGTTGCTCTGCTCATTTTGAAAAATTGGGTTGTTATTGAGTTGTAGGAGTTCTTTATAAATTTTAGATAATGATCCTTTGTCTAATACATAGTATGCAGATATCATCTCCTGTTTCATATGTTGCTTTTTCATCTTTTTAATCATTTCTTTTGCAGTGCAGAGATTTTTAATTTGATGTAGTTCTATTTTTTTTTTTAAGAATTTTATTTTATTTTTTAAGATTTTATTTATTTATTTGACAGGCAAAGATCACAAGGAGGCAGAGAGGCAGGCAGAGAGAGAGAGAGAGAGAGGGAAGCAGGCTCCCTGCTGAGCAGAGAACCTGATGCAGGACTCGATCCCAGGACCCTGAGATCATGACCTGAGCCGAAAGCAGCGGCTTAACCCACTGAGCCACCCAGGCGCCCCTGATGTAGTTCTATTTTTGTTGCTGTTTCTTTTTTTGATGTCGTAACTAAAAAAATCATTGTCAAGATCAACATTGAGGAATTTCTTTCTTAAGTTTTCTTAATTTTTTTTTTAAGATTTTATTTATTTATTTGACAGAGAGGGATCACAAGTAAGCAAAGAGGCAGGCAAAGAAAGATGAGGAAGCAGGTTCCCTACTGAGCAGAGAGCCCTATGTTGGGCTAGATCCTAGGACCCTGAGACCATGACCTGAGCCCAAGGCAGAGGCTTATCCCAGTGAGCCACCCAGGAGCCCTCTTTTTTATGTTTTCTTATAGGATTTTGTGGTATAAGGTCTTAAGCTTGATTTTTGATCCATTTCAAGTTAATATTTGTGAGTGGTATAAGATGGGAGTCCAGTATCATTTTTCTGCATGTGGCTATTCAGTTTTCTCAACATCATTTGCTGAAGCTATCATTTCCCAGATAGAGGTTCTTGGCTCATTTATCAAATAGTTGTTGACAGCATATGCGGGTGTTTCGTTCTGGGATCTCTATTGTGTTGGTCTGTGTGTCTTTTATGCCTTCTTTTATGTCTTCTTTTATACCATAGTACATACCAGCATACTGTTTTAATTACTGTAGCTTTATAGTACAATTTGAAATCAGGAAGTTTGATGGTTCTGGTTTTGTTCTTCTTTCTCATGATGGTTTTGGCTATTTTGAGTCTTTTGTGGTTCCATACAAATTTTAGAGTTGTTTTTCTATTTCTGTTTAAATTGACATTGGAATTTTTTTTCCGTAAAACATCTTAATTTTATTTTATTTTTCCATGTTCCAAGATTCATTGTTTATGCACCACACCCAGTGCTCCATGCAATATGCACCCTCCTTAATACCCACCACTAGGCTCATCCATCCCCCCACCCCCCTCCCATCCATAACCCTAAGTTTGTTTCCCAGAATCCACAGTCTCTCATCTTTCATCTCCTTTCAGATTTACCCCAGTTCACTTTTCCTTTCCTTCTCCTAATGTTTCCCGTTATTCCTTATGCTTCACAAGTAAATGAAACCATATCATAATTGACATTGGAATTTTTATAAGAATCCTATTAAATCTGTAGGTGGTTTTGAATAGTATAAACATTTAAAAGATATTAACTCTGTCAATCCATGACCCCAGGATGTCCTTTCAATTGTTTGTCTTCAATTTCTGTCAAGGTTTTGTAGTTTTCATTGTACATATTCTTGGCTTAGTTAAGTTTATTCACAGACATCTTATTGGTTTTGATACTGTTTTGAAGGATAGGGTCCCCCCCCCCAAGTATTTTCTTCTCAGTGTATAGAAATGAAACTGATTTCTGTGTTTTGATTTAATATAATGAAACTTTACTGACTTCATTGACTAGATTCAATAGTTTTTAATTTATTTATTTTTCTTTTTTTAGTTTTTTAGATTCAATAGTTTTTAGTCGAGTCTTTGGGATGGTCAATACACAAGATCATATAATTTGAAAAAAATTACTGTTTTACTTTTTTTTCTAATTTGGATATATTTTATATCTTTGTCCTGCCTGGTTTCTGTAGCTAGGACTTCAGTACTGTATTAAATAAAGAGGTGAGAGTGTGCATCTCTGTCTTCTTCCTGATCTTATAGGCAAAGCTTTCAGTTTTTCTCTCATAGTATAATGTTAGCTGTGGATTTGTTATATATAACCCGTTTTATGTTAAGGTGTATTCTCTATGCACAATCTGTTGAGTTTTTATTGTAAAAGGATGTTGGATTTTGACATATGCAGAAAAATCATCTATTCTGATGCTCAAATATTGCATCGTGTGTGTGTGTGTGTGTGTGTGTGTGTGTGTGTGTGTGTGTGAAACCATTCTTGCATCTCAGATATGGATAAATCCCACTTGGTCATGCTGTGTGATCCTTTTAATGAGTTCTTGGATTTGATTTGTTAATATTATGTTGAGAAAATTTGCATCTACATTCATCAAGGATATTGACCTGTGATTTTTCTGATAGTGTCCTTATCTGGTTTTGGTATCGGTATAATGCTGGCTTAATAAAGCAGTTTTGGAAGTATTTCCTCCTCTTCAGTTGTTTTGGAAGTGCTTGAAAAGTATTGGTGTTCTTCATTGTTTTTTTTTTTAAGATTTTATTTATTTATTTGACTGATATCATAAGTGGGCAGAGAGGCAGGCAGTTGGGGTGGGGGGAGAAGCAGGCTCCCTACTGAGCAGAGAGCCTGATGAGGGGTTTAATACCAGTACCTCCAGATCATGACCTGAGCCAAAGGCCAGAGGCTTTAACCCACTGAGCCACTCAGGCATCCTCTTCTTTGAATTTTTGATAGACTTCACTAAAGAAGCCATTTGGTCCTTGACTTTGGTTGAGGACATTTTTATGACTGATTCAGTGTCCTGAATATTAATTGGTCTGATAGACTTTGTATTTCTTCCTTGCTTAGTCTTAGTGAGTTGTATGATTCCAATAAAGTATCCCTTTCTTCTAGATTATTGCATTTGTTTTTGTTTTTCAGTAGTATAGATTATAATTTCTTCTCTTTCATTTCTGATTCGAGTCTTTATTTTTTTTACCATTTTCACTTTTTTTGAAAAACTAGTTGTTAGTTTTGTTGATTTTTTCTATTACTTTTCTGATCTTGATTTCACTGATTTTTTTCCTTCTTTATGTTAACTTTGAGCTTAATTTGTTTTTGTTTTTTCTTCTAGCTTCTTTTTTTTTTTTAAATCTTTTTTTTTTTTTTTAAGATTTTATTTATTTAATTTGACATACAGAGATCACAAGTAGGCAGACAGGCAGGCAGAGAGAGAGAGAGGAGGAAGCAGGCTCCCTGCTGAGCAGAGAGCCTGATGCGGGACTCGATCCCAGGACCCTGAGATCATGACCTGAGCCGAAGGCAGTGGCTTAACCCACTGAGCCACCCAGGCACCCTTCTTCTAGCTTCTTGAGATTTAGTTAGGTTCTTTGAGATTTTTAAAATTTAATGTATGTACTGATTGCTATAAATTTCCCTCTCAAACTTGTTTTTTTTAGCATCCCATAGGTTTTAGTATGCTATGATTCCATTTTCATTGGTTTCAAGATAAAATTTGATTCCCCTTTCATTTCTTTCTTGATTTATTCGTTTCCCAGGAGTATGCTATTTAGTTTCCACATGTTTGTAGGTATTCCAGTTTTCCTCCTGTTGTTGGTTTCTAGTTTGATACTACTGTGGTCAGAAAAGATACTAGGTGCTATTTGAATCTCCTTAAATTTTCTAAGACTTGTTTAGTGTCCTATAACTTGATCTATATTTTAGAATGTTCCATATTTTCTTCAGAAGAATGCATATTTTGACTGTACATAAGGGAACTGGAGTATAACTAATTTAAGCAATATAGTCACACAGCTATTGGATAATAAACATAATTTTATGCTAGCATAAAATAAGAAAGCCAAAGTATAAAATTTTGGCAGTCTTTACATAATGCATAATATCTTAATATATATTATTAGAAAATAAGGAATTCCTACCACACTGTGTTCCAAATGAGAGGAAAAAATGTGTTTGGTTATCACCACGGTCAGTCATAGTTATAAAAAACTGAAATCAATCACTTATAAGGAACAAAAACAGTGGTGAGGTTATGTTTACATGCTTGAAGCCTCTTTGAAAAAAGAATCTTTAGCTTTTCATACAAAAGTAACTTCTACCTGAAATCTGAGGACAATAAAATAGGCTGTTTCTGATTATAATTTATGTCATATGGCATAGGAAGAGACTGTGTCAAAAGGACCTTATGCCTAATATTTGTCTTTTGCTTATTTGCACTTTCAGCTTTTAAACTTTCAAAAAATTAATATAGTCAGCTTCCTCTGATGACTGCAGTTGTGTCCTTTGGGTGTGGTTAATGATTTTGTTTTTCTTTTTGCTCATTAGATAAGAGAGCATATGACATGCCAATATTTACAGAAAATTTCATTTTCTGTAAATGAAAATACTTTCATTCTCCTACCATGCCCCGACACAGACCCACTGACTTAAAAATTGATAGAATTTTGTCTATGCCTCCAATTCCAGAACTGAGGGGGGGGGAAAAAATCATACGGTGATGTAATTCCCAAATCATGTCCTCCTATGTGACTTCATGGATAACTTGGTTGAAAAGTGAAAGAGGACACATTTAGCACAGTCATGTAGTTGTCACTTCAAACCTGATGATAGCAATTTTGAGTATAATTATTATAGAGGGCAGAATAAAAGCAGGACACAACCACTGAAATAATGAGAACTGTGTAGTTCTTAAAAAACCATATATTTTGGACCTTGAAATACTGAAGTCATGAAGGCTCACTTATCTGACTAGATAACCAAGGACAAATTAAAGTACAAAACTTGCATTTTATCCAGGCATTTTCTTAAATAGGAGGTGAAACATCAAAATCACCTTGAAGTAAATTCAAAGGGGAAATAGAGATAATTAAATCTGAAAGTTAAAAAGATAATCCTTAAAATTTGCTAGAGAGACTCTTAAATAATATAGACTAAATATTTTTAAATGTTTTAAGGATTAAAATATTATATATATATATATATATAATTTTAAAAAATATTTTATTTATTGGAGAGAGAAAGACAGCAATAGCTAAAGAGCAGGAGCAGGGAAAGAGAGAAGTAGGCTCCCCGCTGAGTACGGAGCTGGATCCCAGGACCTGAGCTGAAGGCAGACGCTTAACTGACTAAGCCACCCAGATGTCCCTAAAATATTACATATTTTAAAAGTAATATATTGAAAGCATATATGTAATTTTGCTGATAATTAGTAAGATATTTACCAAGTATCTGAAGATACAAAATTATATAGAATCAATTATCATGTATTTAGGAGGATAAAACAGCACTATTTCATATACTGTGTTAACAGATACTTAAAGCTAAATAATTTTTAAAACTCCATATCATTACTAGGTCCAACTCTGATTCCTCATGTGCTAAAAACTTATTGACAAACCATTAAAACAAACCATAATCTTAACCAATTAAAAACATGACCTCCTATCATATACTACTATAATGCATAGCATACAGTATGTCATATTTTTAAGTCAATTTTTATTTAGGTATTTCTGGCAACCAGATATTTATGTCATAAATTTAGAAACCATTTTTTAAAAGATTTTATTTTATTTTTTTTTTATTTGAGAAAGAGACAGAAAGAGAGAGAGAGAAGAGAATGCATGAGCAGGGGAAAGGAGAGGGAAAAACAGATTCCACTGTGATCATGGAACCCAACATGGGTCTTGTAAAATAAACCAAATTTTTTAATTGAAGTAAAATTTACAAAATATAAAAGTCACTATTTTAAAGTGTATGCTTAGTTATATTTAGTATATTCAAAATGTTTATAATATTTTTAAAACTTAAAAAAAGAACAAATTTAATCACTTGAGAAGAAAATATAATAGCTATTAAGAAATCGTCCCCATTCTCTTCTTCCAGTGGTCCCTAGTAACCACCATTTTGTTTTCTGTCTCTATGGATTTAACTATCTTAGATATTTCATATAAATAAAATCATAAATAAGCAATTTTTTTCTTTTTTTTTTCTTCCACTGAACATGTTTTTTGGATTTGAATTCTTTGTACTGTGTTACTACCTCATTTCTTTTTTATCTGAATAATATTCCATTCTAATATATATATACCTATTTTGTTTATCCAACTTGTTAATGGACATTTGGATTGTATCCACTTTTTGGATATTGTGAATAGTGCTACTGGATGTACACATATATGTTTGAGTACCTGCATTCAGTATATACCTAGAAGTGAAATTGTTAAGTTATATGGTAATTTAGTGCTTAACTTTTTGAGGAACTACCAAATTTCCACAGTGACTATACCGTTTAATAATAATATGAAACATTCCTTTATGAGCTTTAAACAAGATTTACAATCAAATATTTTCACTATGACATTGGTATCTTTTTTCCATGGTGACTGAGCATTATGTATGTTCCAAAACCTTCCAGAATCTCTACAAAAATTTTGGAAATATGTAACAATGAATATTAAAGTCTATTTAATAAGATTTAATGACAATAACCTGAAAACCTATTAGTGAAACATTTTTCAAAGTGTTAGATTAAGTTTCATATGAAAATTTTATATCTCTTTTTTAATTTTTTTAGTTGTTAAATGTTTTTATTATGTTATGTTAGTCACCATACAGTACATCATTACTTTTTGATGTTGTGTTCCAATATCCATTGTTTATGTATAACACCCAGTGTTCCATGCAATACATGTCCTCCCTAATACCATCACCAGGTTCATCCATTCCTCCACTCCCCTTCCCTCTAAAACCCTCAGTTTGTTTCTTGGAGTCCACAGTCTTTCATTGGTTCATCTCCTCCTCCGATTCCCTGCTTCACTTTTCTCTTCCTTCTCTTAATGTCCTTCATGCTATTCCTTATATGTTCCACAAATAAAAGAAAGCATATCATAATTGACTTTCTCTTCTTGACTTATTTCACTCAATATAATCTCCACCAGCCCTATCCATTTTGATGCTAAAGTTGGATATTCATTCTTTCTGATGGCTGAGTAATATTCCATTGTATATATGGGCCACATTTTCTTTATTCATTAGTCTGTTGAAGGGCATCTTGGCTCTTTCCACAATTTGGCTTTTGTGGACTGCTTTTATGAACATTGGTGTACATATGGCCCTTCTTTTTACTCCATCTGTATTCTGGGGTAAATTACCCAGTAGTGCAATTGCTGGGTTATAGGGTAGCTCTATTTTAATTTTTTGAGGAACCTCTACACTGTTTTCTAAAGTGGCTGTGCCAACTTGCATTCCCACCAGCTGTGTAAGAGGGTTCCTCTTTCTCCACATCCTCTCCAACATTTGTTTTTCCTTGCCTTGGTTTTTGCCCTTCTGTGTAAGGTGGTATCTCAATGTGATTTTGATTTGAATTTCCCTGATGGCTAATGATGATGAGCATTTTTTCATGTGTCTGTTAGCCATTTGTATGTTTTCACTGGAGAAGTGTCTGTTCATGTCTTCTGTCCATTTATTGATGTAATTATCTGTTTCTTGGGTGTTGAGTTTGAAAAGTACTTTATCGATCTTGGATATCAGCTTTTTGTCTATAGTATCAATTTCTTCCATTCTGTGGATTTCCTCTTAGTTTTGTTGACTATTTTGTTTGGTGGGAAGAAGCTTTTCTTCTTGATGAAGTTCCAAAGGTTTATTTTTGCTTTTGTTTCCTTGCCTTTGGAGACATTATTTTGAAAGAAGTTGCGGTGGCTGCTGTCGAAGTGGTTACTGCCTATGTTCTCCTCTAGGATTTTGATGGATTCCTGTCTCACACTGAAGTCTTTCATCTATTTTTATTTTATCTTTGTGTGTGGTGTAAGAGAACAACTCAAGTTTCATTCTTATGTACATAGCTGTCCAATTTTCCCAGCACTGTTTATTGAAGAGACTGTCTTTTTTCCACTGGACATTTTTTCCTGTTTTGTTGAAGATTATTTGACCAGCGAGGTGAGGGTCATATCTAGGCTCTCTATTCTGTTCCATTGGTCTATGTATCAGTTTTTGTGCCAGTAATATGCTGTCTTGTGATCACAGCTTTGAAACAAAGCTTGAAATCAGGCAACATCATGCCCCCAAATTTGTTTTTCTTTTTCAACATTTCCTTTGCATTTCAGGGTCTTATCTGGTTCCATACAAATTTTAGGATTGTTTATTCAGGACTTTGAAATATGCCAATGGTATTTTGATTGGTTTGGCATTGAAAGTATAGATTGCTCTGGGCAGCATAGACATTTTAACAATGTTTATTTTTCCAATCCATGAACATGGAATGTTTTTCCATCTTTTGTGTCTTCAATTTCTTTCATGAGTGTTCTGTAGTTCCTCGAGTAAAGATCTTTTACCTCTTTGGTTAAGTTTATTCCAGGGTATCTTGTGATTTTTGGTGCTATTGTAAAGGGAATTGATGCTCTAATTTCACTTTCTACAGTTTCATTGCTAGTGTGTAAGAAAGCAACTAATTTCTGTGCATTGATTTTGTATCCTGCCTATTACTGAATTGCTCTATGGGTTCTAATATTTTGGGAGTGGAGTCTTTTGGGTTTTCCACATAAAGTACCACGTCATCTGTGAAAAGAGAGACTTTGACTTCTTTTCCAACTTGAATACCTTTTATTTCTTTTCATTGACTGATTGTTCTTGGTAGGACTTCAAGTGCTATGTTGAACAATAGTGGTGAGAATGGACATCCTTGTCATCTTCCTGATCTCAATGCGAAGGGTCTCAGCTTTTTCCACCATTGAGAATGATACTTACTGTGAGTTTTTCATACATGGATTTTATGATGTTGAGGAATGTTCCCTCTATCCTTATACTCTGAATAGTTTTAATCAGGAAAGGATGCTGTATCATGTCAAATGCTTCTTCTGCATCAACTGAGAGGACCAAGTGTTTTTTTCTCTCTTTTCTTATTAATTTGTTCTATCACATTGAATGATTTGCGAATGTTGAGCCATGCTTGCATCCCAGGGATAAATCCCACCTGGTCATGGTGGATAATCTTTTTAAGGTATTGTTGGATTCTATTAGCTAAGATCTTGTTGAGAATCTTGGCATCCACATTTATCAGGGATATTGGTCTGAAATTCTCCTTTTTAGGGGGTCTTTGCTTGGTTTGGGAATCAGGGTAACGCTGGCTTCATAGAAAAAGTCTGGAAGTTTTCCTTTGTTTCCATTTTTTGAAACAGCTTCAGGAGAATAAGTATTATTTCTTCTTTGAGTGTTCGGTAAAAGTCCCCAGGGAATCCATCAAGCCCTGAACTCTGTTTTTTGGCAGACTTTTGTTCACTGCTTCAATCTCATTACTAGATACTGGTCTATTCAAGTTGTCAATATCTTCTTGTTTCAGACATGGAAGTTTTTAGGTTTCCAGGAATGCATCCATTTTGATAATAATTTCTGATGATTGCTTCTATTTCCTTGGTTGTTAGTCATGATCTCTCTCCTTTCAGTCATAATTTTATCAGGCTGTGTCCCTTCTCTTTTCTTTTGAATTAGTCTGGTCAGTGGTTTATCTATCTTATTAATTCCTTCAAAGAACAAGCTTCTTCTTTTGTTGATGTGTTCTACTATATCTCTGGTTTCTAATTCATTGATCTCTGCTCTAATCTTAATTATTTCTTTTCTTATGCATGGGGTAGGCTTAATTTCTTGTTGATTCTCCAGTTTTTTTTTTTAAGATTTTATTTATTTACTTGAGAGAGAGACAGTGAGAGAGAGCATGAATGAGGAGAACGTCAGAGAGAGAAGCAGACTCCCCATGGAGCTGGGAGCCTGATGCGGGACTCAGTCCCGGGACTCCAGGATCATGACCCATAGCCGAAGGCAGTCATCCAACCAACTGAGCCATTCAGGCATTCCTGATTCTCTAGTTCTTAATGTGTAAAGAGTTTGTGTATTCAAGATGTTTCTTTTCTTTTCTTTCTTTCTTCTTTTTTTTCTTTATCTCTATCGTTTTTTTGTTTGTTTGTTTGTTTTCCTTTTTTTTGTTGTTATTGTTGTTTTAAGGCTTGGATGGCTATGTATCTCCCCCTTAAGACTGCCTTTGCTGTATCCCATAGGTTTTGGACTAATGTATCTTCATTGACATTGGTTTCCATGAATTGTTTAAGTTCTTTGATTTCCTAGTTGATCCAAACATTCTTGAGCAGGATGGTCTTTAGCCTCCAAGTGTTTGAATTTCTTCCAACCTTTTTCTTGAGTTCCAATTTTAAAGCATTGTGGTCTGAGAATATGCAGGGAATAATCTCAGTCTTTTGGTATCAGTTGAGACCTGATTTGTGACCCAGTATGTGGTCTATTCTGGAGAAATTTCCATGTGAGCTCTAGAAGAATGAGTATTCTGTTGTTTTATGGTGGAATGTTCTGTATATATCTATTGGTCCATAGGTCCAATGTGTCATTCAATGCTCTTGTTTCTCTGTTTATTTCCTTTAGATGATCTATCTATTGCTGAGAGTGGTGTGTTAAGTTCCCTTAAAATTAAGGTATTCTTATCAGTATGTCTCTTTATAAAAGTTGATATTTCAAATGATAGTTCTATAAATGCAATTGATAAACATTAAAGATTGACATCTAAATATTTTCTTTTTTAAAAGATTTTTATTTATTTATTTGGCAGAAAAATAGAGTATGAGTAAGAGGAATGTGAGAGGGAGAGGGAAAAGCAGGCTCCCCAATGAGCAGGGAGTTCCATGAGGGCCTTGATCCCAGGACCCTGAGATCATGACTTGAGCTGAAGGCAGATTCTTAACCAACTGAGCCACCCAGGTGCCTCAAAATCTGAATAGAATATTTTATTTGGAAAAATACTTATTTGGGTTCTTTGACCATTTTTTAATGGGATTATTTTGTGTATGTGTGTTTTCATTTTTGCTTTGCTATTGAGTTCTAGGAGTTCCTTTATATATTTTCTTATCAGGTATAGACTTGGCAAAAATTTTCTCCCATCTTATAGGTTGCCTTTTAATTTTGTTGATATAATTTACTGTGTTAAAGTTTTTTAGATGTCATTTCATCTGTTTGTTTCTCTTGCTTTTGTTACAATTTCCAAAAAAAAAAAATGCAGTCAAGAACAATGTTGTGGTCTTATATTTAATTATAAGACAGCCTGGTGTATCCCTTTTTAGGTTCAAGAAACCTGTTTGGTTTCTTTTGGGCCTCATGAATCTGGATGTTTATTTCTCTATCCAAGATTAGGAAATTTTCAACTATTACCTTAATAAAACTTTCTGTTCTTTTTCTTTCTGGCTTGGATCCACTGATTTGGATCCACTGGACTGCACTAGGTTGGCTGTTATTTGTGATGAGGGAATAGCTTGACAGTGTCTGGATATTTAAAATAGCCTCCCCTTCATACCTGGGGACTCATCTCTGACAGGTTTACAGGGAGACCTATGTATACAAGATTTCTTATTGTCCCTCAGGCCGTCCCTGGCTTATTCATATGGTGGTAGAAGGGTATAGAATAGGAAAGAAGAACAAGGTCCAAGGTATATGTATTTGTCACATCTCTGCTAGCATCATGATTGCTAAGGACTGTGAGATAAAACAAGTTAAAAGGAAAAAATCAAATTCAAGAGTTTCTTAATAATATTTATAATAAATCTGCAAACTTTTTCTTTTCCTCTTCTGTTAATGGTGGACTTTGAAGATGATTGATAAAGGTAAGTCTGAATGACCAGATAAAATTTGCTGTGAATAATTTTCTACTTTCTCAGTTTCCAAATCAGTAGACTGATGTAGAGGTACATGTATGACTATTTCAAATTCTTATCTTGTCTTCTAAGGGTCATACCTAAACTTTTGTTACAATGAACACAGTCACTGTATTATGAAACTTCAAGTGGCAGTCATACCAGAGGAGATAGTGCATGGTGAACTATTTTCACAAAATGTAAATAGAATATCCACACCATGACCTAGATTCTAGATCTCATCCGTGTCTCTGCATTTAGAGCATTAATAAAACTTGTAGTCAAAAACATTGGAACAGGGGCGCCTGGGTGGCTCAGTGAGTTAAAACCTCTGCCTTCAGCTCAGGTCATGATCCCAGGGCCCTGGGATTGAGCCCCGCATTGGGCTCTCTGCTCTGCAGGGAGCCTGCTTCCTCCCCTCTCTCTCTCTGCTTGCCTCTCTGTCTACTTGTGATTTCTCTCTCTCTGTCAAATAAATAAAATCTTGAAAAAAAAAATTGGAACAGGTTAAATAAATCAATGTATGTGAAGAGCTAATATGAATAATCTAAACTGGATGCATACAGAAATTGCCAAACAAGAAAAAGTTTAGATGCATTAAGCAATGGATAGTAGACATCTTTTAACAAAGAAAGATTAGTAAAACCATTTAAATTATTTTATTGTCTAAAGCTAGAATCCTGACTTTGAATATTTAAAATATATGACACCTGCAATTTGGAATAATATATATTTGCAGATTTTTTGAGATGTATTTTATAACACATCAAAAATACATATCACATTGCCTAAATCATAATGTAAGTTTTTTAGTGGTGCTTTACAATTTCTTATGGAGAAAAAAATGCATTTTTTTGATAACAAGGAAAAAAAAAAAAAAACTGAGACCAAAGAGTCTCAGCTATAGTGTTAAAATCCAGAATTTAGAAATAATGGCATGAAGTTTAGATCAATGGAAAAAGTATTCAGGAAGGGATCTAATAAATACTGTATTAGTTTGCCAGCTTTTTCGGGGGAGCAAATTCAAGCACCAGTGAACTCAGACTATTTTTATGAGATGAGATATATCCATTTTTATGTATGTGGACTTTTGGTTCTAAAAAGACTTTTTAGTCCAGTCCTCAAAATAACAAGAATTGATAGTTGGAAGTGTTAAATTGCCTTATCAAAATAATTTAGCCAATTAGAAGTAGAATAGAAATCACAAGTTACTTTTTATTCTTATTTGCTGATATTTTTATGTAGTTATTCTTGTTTAAACATTCTAGATTTATTTTTTACAGTCCAACCACAGCAGATATTGAACTGATCATATGGAAAGTCAATTGCCCATAAAATGTTTAATTTTAGATGAACCAAATAAAAATGTTTAACTTTAGATGAAATTTTTCCCAGTGGATAACATCCACAAACAGCTCCATTTCCACTTAAGGTTATAATGGTAGAATGGGCAGTTAGACTGATACACTTCACTTTTATATCCCAAATCTCAAATAATTTCAAGTCTTGTATAATTTATATATTTTCAAATCTAAGTGATAACAAGGAAAAACAGCCCACAAATTATTTAAAATCTGCCATTGATGGCAATTATGTGATTTAATATAAGTGACATGGCTTTTGTTTCCTGTCAAACTCTCTTGAGCTTAAAGGGCATTATGGCAACAAAAGTTTTAATTTATCAAAAAAGTCAATTTTGATTGTGGTAAAATCAACTTTAAAATCAGAATTTACTATTGAAAAACTGATTTATCATATTTAGTTTCTTACTTCTATAAATAATGTGAAGGTCTAAATTTGGAGGAAAAGAGCACCTGGGTGGCTTGATCAGTTAAGCAGCTGACTTAGGCTCTGATCATTATCTCAGCATCCTGGGATTAAGCCCCATGTCATATTCCCTGCTCAGTGAAGTGATGGTAAGGGCGTCTCCTTCTCCTTCTTCCCTTGTTCCTCCTCTCTGCTTGTGATCTCTCTCTCTCTCTCTCTCTCTCAAATAAATGAATAAAGTCTTAAAAAATAAAAATTTTTGGGAAAATCCTGATGAACCAGAATCTCTGACATACTTGAAAGTCCAAATGACCACAGGATGAAAGCTTTATAGTCCTGACAGATTAATGAAATAATTTCCATTGTGGCACCATCTTTTAGAAAATATATAAATAAAGTGGTTACAATAACTTTTTAATAATTTGATCTGTAAATTACTGGCAGAAAATCAATAAACTCCAAATGAAAAATAATAATGCAATAACCACACTCAGCTTCAACCTGAAAACATGTATAATGATCAATATGATAAGGACTCCATAAACCCGATTTAAAAAAGAGATTGAATAGTAAATTCATATAGAAAGATCATTTTGCTAGCTAAGTGATCTCTTCTAATACTGAACATTCATTTTCTTTGGTTTTAACATATTTCTATGTCCTGGGAATGCAAACATTATATTTGTTTTTGGTGTTCAAAATAAGCCACGGGAATGAAATACATTTGCAATATGAGCAATTATTGTACATATATTTATCCATTCTGTATATTCTCAGGGTAAATACATTAAATATTATAAGTTTATATGAGCTTAATAGTCTGACCTGAAAGTGATAAAAACTTTAAATTTGCACTATTATGTAATACTTTTAACTAATGTAGGCATGCTGTAATCTATATTCTGTACTCCTGTCTCTCAGTAAATAACTATTGATATTGATACTTCATATAAAAACCAAAAGGAAGTCCCCTATATTCTCAACAGAAATTTATACAAATTGTACAGCAAGCTTCATAATTTATTTTTAAATTTTATATTGTAATGTTTTTAAAACAACCTTTATCATCAAGACACAAAAGCTATACCTCCACATTACATTTTGTCACATGCTGCATAGATAAAAGGATGAGAAGGTAAAGAGGAATCTTAAAAAATAATCATGATTCATGATACAGTGGTATATACTGTTTGTATTGAGGTTCTCTCTGTAAAGCGTCTGCTTTGATACTACCAGTGATAAAAACTTTAAAGTTGACATCTTCTCACTTATTCTGGAATATATCTAATAACTTCAGAACACTTTTTTCTTATATTATTGAGGTAAAATATTTTATGGTTGAAATATACAAGTGGTGTTATCAGCTCAGCTGAATTTAGATCAGTTTCTTAGCTGTGACCTTGGGAAATTTTATTAACCTCTTTAATTTATTATTTCATTTGTTTTACCTCTAGAAAGACTATTGAGAATTATAGCTATTGCTTGTAAATCCCTTGCCATGTCATGAGCATTCAGTCAATTATAGATAATTTAATTATAGTGTACATCATAATATGAATTCTATTACTGTTAAACTCTTAACTCTTGGTCTGAGTTCTTCTGTTTGTTGGGGATCCAGTACAGGCTTGAAGAAGAAAAGGATTTAGACTATCAGAATGAAAACATGAATGCATTCCTCCTTCTAGCAAAGGCCTTTTAGCAAAACAAGCAAGCAAACAAACAAAAACAAACAAAGACAAACTTTAAACATATTCTGTCAGTAAAACTTTATGAATGTTTTGCTCAGGGAGATATCAAGATAGTATGGGAGTATAAATTAAGTCTACCTAGGGATACTGGATTAGGCTACTCTGAGGAAATGACAATTCAATTGAGATATAGATAAATGAGTTGTAACTAGGTGAAGAAATGAAAACGTGTGTGAGTGGGAAGAAACAACAACAACATTACTTAAAGCTGTAATTTTCAACTTTAGCTGCATATTAGAATTATTTGGGAGAGTTTTTAAAAATACATCTGTACAGAGAGCACCCAATTTCAATTAAATCTGAATCTTCCTAGATGGAACCAGGCATGAATAACTTTTTAATGTTCCTCAAATGATCCTACTGTGCAATGTGTAGCTAATTTTCAGAACCACTGAGTTAAGGGAATTTAAAAAAAGTATAATTTTAAAGAAACTAGGAAACTATTTCAGTTGCACCACAATATAGAATGGAAGAAGTGTTAGACAAGTGAGCACAAATGTAAAGTTTAATCTTTATTCATAAGAGTATTTCTTTTATTCAATAATGAATAAAATATATTACGTTCTCTTTTATCACATTCATAATTCTTAACAGCTTTGTATATTTTCCATTATTATAGCATTTCATGTCTTTTCAATATTCCATTTTCTTTATTCTTGATACGTTTATTTAAGGATATTTGAATAGTGTGTTAAACAGAATATATCATAGTTCCCCAAGTTGGGAAAGAACAACAGAGAAGAATTCAATATATTCACCGCACTTGTCCCCAGCTGACAAATGTGTTTGATACTTAACAAAGAATGTCATAATGATTGTAATAAGCTTGAATCAGCAGAATACTGTAGAAAGAGTACTAGACCTGAAGACCAGAAACCATGTGTCTGAAATAACACCTCACAAAGTGACTTTGGAAATTTGGACCTACCCACCCATTTAGTGTGAGATAGGTAAAGGAGGGCAGTGCTATGAATGTCTGTTTGGGGTAGTCATATTATGACTTCTGAGAAATTTTTTGTTGATGTTGTTCTCCTTAGTTTTCTTTCTGTAACATGAGACACTTTCTCTAGGCTTCTTTGCAATATAAGTTTAGATACAGTTTATACAGTGTTAGCACTGAATGGGATTATAATGAAGATAAACTAATATAAACATTTTTCTTAATCAGATAAGTTCATCTCAAACTTTCTCTTGAAAAAATATATTTTTGACCTTGTGAAAGATAATTGCTCTCATTAGGTCTTTGACTTCGACTCTATAAAGCAGTAGACTATTAACAATGCTGTAGAAATTGTGGGATTGTTATGCAAATACAATTGATCATGCTTTTATAATGTTTTGAAACACACTTCAAAGAAATGTTATAAAATAGAACAGACTATTAAGTATATTTTCTTCTGTGACATACATAATCATTATTCATGTTTGTTTTCTTTGAAAATATTTTTTAAACATTTATATCCTGGGGATTGTTCTAAGATTTTACATTCATTCTTTAACTTTTTCACTAAAATTCTATATTATTAGTGTCACTTTACAGATTAGGAAACTCATACAAGAGAACTATATGTTGTACACTAACATACAGTAGGAAACACTACTTACTGCACTGTATGCTTCAGAGTTCATGGGATTATTTCTATTTGAAGTTTACTTTCTGCTTGAATCCTTTAAACATTGAGTTTAAGAAGAGTCTGTTTGAATTATTGTTAAAGAAAAATTAGGAGGGGACAAGATGGCAGGGAAGTAGGAGGAGGCACCATTTCAACCTGTACCCTAAAGTGAGCTGATTATCTACCAAAGAACTTCGATCACCCACGAAATCAGCCTGAGATCAGAATTATACATGTCTGGATCACTACAGGGGCAGAAGACACCAGTGGGCAGGTAAAGCAGAGTGGGAACGTAGGACTGATATCAGAAGATAAACAAAAGGGGGAGGGAGCCACCAGAGGCGACTGATTGGAAAGTAATACCCCAATATGAGAGTGCCCTGCATCTGGGGACCAGCATTAACTTGGAGACTTGTTGAAAGCACTCAAAGAGAGCAAAGGATCATGGGGAGCAGATTTGTGGGAATCCAGGTGGCTAGGGACAGGGGCTTAAGTCCCAGGACTCAGGACAGCCTCCCCTGGTGCTGAGCCAGAGAGAGTCCAGCGGAGAAACCATGTCTTGGTACCTGAGCTGCCAGTGTGCCTGAGAACTTGTGGGATCCGACTCCTGTGAGGGGCTGGGAGCCTCGCCAGATGCCAGACGGCAGAACACCCAGCCATGCTAACAGAGCCTGAGACATGTGCATAACCCTCACCCTCCCCTGAGAGAGGTGTGTGCAAGCCCGGTGCAAGCTGGAAAGACCAGGCACTCCCAGCCCAGGGCAGTGGGAAAATATCAGTGTGCCATTGCTGCTTGGAACCTCTCTGGCAGTCTGGAGCTGCCCAGACAGCCGCCGCTGCCATGGTTTTGGGTACAAGCAAAAGATCCTGCATCCCCGGGGGCCGTGACTCAGAACCTGCTCTGTCATCGGCCAAGGGGGAATTTATTTGGGCTCTGCAGCCAGACTGAGGCTTCTTTCTGAGAGGGAGGTCAGGGTGCAGTTTGCTTTTCTCTAAACCTATAAAAACCATCCAAAGCGGTCAAGGCGAGAGAAAAAAAAGTGAACAAACTTTTTTGTTTCTTTCTTTTTTTTTCTTTCTTTTCTTTTTTCTCTCATTTGGGTGGGGAATCCTGTTTGCTCAGAAGCGTTCCAGGGTGCACCTTGACTGCACCATGGTTGATACATCCAGCTACATCCATTCATCTCTCACCAAAATGACTAGGAGGAGGAATGCTCAACAGAAGAAAAATTCAGAGGGTGGGCCTTCTGCAACAGAGCTAATGGCTATCAACATAGACAATATGTCGGAAAGAGAATTGAGGCTAACAATTATCCAGGCAATAGCTAGGTTAGAGAAAGCCATGGATGACCAAACAGAATTGATTAGGGCTGAACTGAAAGCAACCAGAGATGATGTTCACAATGTTAGGGCAGAGCTGAAAGCTACCAGTGATTAGGTTCACAATGCTATCAGTGAGGTCCAATCTAATCTAAATTCTCTCAAAGCTAGGGTAACTGAGACAGAAGATAGAATTAGTGATCTGGAGGACAAACAGATAGAGAGAAAGGGTCAGGAGAAAGCCTGGAACTAACAGCTTAGAAGCCATGAAAACAGAATCAGGGAAATAAATGATGCCATGAAACATTCCAATGTCAGACTTATTGGAATCCCTGAAGGGGAGGAGAAAGAAAGAAGTCTAGAAGATATAGTGGAACGATTCCTTCATAAAAATTTTCCCAATCTCGTGAATGGAACCAGCGTTCATGTACTAGAGGCCGAACAGTCTACACCCAATATTGTAGATTCCAAAAAAAATCAAGGCAACTGATAGTCAAATTGAGGAATCATAATTGTAGATACAATCTCTTGAAAACTGTTAGGACAAAGAGGCTTCTTATGTACTGAGGACAACCCATCAGAATAACGTCAGACCTGTCCACAGAGACCTGGCAAGTCAGAAAGGGTTGGCAAGATATATTCAAGGCACTAAATGAGAAGAACATGCAGCCAATAATACTTAGTCCTGCAAGACTGACATTCAAAATAGATGGAGAGATAAAGAGTTTCCAAGACCGGCAAGGCTTAAAAGATATGCAACCACCAAGACCAAACTGCAGGAAATATTAAGGGGGGTTCTATAAAAGAGGAAAAATCCTAAGAATAGCATTGAACAGAAATATAGAGACAATCTACAGAAAGAAAGACTTCAAAAGTAACACGATGTCAATAAAAACGTATCTATCAATAATCACTCTCAATGTGAATGGCCTAAATGCTCCCATAAAATGGCATAGGGTTGCAGATTGGATAAAATGACAGGACCTATCCATATGTTGTCTACAAGAGACCCATTTTGAACCTAAAGATACACCCAGACTGAAAGTGAAGGGATGAAGAAGCATCTTTCATGCCAATGGGTCTCAAAAGAAGGCCGGGGTAGCTATTCTCATAGCAGACAAATTAGATTTTAAACTAAAGACTGTAATCAGAGATACAGAAGGACACTACATAATTCTTAAAGGGACTATCCACCAGATGTTCTAACAATTGTAAATATCTATGCCCCCAATATGGGATCAGCTAATTACATAAGAAAACTGTTAATCAAGATAAAGAGCCATATTGATATGAATACATTAATAGTAGGAGATCTTAACACATCTCTCAGAAATAGATCATCGAAGCAGAAAATCAATAAAGAAACAAGAGCATTGAATGACACATTGGACCAGATGGACCTTGTAGATATATACAGAACATCCCACCCTAAAACAACAGAATGCTCATTCTTCTCAAGTGCACATGGAACTTTCTCCAGAATAGACCACATACTGGGTCACAAATCAGGACTCAGCTGATACTGAAAGACTGAAATTATTCCCTGCATATTCTCAGATCACAGTGCTTTGAAACTGGAGCTCAATCACAAGGAAAAGTTCCGAAGGAACTCAAACACCTGGAAGCTAAAGACCACCTTGCTTAATAATGCTTGGATCAACCAGGAGATCAAAGAAGAACTGAAACAATTCATGGAAACCAATGAGAATGAAGACACTTCAGCCCAAAATCTATGGGTTACAGCAAAGGTGGTCCTAAGGGGGAAATACATAGCCATCCAAGCCTCCCTCAAAAAAATTGAAAAATCCAGAATACAACAGCTGTCTCTACACCTTAAAGAACTGGAGAACCAACAACAAATTAAGACAATTTCACACATATGAAGGGAAATAATCAAGATTAGAGTTGAGATCAATGAGGTAGAAACCAGAGATACAGTAGAACATATCAATGAAACTAGAAGCTGGTTTTTTGAAAGAATCAATAAGATCGATAAACCATTGGCCACCCTAATCCAAAAGAAAAGAGAGAAAGCCCAAATTCATAAAATTATGAATGAAAAGGGAGAGATCACAACTAACACCAAGGGAGTAGAAACAATCATCAGAAGTTATTATCAACAGTTATATGCCAATAAGCTAAGCAACCTTGATGAAATGGATGCATTCCTGAAAAACTATAAACTCCCAAAATTGAACCTGGAAGAAGTTGACAACCTGAAGAGACTGATATCTAGTAACAAGATTGAAGCAGTGATCAAAAACTTCCCAAAAAACAAGAGCCCAGGACCTGACGGATTCCCTGGGGAATTCTACCAAACCTTCAAAGAAGAAATAACACCTATTCTCCTGAAGCTGTTTCAAAAAATTGAAGCAGAAGGAAAACTTCCAGACTCTTTCTATGAAGCCAGCATTACCCCGATCCCCAAACCAGGCAAAGACCCTACCAAAAAGTAGAATTTCAGACCAATATCAATGATGAATATGGATGCTAAGATTCTCAACAAGATCCTAGCAAACAGGATCCAACAGCACATTAAAAAGATTATCCACCATGACCCATTGGATTTCATCCCTGGGCTACAAGGATGGTTCAACATTTGCAAATCAATCAATGTGATAGAACAAATCAATAAGAGAAGAGAGAAGAGCCACATGGTCCTCTCAATTGAAGCAGAAAAAGCATTTGACAAAATCCAGCATCCATTCCTGATTAAAACGCTTCAAAGTATAGGGATAGAGGGAACATTTCTGAACTTCATAAATTCTATCTATGAAAGACCCACAGCAAATATCATCATCAATGGGAAAGAGCTTACAGCCTACTGTTGAGATCAGGAACACAAGGATGCCCACTCTCAACACTCTTGTTCAACATAGTATTAGAAGTCCTAGCAACAGCAATCAGACAACAAAGAGAAACAAAAGGTATCCAAATTGGCAATGAAGAAGTCAAACTCTCTCTCTTTGCCGATGACATGATTCTTTATATGGAAAACCCAAAAGACCAGGTGGTGGGTATTGGAGATGGCACATATTGCATGTAGCACTGGGTGTGGTGCAAAAACAATGCATACTGTTATGCTGAAAATAAATAAATAAAATTAAAAAAAAAAGAAAGATTATCCCACTCTATGTCAAACGGTGTACTAGTCATTAGACTAGTGATGGATTTGGAAATATGCTCACTTACTTCATGGAACCTTTATTCTAGTGGGCATCAACAAAGCAAATAGATGGCATAAATAGTACAAAGGAAGTTGATTATAGGTGAGATATATAACATTTTAGGTGGGTGTTTATTTGACACACAGTGATTAAGTAGATGTATCTCTAAAGAGAACTACTTAAAATAAGATTTAAAGGGCAAAAGTAAGAAATGCTTACAAGAAATAGGAAAAGGCATTTTATCCAGAGGAAACATATTCAAAGGCTTTGTGACTGGTGTGGCTGTAGCAAGGTCACTGGGGAAGGCATGAAATGGGATGTGGTTCAACCATGCATGGCCTTAAAAGAACGTCGTAAAATATTTGATTTTTATTTTCATTCAAACAGGAATCTATTCAAAGTTATTTGTTGTTAGTTTATTTTATCTTATTGCTTTATTCAATAAATTATCTTTTCTCTAAATTTTGTAAATTTTCTTTAATGATAATTTTATAATCCGAAAAATATTGCAAGGCCTCTGATTATAGCTTAGACATGTAAAGAACTTGGGACACATCACTCTCATTAGAATAGAAAAAGATGAACAAATTGAAAATTAATAACTTGGAATCAATAGAAAACTAAACATAGAGCAAACTACCACCCAAAAATCTGGACAGCATGGTGCATTCAGAGACTTATAGACCTAATTACATGGAACAGAAGTTGCAAAAAGTCACAAAATGGAACTCTTAAATGACAATTTTGACAAATTTCTGGAAATTCATTATAGCTGGGCATGTGTCAGAAATGTCCCTGGAGCCATAGCCTTAGAGGAGCCACAAACTTTTATGGTCATTACCTCTAGGAACCCCATCAAGTTCTCACAGTCAAGATCTAAGAAAGATTCCTTCAGAGCTCGGGCAAGGAGAATAGAAAAGTGGCCATTGTTAAACATCTTGGTTTTTCTCCATAATTCCAAGACAAGGACTTTGAGCTTAGAAAGTAGAATCCTCCATACATTAGCCCTCTAGTCTTCATTTCTCACTTAGAGTGGAAGAGCACATAATCAATGAGGAAGATGGCTTCAAGTAAATAGACTGGAAATGATAAGCTAGGGAAATGAATGGGGGCAGGGGACACACACACACACCAAAAAACAAAAACAAACAACAACAACAACAACACACACACACACATACACATACACAAAACACACCAGATTATTGGAGAAGGGACAGAAGCTCTAGTAAAGACTATGAGTAAGATGGCTTTAAAATCCCCTTAGCCTAATTAAACCATAATCAGGCTTTTTCTTGACTCTTGGCCTCTGATTGCTTTTTTCTTGTAGCACTTAGTTTATAGAGATTGCAATTATACATTTTTTCTCTGTCCTTTTGGGATCTAAATCTTAAAAAAAAAAAAAATCAAATCTGTTCAAAAGCCTCTTGCCAGGATTTTCTCAAGGAGCTAGGAACCACCCTATTGAAATATAATCATTATTAAACTATTGGGAGGTTATTGAATCTTTCCATGGCTCAGTTTCTTCTTTAAAGTAATAATAGATCTAATTCAGTTCTATGAATATTAAATATTATTTACGCAGTCAACAATAAAAGCCCAGTAAACAGTGGACACTACTATTAGTAAATATTTTAAGGGAGAAAATCAACTATTCATGTATATGGAAGGAGAAACTAAATTAAATTTTATTATATTTGGCAGAGGCTTTAGCCCACTGAGCCAACCCCATCAATTTCATTATATTTGGGAAAATAAATATATAATATACAAAATCTGTATTGTAAATATAATACAGATAGCTAGGAGTTTCAGAAGCAAAGGAATAGAAGGGCTATTGTTTTAGAAAAGAAAGCAAGGAGCTATAGAGAGTTGAAATAAATTTTCAAGTTGCTTTTCCTGAAGAATATTTAATGATCCTGGGATAAGACAAACAGCCTCTGTAAAGAAAAACAGAGTTTTAGTTGTTTTGTTGTGTTGATTTAAGTATATTTAAAATTTGCAAACTGATAGGTGATATGCTAGGAAAAAAAAAGATGTGGAAATGAGTCAAAATTTTTGCATGGTTAAGTCTTGGACAGAAGTATAAATTAACCATAGATTCAGCCTTAATAGAACTGCTGATTCCCATCTGTCTCCGATAGGATTAGGTTAAACAGCCCCCAGTATTTCTGCTAGTCTTAATCCTTCTTAAATATCATTATCTAGATCCTCAACACTTTTTACATATGAGCCCCACCATTCAAGCATTCAATGGAAGCTCACTATGTATTCCAGACAGGCTTTTTACTACTGCAAGTGAAAACTTATAATAGAAGTAGACCTAGAGGTGGTGTATACATTCGCATAAACAGATAAAAACTTTATATAACTTTGATTAGTATATTCAGGATAACAAAGGAAAATCTGTAGAAAATAGGCAAAAAGATAATTTTACCAGAGAATTGGATTCGAGAAGTAATAACGAAAATAAACATCTTAAAACTGAAACAAAAAATAACTACAGCTAAATAACTCATTATGTCATTATCACATAATGTAACTCATTATAATAATGTAAGTCAGTATAATCATGTAACTCATAATAATAACTCATTATCTTAACCCTTTAAGAATGCCAGAGTCTCAGAATTAGTGAACTAGAATTCAGGTTGCTAGAATTCAGGTTGCTTTCTAAACTGAAAGAAAAAACAAACAAACAAATGAAGAGAAAATAGAGAATGTACTGAACAGTTCTAACATAAGTAGAATCAGAATTAGGCATAGACTGGAAAGGGAAAGAATAGGTGGAACACTTACTGGATAAATTACTTTCCAGACTAAAAGAAAAATATAAAATAGCCCATACTTAAGCAATTTTTTAGTGAAATCTTTTAGACCAATTTGGTCAAATAGAGAAAAATGATAAAATAACAGGAGAAACAATGCATAATTCATTCTAAAGAGTGACAATAAAACATATTTAAATAAAAAGCATATTAATATGAAGAAAATAGTAAGACCTCTTTATAGTCCTAAAATTATTTCTATCTTTTTTAAAAATCCCCTTCAAAATAAAATATGAAATGATATCATGTAAACAAACTTTGAGAGAATCTGTTTCACGTAGAGCAACAGAACACTAAATGCACAGTATATTAAAAGGAGATTTATAAGAAATAAAGTGATAGCAGAAGGATTGAGGGAAACAGAGAAGAATGAAGAACAAGTAATAAGTAAATATGCGACATAAAAATCTCTTTGCTTATATAAATAGGTATATAGCTCACATATGTGATATATATATAAATGCTCATTTAAAATATATGTAGACATAAACCATATGGAAGAAATAACAAACTGGGAGACAAGGGCAAGTGGATTTTGTATTCTATAGTTTTAGTAGTATTAGGGAAGTTATAAAAGTGAATGTTTTTATTATACTATTAAGGTCAAGAATGTATGTTGTAACTCCAAGGTAACCATTGAAAAAACAGTAAAACAGTATATAAGTTAATAGATAAAGATCATAACAAATATTCTCAAGTCAAAAGAAGGTAGTGAAGGAGAAAAAAAGCAGCAACAACAAAAAAGAAAAACAAAAACAAAAACAAAAAAGTTAAAATAAAAATTGATGTATAAGAAACTTACCTGATATATAAGAATAGATAAAACTATAGATGCCTGGGTGGCTCAGTGTTGTAAGTGCCCAATTCTTGATTTCTGCTCAGATCCTGATCTCCTGGTTGTGAGATTGAGACCCATGTGGGGATTTGTGCTGAGTGTGGAGCTGGTTGTGATTCTCTCTTTCCTTCTTCCTCTGCTCCCTGTGCAGCACCCCCATGCTCTCTCTCCCCCTCTCTAAAATTAACATAAAAGAAAAAAAATAATAAAGAATAGCTAAAACTACATGCAAAAAGATGGAAAAAGATACACTTCTAAAAATACATTTATGTATTTATACTATTGAAGGAAGAAGCATAGAGTGGATGTTCACATTGATAAATATAAAAATTTCCCCAAGGAGGTAACAATGTTCTGAATCTGAATATACTGAATAGCAGTTTAAATACATGAAACTGAAGGTGTTAATAAAAGAAATGGACAAACCCACAATTGTAATAAGAAACTAACATACTCAATAGGTAAAATAGGTCATAAAAATTCAGTTGTAGTTTAATAGACATGTACAACAAATTCAATATCACAAACAAAATGTTGAACAAAGAAGCCAGACATATAACATGATTTCTTTTAGATTTCAAAAGCAGGTAAAGCTTATCTACGGTCTACCAAGGGAAGGGTTAATCTTGAATGTATGAACTCTTCATTAAACACCTCCATAACCCATTATGATTATAGAGGCCACAAGAACTCTTGAGGTGTGGGACATTTTCTGTCACTACCCATGGTACTGATGATATGGATGCATTCACTTGAATAAAATTAAAGTTGTACAATTGATTATGCACCTTATAACATTTTCTTGAAAACACCCATGAATAAACACACTGCACAAATGCAAAAATCATTTCATGCTTAAAGAATACAACAGCAGCTTGCTTTTGAGATGGAAAAGAACCAAAGTATCTCCAGCATTTTGAGAATTTTAAATAAATGTCAGGATACTGTCAGAATTTGTTTTAAAAACTTTTCTTTGTATTACTCATATCAATATCACATTGAGCCACTAAAATAATTTTAAGGACATAGCTTGATTCTCTTTCCCACCCTAGGAAGAAGGAAGACTTAACTGTCTCATCAAAAACTGCTTAGAAGGGATGCTTGGGTTGCTAGGTCAGTGAAGCATCTGCCTTCAGCTCAGGTCATGATCCCAGGGTCCTGGGATTGAGCTCCATGTCTGGCTTTTTGCTCAACAGGGAGTATGCTTCTCCCTTTCCCTTTCACCCCTCCCTCTGTTCCTGCTCTTTCTCTCCTAAATACATCCATGCATACATACATACATAGATACAAAACTTGGAAAATCTTTTTTGCCAGAGGAAAAACAGTCAATTGATGTTCTAAAAACACATTGGCCAAAGAAAATGATAGCCATTACATTTCAGCTCTCTCTCTCCAATCACATATCCACCCACTTCTGTTTCTTTAAACACAATGCTTGATTATCCTACCTGACACAACATAACTATTTCATATAAATCAAAACCCCACTCAACTCGTTCTCAAAGGAGAGAAGAACCAAAGTTCAATTACTGCTGGAAGTTAAGAGTCCAAGATCTTTAAGCAGTGTTCATTTCTTCTTGTTTTGAATTACTATGTATCTGTTTTGTACATATCTATAAACAAAGGATTTTGAAAAAATTAAAATAAATTTTAAAAAATTAAATAAATAAAATGAAAATAAAATGGAATTGTGATTATAAATTTAGGAGCTACCACAATATGCATAGATATTTAATTAATGGAAGTAGATAATGTCACTTAGGGCTGAGTATAAAGAGAAATTTGAGGATTTACTCCAGGAGCACACCGAATTTCAGTGGTTCAGGGTAGCACAATCAGACAAAGAGAAAGAATTTCCAATGGAGCAGTACAAAATCAAAATGTATTATTAGGAAAACAAGTAAATACATGTTTCAAGGTTGCATGATCAACTATTCTAAACACTACTGAAAAAATGACCATTCCTTTTAGTAATTTAGAGTCTATAGTTGATCTTGACACATCCATTCAAGTAAAATACTTGGTTAAAAAGTCAGTGTGTGAAGCTGGAGGATGGAATGTGGTCAGGTGAGACCATGAGCATTTATAACCCAAAGAGTTAACAGTAAAGAGTATATATGGATAAAAATATGGGATTAAAGTAAATACACATATTAAAATAATCCTCCCATATCCTCCATCATTTATACACACTATGGATCAGTCAAATTGGAGAGAGCAGTGAAATGAGATAATTTACACCACTGGTATCTTTGCAGTATCTTTGCAGAATCAATCACATTGATTTACATTTTTTTAAAGACTTTATTTGAGAGAGAGGGCCAGCGGAAAGGAGAAGGAGAATCTGAAGCAGACTCTCCACTGAGCATACAGCCTGATGCAGGGCTTGATCCCACAACTGTGAGATTATGATCTGAGCTGAAACCATGAGTCTGAGATTTAACAGATTGAGCCCCCAGATGCCCTCTGATTTACATTTGTGGTAGTTATAGAGAACTGGCAGTTAACACTTAGTGATATTTACTATAAAAATCATTAGCACGGGGTAGGGATTTGCTATTTTTTAAGTACATCTACTCTGACAAATATTGCAATGGAGAAATCATGTGATTGGCTTCTGCATACTACCAAGCCTACTATGAGTTTGGCTTAGATCAAAACTCTCCTTAACACTTCTGGACAATTCTTCTATCTAATGAGTCATGAGGAACTCAGGTATCCAGAAACTAATGTTGATTTAAGAGTATTTTCCATAATCTCTGAAAGATTAGGGTGTTTTCCTTTTGTTAATACATACACACACCCAGCGAAGTATCCTCAGGACATTTGACTGAAGTTTTGAAATGACATGTAACATGTTGTTTTTTTACACTACTATTATAGGATCTTTCCTTAACTTTTTTAGCTTTAACGGGGTTCTGTCTGGGACTGTGAATTGACTCTAAATAATTCAGATATGGGGGATGGATTATTTATTAATTTTATTGGCTCAAGTCAAACCTATGTTTACATTATCTTAAGTGTTTTATGGTTGTTTCTTTTGTCATTTGTTATTAAAGATTGGCTTCCATCTATTTTGGTCCTATCGTGCCAGTAGATTGAACCATTCTGATAACCACGAAAGTGCTGCCTTTTGTGGCAATATGCCTTTTCTCTGATGGCACTCTTTCTATCTAACCTTTGTCACTCTGAACTCTGTGATCTTTATTAAAAATAGCTCATTTCAAATGGTGGTCCCGTACCTGTCTCACAACCACAAAGTGCTATTCATGGTAAGGTTTCAGTGTTCTCTATATTTTATTGAGTTAGTTTATCAATTGCTTATTAAATGCTACTATATATCAGGCTCTATTCTAGACACATTCAATAGTGAACCAAAGAGGGAAAAAAAAAAAAAAAGCCTTGTTCTCATAGAGTTTACATTCCTTTTGAGAAACTCAAATAATAAAAAGTAAAGTACAGAGTATGTCAGAAAGTTACTATATGTGCTTTGGAAATTTGGAAAAAAAAACCAGAGAAGGCAGGAAGGCAGTGAGAAGTATTGGGAGAATATGATGTAATTTTAAATGAGATGTACAGGAAAGATCTCACTGAAAATATGGCATTTAAAGCATATTAAAAAAAAAGCTGGAGATGAGGAAATAAGCCACGTGGGAAATGGGACTGTGTGCAGGTACCAAAAGTCACATCAAATGCCAACACCCTGAACTAAGACTTTCCTGGAATGTTCGAGAAAGAGTAAGGAGTCAGGTGTGGTTGGAATTGAAGGAGAGAACAGAGTTAAGTACATAAGGAATAGAGGTTGGGGAATAGATCAGGCTCAATTCATCCTCATTTTCTTTCCATTACCATCTCATCACTATCCTGGGGAGTTTTGGAAATTTTGTATGACTTCTCCAAATGGACATTGGGACTAATGAAAGGGTAGTTCAGTGTTTCAAAGATTTTATAAATGTTTCTTTGATTTGTCTTGAGAAGCCACATATATAAACTTTCAGATTTTTTTTTTCCTATCCAGGCAATTTTGTGTATCATCACTGAATAGTATTCCATAAATAGATGTACTACAGTGTAATTAGTCACCATTGAAGCATAGCTAGCTATTTCCTGTTGAGTCTATTATGAAGGAAGTTGCTATAAACACTCAAGTAGAGGATTTTGTGTGATCATGCCTTTGTTTCTCTAGAATACATGCCCAAGAATTCAATTACTGAGATATATAGTATTTGCAGGTTTAATTTTTTAATAGTAACTGCCAAACTTCCAGGAAAGCTATACCATTTTACATTCTGGAGAGCAGTGTATGAGTAATCCTTTTTGTCAACAAAGTTACCCACATTTGATGTTGTCCCTATTTATTTCAGCCAAGAGATAACTTAGGAGTCTAGACTGCTTGAGACAAGACAAGTCATATTTTTAAAATAATATGCTGCATCATTTCCAAATGGGTTTATGTTTATAGAACAATTGAAAAATTTTCATATACCCTCTGTAGATCTTTATAGGCAGATAACATTAGAGGGTACTTCAGCAATTTCCAAATGATAAATTCAGCTTAACCTCCGTAAGGCATTAAAATCCTTCTTCCACAAAACTCTAACAAATTTCTGTTAACTTTATGTTATAGGAGTAGTCACTGAGTCTACATTTATAGAACTAACCCAGCAAATATGAAATCTTTGTCATACTTCAATACTACCATATTAAATTCAGATTTCCGGATAAGTACACTCATACTAATACATATAACTCAAATGAAAAGTATTTTTATCTTACGTTCTCAGCCTCAGAATCCATTTCTATTTGTGTGCCCCACATTTTGCCTGTATATGAAATGTTTTCGTTTTTCTGCGTAACTTTTTCTATATTAAATTTTGACTTGTAATTTATACATTGATAGATGCTGATATTAAAGTTTAGTTATAGATCTGTATACATGAGAAGTGGAGGTGAACTTAACTTTTTGCAACCTAACACTCAATAGACAATTAGGCAGAATGATTACTGAGACTGAGGCACCATCATTATGCAGGAGGAAAAAAAAAGAACTGGTAAGAAAATCTCATTAATCATGTATGTCTTTGGTTTTTGAATAATCCCATGTATTTCCATTTCAAATTATGGAGTTCTGGTGTTTCTAAATCACTGTCTTATTCTTTATTTACTAAGGTTTTAAATAATGTGAATTCAACTGATGCTAAACTCTGGCTTAGTATTCCAGGTGTGAGAGAGAATTTATTTTGATGTTCTTTTAAACACCCTAGAGCCTGAGGCAAACATTTAGACACCTGAGTTTGTCATTCTCTTTAACTTGACTGAACTCTTATGAATATTCTTTTCCTGCAACAGTAGATTGCTATCAAGATTCTTCACAATCTTGATAGCAATCTATGGCAGTGGTCACTTGGCTCCCCAGGATTTGTTTATCATAGGTGTTTCATAAAGAATGCTCACTAATGACATTTTAGTTAAACATTTTGCTCCTTGATGACATTTACTGAAAAAAATCCACCCCTCCCACCATTACACGTGTAATTTCATGGCAATTGAGCCCAAACCACACCAACTGCTTGATCACAAATTACCTCTTCCTAAATTCTCTCTGGTTCCAGTTCTTGACACTTGTTTGTGTTAATTTTTATAACAACAAGTCTTTTATAGGTAAGTGACTGAAACAAATGCTAGCTGAATTCATGAAAGGAATATTGTATTAGTCAGAATTCTCCAGAGAAATAGAACCAATAGAATATGCAGAGAAACAGACACAAAACTCCCCTGAGAAATAGAAATGTATAGGATATCTATATAGGCTCTCTCTCTCTCTCCTGTTTGTGGAGGCTGCCAGTCTAATCTGAAATTTATAGGGGAAACCAACAGACTGGATATATTGGGAAGAGCTCCAGTCTCTCTAGTCTGAAGACAAAATTCCTTTTTTCTTAGGAAGCCTTCAACTTTAGTCTTAAGACCTTCAGTTGATTCAGTAAGGCCCATCTGCATTATGGAGTATAATCTGCTTTATTCAATGTACTGATTTAAATGTTAATTATATCTAAAAAGTAGTTTCTCAGCAACATCTGGATTGGTATTTAACAAATCTGAGTGGCATGACCTAGACTAGCTGACAGAAAACTGACTATCATGAATATATTAGAATATACATGTAGCTTAAATATTGCAAGGGGGTTTAAAAGCCAGGTGCAGGAATAGAAACCAGGCTGAATACTGGAAGCTTTAGCATGTCTACCTATATCTACCTATATTTGATTCCTTAGGGACTCAGGCTGTCCAAATCTACCAAAGGCATTATGGACTGTCACTGCTCTGGTGCAAACTTCATCTTCTTTGAACTACCAAAGCCACCACTCATGCTACTCTGCTTGACCTATAGGCACATTAACACTAGGAAGAGATTTTGTGGTCTTAGATTTCTTCTATAATTTCAGTTATTCCTACATTTTTAAAATATAAACATCAATAAATTACTATATTTCAGAATGTTTTTGAATATTATGGATATGGAAGATAGAAACAAAGATCTCTGATCTTCTGGAACTTGCACCATACAAGGGAGTAATAGACAATAAGCAGAATAAATACACAGATAAGTGCATAGAGATAAATACATCAGGGAATGTGACTGTTAGTCTACTGCATTCAAAACTGTAGTCTTACTGTGAAGGTGATATTGCATAGAATTTTCATGAGGAAATGAGGGAAAAAATGAAATTATTTGTGTTAAGAGTCTAGACTGCTTGAGAACTGGTAGGGCACGTTAAAGACTTGGCTCTTTCCTTAAGAGCAAGGACAATATTTGAGGATTTTACTCAGAGGAGGGACAGGACTTGAGTTTAACACAATCCCTCTGGTTGCTGGATAGAAAATGCTGAAGGGAGGGACGCCTAGGTGGTTCAGTTGGTTAAGCAGCTGCCTTCGGCTCAGGTCATGATCCCAGCGTCCTGGGATCGAGTCCCACATCGGGCTCCTTGCTAGGCAGGGAGCCTGCTTCTCCCTCTGCCTCTGCCTGCTATTCTGTCTGCATGTGCTTGCTCTATCCCGTCTCTCTCTCTGATAAATAAATAAAAGTCTTAAAAAAAAAAAAGAAAATGCTGAAGGGAAACAAGAGCCAAAGCACTGAAAACACTGAAGTGAGCATTCTGATATGATAGGAAGAGAGAAGTATTCAGATCAAAAACATATTTTGAAGGTAGGAACATTAACACTTGCTGCTGAACTAGATGTCAGATGCTATTCTGAAGCATGTGTTTTGAAGAACTGGAAAGACGGAGTTGCTCTAAATTATGAAGAGTGATTTTCAGAAGTTCAATCTTGGGCTTGTTAAATTTGTGATGCCTATTAGAGGTACACGTAGGGAGATTTAGTGCGTAGATACCCATTTCTGTAATCAAGGGTAGAAACCCAGGCTTGGCAAAGAAGAAAACAGGTAGATGTAAAGGCCAAGGAGCTAAAGGAGGTCACCAAGTAAGTAAATATAGATAGAGAGGAGATCCAAAGGCTAAGTCTCAAGTTCTATCTTGATTAAAGACTTGGAGGAAGGGGAGATTCAGCTATAAGAAGTCTTTTATATAGGGGTCACTTATATAAAGCAAGAAACAAAGTATTCTCCCCTTCAGTATTATCTACACAGCAGCCAGAGAGATCTTGTTAAACACAAGTCATAAAAATCTACTTAAAATCCTCAAATATAACTCCATCTTTTTCAGAGAGTGTATTCAAAAGAAAGAAAGTAATTGGTCTTTAAAAGGCCCAGAGAAAACAATGAGAACAAACATAGTGAAATGCTTGGTTTTTAGCAAACCGATAGTCATTGTTGATGTTGACAAGAATGGTTTCAGTGGTGTCATCAGAAAAAATCCTGTTTGAAATGGAGTCAAGAGAAATTGGAGAGAATTTAGTCATTGTGTTCAAGCAAATATATCAATGACTTCTTTTAAAAGGTAGTAGAGAATGAATATAGAAGTCTGAAAAGGTGACATGTAATTAAATAAGGCTCCTTTTCACAGGGGAGAAATCATAATAATGATCCAATTAAGAGAAAAAAATGGTGACACGGGGAGTTATGTTAGCATTGCTGGAGCAATATTCTTGTGTTAGCAACTATATATATGACCTCATGTAAAAATAGAAGGTGAGAGCTTGGTTAAAATCAACAGTTCATATATAGAGATAAGAAAATAAAATGGCAAGAATTTATGGGCAAAGATTCAGGTAGGTTGCACATTAATCTCAAATCTGTCATGAGTGTGTACGATTGGAAGAATCTAAGTCAACAAATCTTTACTGCAAGCTAGATTGAAAACCCAATTATTTTGCATTTTTGGCTTCCAGGGTGGGAACTGATATTTAACTTCCATAGTCATATATCAAAGAAATCTCCAAGGATAAGAATGTAGTTCAGATTCTGAAAGACAAAATGAGAACTGTTTTTTATAGCTACTGTCTTTTACAGAGAAGCACCAATTTCCCAGTTTTGATTCTTGGTCTTTTCCTGATTGGATTAAAGTTAGTTTATGGTACCCTTCCAGGGCTCCTCTCCCTACATTCAGAACCAGACCCCAGGCGGCCCACAGCCCATAGTTTTACTTCCCAAAACTATTTTTATTGAACTTCCTTTTCTAACACTTACTTGTTTTTAACCGAAGGAATTCCTTTTATATTTACAAATTGTTTATAATTATTTTATGTTTGCTCTTCAATTTATATTCTTTACTTTCTTAAGCCAAGCCATTACTGTTAATATTTAAATATTATCTATAATTATTCTATATTTGAGACACGTAGAATGATTTAAGGGTCATCTATTAGACTGGAAAATTTGGTGATTATTGTTGTTGTTGTTATTAATCACCAAATGTTCCCTGATGATAAAACTTTTACTAAGCTTAGCAAATTTTTTTTTTTTTTTTTTTTTTTTTTTTTTTACTGAAGGTCACCAGCCAGAATTTCAAGGATTCGTTTATTGGCTAGTGAATTTCCTTAACATAAGGTAGCATGAATTTATCTTCTATACAGTGCAGAATTTCTCCTGCTTTACATGCCTAATGGATCTTGGCTTGAAGTCTTGCTCAAAATATCATGTATTTTGTCATTATGGAACAAAATAAATATCCACAGCTCTCCCTAATCTCTCTTTAAAACCAATCTTACCTGTGTCAGAGAAAGGATATTACTATGTTCTGTTTGAGATTTTGTAATTACATTTTCTTATATTGTCTTTTGGCTTTTCCCTGGTTTGCTGTGAATCACACACTAACCAATGAATCCTTCGCTTTCTCCTTTTTTCAACTGTGCAATATATTGCAAATAATTCTGTGATTATCTGGCAGGTATATTTCTCTTTCACCTGATTTGAGCACTAACAGATTTTTCTTCATACATTTTTTCTTCTTTTGTATGTCCTTTCTCTTTTCAATAAGAATTCCCCAACCAGCATGCCTGATATCAGAGAACAGTGTTACTGAGAAACTCATGGAATGCACTGATGATAAAAATTGCAGCTGGTAAGAGCCAGGTATTTTTGACTTAGAATTCATTATAGGTTTTATTTATAGTAAACCATTTCATATTTTAGTGGATTTTATCCTTTTATTTTTTAAATTTATTTAGAGAGGGAAAGAGAGAGGGGGAGGGGCAAGGGGAGAATGTAAGAATCAAAAGCAGACTCTGCCCTGAATGTGGAGCCCTATGAGGCTCAATCTCACAACCCTGAGATCATGACCTGAGCAGAAATCAAGAGTCAGATGCTTAACTGACACTCAGGCATCCCATATTTTAGTGGACTTTTTAAGGTTTATCAACTGTGATGCCAAAGGATCCATTTTATAATTATCTACTTTTATATCAACATATTTTTATAGAAATGTAGGCAAAATGTAGAAATCAGAAATATTTAAGAGACTCATGCTTTACCTACTGAGCTAGCCAGGCGCTAGAAATCGGAAATATTTAGAAAAATAAGTTATTAAAAGATAAATATATTTAGTCCAAAATCAGTGTTTTTGTTTTTATTCTGATGTACATTTCAAAAATAGCACTGTAGTACTTAAACTTCATTTTGGCCATTATAAAGCTGTTTTAAAGATTTCTATTGCATTTTTAAAATAACCTTCACATTCAAGGTGATTTTAGTGATTTTATTAAGTATATATATTTACATAATTTATACTTTGTATTATAATTTATAATATAATTTATAATTTATACATTATATATAATTAATATCATATATAATATATGACACTTATATTAACTATATATAGTTATATATAAACACATACTCTAATTTTTGACTTTAGAAAATAATGTTTTGGATAAATTATTCAGTTTTTAAATCTACACTAAAATCTTTGATTTTCAGAATAGATATTTATTTCATTTCCACTATGAATTCTTAAAGTAATTTTTTATTTTTCAATTTCATTGAACAATGTACTCATCATGATTTCTTTTCTCATATAAAATTTTTTTGTCACTGATCTCCTTAGTTTATAACTACACCTCCAAAGATAAAAAGTCACAAAACAAACTGAGGGTTGGTGGGGGGAGGGGGTTTGGGAGAAGGGGTTGGTATTATGGACATTGGGGAGGGTATGTGCTTTGGTGAGTGCTGTGAAGTGTGTAAACCTGGTGATTCACAGACCTGTACCCCTGGGGATAAAAATATATGTTTATAAAAAATAAAAAATTAAAAAAAATAATAATAAAATAGAAAAAAAAAAAGAAAATAAATCCATTTACCTGATTAATTTTTAGCACTTCTGTTTAAGACATATAACCTTCATGAAGATTATAACCTTCATGAGAGAATTTTGAATATTCATTTTTTACTATTATACCATGAATGATGAGGTAAAGAAGTCTGAGGAAACAAAACAAAATATTACAAAACACAAAAATACTCCTTTTCCTCCTATCTGGAATTATTAAACAGAGTGTATTTTAAGATTAATAAATTTTGTTTCACTAATCGAATAAAATGGGTGGTAGATGTTCTCAGTGCACTGAAAAGTCCTGTCAGTATTTAACTTTTTTTCCCTAACAGACTAAGTTAAAACTACCACCTTCTGTGCTTCTTTCCCTGAGGGCGTTCTCTGCCTCTGGAACCTGGTATGCCCATGTCACATGGAAGTGACAATGAATTAAGATGCCCCTGGGAGCAGCTCTTAATCAGAGACAAATAGGAATTGATAAGTGCATATCCCAGGCCCCATACCTCCAAGTGAGTTAACTCAGCTGTGTGCTGAGTAACTTAGTTGGAGTAACTTAATTTCAAAGCAGGATTTATCTTTAGTTGTCCACGATAATAACTTGCTTAATAAGACATTCTATGTTGACCTTCATTCCTTCTCTAATTCCTCCTGTTCCCTTTAGTGTTTCCTGGGAACACCTTATAAATAAACCAATTTTATGACAATCCTCATATCACAGTCTTTTCCTGAAGAAACCCCAAATAATTAAATCAGTTAAGGCAATAAAAAAAACTACATTCAGATTTCTGTCAGATAGACCTTAATAATAAATAAACCACTGGGAAATAGGATTGCTTTTTATCTAAGAATATTGGAAGAATTAGATGAGCAAAGAGTATGCCTACTTCTAATACCTGTCAGAGAAAGTACTAGAAGAGAATCCCTGTCAGAGGGGAAGATTCTCTCATAGATCTCTATTTGCTGGAAGCTAACAGTGTATTCCACTCATCACTTTTCCCCTATTGAACAAGTGACTAAGATACAGCCTAGATTATAAAAGCTGTTAACCTGACTGTAGGCAGTTCTTACAGTTTCCTATAATTTTTACTCTAGAAAATGAAATATTAAGAAATGATCCACCTCTTGAAAGATGTCATTTCTTTGTCTTAATTCAGTACCATGATAAGCTTAAAGTGGTTAGGTGGGATTCTTCATTTCCAGCTTAATGCTTATAATGTTTTGTTTTGTAGTAGAAATTTTTCCTCCTTAATAAAAAAAAAAAAAAAGAGAGAGACCTCTAATCCAACAGAAGTCTTCAGTGTCGAGGAGTAAAATGCTAAGAGAGATTTTGGGGACTAGGGAAAGAAGCCATGTCTTCTTCCACATCCTTGGTTCCCAGACCTGTATATTCTGGCTTTTATGAGAGAAATGGTACCATATATTGGTTACTAGTTCAGGGCTTTTATGATACACAGGATGTGCTTTTTTTTTAAATTTTTTTATTTTTTATAAACATATATTTTTATCCCCAGGGGTACAGGTCTGTGAATCACCAGGTTTACACACTTCACAGCACTCACCAAAGCACATACCCTCCCCAATGTCCATAATCCCACCCCCTTCTCCCAAACCCCCTCCCCCCAGCAACCCTCAGTTTGTTTTGTGAGATTAAGAGTCACTTATGGTTTGTCTTTGGTAAGTGTTGTCACTCAACTAATTCTGTCTCTGAACTTCAGTAGTTAATTCCATAATGTTAACTGCCTTTTTTTTTTTTTTAAGGTAATGGATCATTTGTGGGCATGAGCCTATTTACTCTTTAGAAAGCAGTATCATAGAGAAACGTGATGGTAAACAACGGACTCAGTAATTTCAGGAATAGTGCTGGTGTGAGAACTGTGGGCAGTAAAACAGTGCATTAAATGAGAAGATGTTCTCTACCAAGTGAAACAATTACCATGCAGCAGCGAGATCCTAGATTTTCTTGCCATACTACCATAGATTCTATCAGTAAGAAATCTGAACCCAGGTGGAATTAGACAGTTTATTACTCATAGCCTCATAGGAAGATAGAACTTCATGTTTGTATCAGTTTCTAGTTTCCCTTCCAGTCTCACAGATTTGAATCCAAATGACCTCATATAAATGTAATACACAGAGTTCTTTGTTAAAGCCAGAGAACACTGAGCTTAAAAGTGGACTGAGAAAACCAGACCAATATTTGCTCTGGAGGGGGAGTCTTTTATCTTTGTTATATTGATTAAGAAACAAATCTGGCCTCTGACCCAGAAGAAAATGTTATCTGTAGCTTTCAAAGCTATTTGCTATGGAGACATCCTTGAAAGATAGTTTTGAAGAGTTGCCATAAGACATGTAGAAGCACTATGAACCATTTCCTTCAACACCTTCCACAATGGAGTCCAGTGTAATTAGCCTATTGCTAGGCTAAATTGTGTCTTACAATAAATTGTATAATAAATTGTGTCTTACAAGATGATTAGTTTTGGTTTCTGTTTTTTAAAAGCTGTGTTTCAAAAGCAATTAAAAGGACCATATAGATAGTGATGTGCAGAAGCCTGTATTGTTAGTCCATGCGTTATTTCAATGGCAGTCCTGCCATCATTACCCTTTGTCAATGATCATATTGAGGAATGCTGGAGTGGAGAAAGAGACAGAGTGATATCAAGAGTTTGAGTCCTATCACTTGTCTTATTATTAAAGTCCTCATCTGCAAGGGATGTCCTTCGCTGGCCATCCTTACACCTTGTTCCGGTTATTAAGGACCATCTTTATACCTCTTTCCAGTGCCTCTTGTCACTGTCCCTTTAATGTTCTTTCAATAACTCTCGCCAGCCTAATCATTAGTGATGTCCATGGATTTAAGTGGATCCATAGCTCTGGTCAACTCTAATTATAAACAACCAGACACTTCATAGTCTCATGCTGCAGCATTCCTCAGACATCTGTATGTGGAAAGCCAAATGAGGCCAATAGGGAGTTGAGGAAAGGTGTCAATGCAAGGGCATTGGGAATATCTGGGTTTCAAGAACTTGATTATGCAATAGAATCTCCTTAAATCTAATCTAATCTATGTTTTACATTCATTTAGTAATAGAGTGCTGCTGTATATATTCCACATTTTATTTTTTTAATTTTTTAAAAGATTTTATTTATTTATTTGGCAGACAGAGATCACAAGTAGGCAGAGAGGCAGGCAGAGAGAGAGAGGGGGATGCAGGCTCCCCACTGAGCAGAGAGCCCAATGTGGGGCTGGATCCCAGGACCCTGGGATCATGACCTGAGCCGAAGGCAGAGGCTTAACCCACTGAGCCACCCAGGCGCCCCCATATTCCACATTTTAGTTTGACAGCTCAGTTCATGAATGGAAGCTCAGATTGCATGACCTTTTAGCAACAGAAGTTCAGGAGCCTAGTCTGTCTTTACCTGGCTCAATATCAAGCCTGGGGCTATATATCAGGAATAGAATGGTTATCTGGAGAATCCCATTTTATTGTAGTTTTCCAGAAGCTCCATATATCGAACATACATACTACAGAAAATAAAAGGGCTATTGTATCTGTTGAGTTATTAAGCCAAATTTACAAAATTTCTGCCTTGCTTTCCAGGACTGTTGAAGAATGTACTCTCGCTTTGGGCCCCAGTAAAAACTGGCAAAATTACTCTTCCTCTAAGATGTCCAAAAGATTGCTACAAGAAGCACAGGCTACAATGTCCAACCTAAATAATCCTGTCAATCTCTCTCTTCCCTATGTATCTGAACAGAAAAATAAGTGGGAAAAATTGTAGTCATGGTAATTCCAAAATTCTTATGCAAATTAAAATATAAAAAGAACTTCATCCTCATAAAATAAATGTGGCTAGTGCTATGTTTCCAAAAACCTATTTTATATGACTCTAGACACACAACATTCCTGACACACACATGCACAGTCACTTAGGATTAACAAATTGGTGATTCAAATTAATGCATATTGCTTTATAAATATTTTAAAGTCTGGTGAAGAAAACTTTCTAATCTTGTTGATTTTCTAATCCTCTAGATCTAATCTGATCCTCTAGACAGGAAGATTAATGAGAACATAGAAACTTTTATTACTGAAATTCATATTAATGCATAGCTACTAACTTTGAGATACTTTAGGAAACACAGAATAATAGAAATTGATATTTTTATTGCTATATAGAATTATTCTATGAGGAAACACCTGTAAGCAATTATCCATCTGGTATTTGATACCAGTGGATATCAATCCAGTGGTTTATTAGAGTAATTTGTGGAAAATTGCCTTTACTTGTGCCCCAGCACAAGTCAGAATGATTATATAAACACAAAAGTAGAAACGGTTTTTAAAAAATATCCATATATTTAATATTTATACTTTTTAAACTATCATTTATTGAAGTGTGTGAGCAGTTTCTCAAATAATGTGAAAGTTTAATCTTCAGCTAACATTTTTACCCTTGATAAAATAATTTTTTCAATGGAAGTGAATGCTCCAATGCAAATATACAGTGATTCATTTCCACGAATCAGAGAAAAAAATAACAACTATTCATGATATTCAAAGGCACTGCTAAGTCTTTTTTCATCTTCTCTTTTAAGAGTTTGTGGATCATTGGAACACAATATTCAGAGGCCTCTGAAACTGCCTGAATGATTATTGCTTGTGTGCTTAGTGTTTCAGAATCCCTCTGAATACAGAAATCAATTAAGTAAATAGATGCAACCAAGATACTAGGTTTTATGCTCACTGGGATATCACAAACATTTAAATTTTATAAAGTTAATCAACAAATGTATACTTTTATACACAACAATAAATTAATATACATCGATAAAAGTGCAAATTTAGAAATCAAGACTTGATGAATGATTAGGGTTGCTTTTTAGCAAATTGATACAATAATTTCACCTCCATGGAAGATTCTTTCTACAGATGGAAACACCATTGAAGCCAGAATAGGCTGAATTATTTTCACCAGCCATACAGCATTTGTTCATGTGAAAGCTGGTTATTACTGTTAATAAGAAAAGTAAAAGCAAAATTTTTTCTAGAATCAAGCCCTTTAAAGCCATATATGTAACATAGAAAAATCTGTGATTCATGGTATCAAATGTTAAGTTAAACTAAACTTCTAAAAACTACATTTTTTAAAATATTTATTTCTTTATTTGAGAGAGAGAGAGAGAACGAGCAGGGAAAGGGGCAGAAGGAGAGGGAGAAACATGTGGGAGTCCCTGATGTGGGACTCAATCCCCAAACCCTGGGATTATGACCTGAGCTGAAGGAAGATGCTTAATCAACTGAGCCACCCAGGTACCCCCTTTTTTTTTTCTTTTTAAAGATTTTATTTATTTATTTGACAGACAGAGATCACAGGTCGGCAGAGAGGCAGGCAGAGAGAAAGGGGAAAGCAGGCTCCCTGCTGAGCAGAGGAGCTTGATCCCAGGACCCTGATGCCAGGGCCCTGAGATCATGACCCTAGTCAAAGGCAGAGGCTTAACCCACTGAGCCACCCAGGCAACCCTAAAAACTAGTTTCTTAAACAAATGTTTTTAATTTGTATTAAAAAAAAAACACACGCACACAAAACATCTAATCACAGTGTAATGTGATTGACTAAAATTTTCCTAAGGAGAAATGTTAGAAGTAAAAATGGCATTACCTTTGTTAATTTTAATACTACTGAAGTACCTTTGTTACCTCCTTGACCCTAATAACAATACTTGTGCATAATTTCAGCTGACATTAAAAAAATGAGGAAGATATTATTGCTATTATATAAATAATACTGATAACTTTGTCAGATGTTATCAATTGAACAATACAATTAGAATATATAAAATTATTTAAGTTATACAGTCTTTAATTGAAAAATTCCTAATATTCCAGACTCTAAAGAACTTACATCTATAAATCTTACTAGAGTTCACTAAAATAGAAAAAAAAAAAAAAAAAAGCCATGTCCTTAAATATCTCTGAGCCAATCTTCTCTCTACCTTATATTTAGAATCAAAGAATTAGGAGAAAATTCTTGCAATATTTTTAGAAATTTTCTTTTCTGACACAGTGGGTCTAACAAATATGTTGTTAAATCACTTTAAGGTCTCAATAAAGATCCCATATATGTACATTTAACGTATTTTACTCTTAATCCATTTATTAGTATGTATCACTTTTGCTGAATGTAACATGATAAGAAATAATTTTATTATTGAATTTAGTAAGTCCTAGATACTTTATTTTCTCTAAAATCTTCTAGAGACCTAAACTGTTGTTTTCTCTCTTTTTTTTTTCTTTCAATATAATTTTTTATTTTTTATAAACATATATTTTTATCCCCAGGGGTACAGGTCTGTGAATCACCAGGTTTACACACTTCACAGCACTCACCAAAACACATACCCTCCCCAATGTCCATAATACCACCCCCTTCTCCCAAACCCCCTCCCCCCAACAACCCTCAGTTTGTTTTGTGAGATTAAGAGTCACTTATGTTGTTTTCTCTTTTATCCCGCATGGAAATCCCATGCAGAAATCCCCAGCTGGTTACATATTCCCTTTTCTCACCACAAGTGAGATAGTGTTGCCAAAAGTTCTGACATTACATAATGTGGATCCCTTTTTCCTCCAGACTGTCAATATTTTTTTCAGTGTCGTTGAGTAATACTCTAATGGTTTGCTTGAGGAGCTTCCAGTTTTTATTTTGCTGCCCACTCCCTAATGTCACATGTGTAAGTTGCCACATCACCCGATTTCCAGTTTCCAACTTCTGTTTGAGTTACTTTGCTTTGTAACAAGACAGTTAAATTCAGTAGCCAGAAAAAAAAAATGTTTCTCACATTTCTGTGAATAAACTGGGTTCAGCAGGGGGATTCTTGCTTGGGTCACCAATATGCTTGATGCCAAATAACAGTGAGTGCTGGTAAGAATATAAGGAGGTCCAGGTGCTGTGGAAAGCAGTGTAGTGGCTCTTCAAAATGTAAACATGGGACTTCCAGACAATACACAGCAATTCTACTTCTGAGCATATACTGAAAGGAATTGAAAGCAGAGGTAGAACAGATATGTGTACACCTGCACTGATAGCAGCATTATTCACAATAGCCAAAGTGTAGAAACAACCTGAATGTCCATCTATGGATGAAAAGATAAAACTAAATGTGATAGATACAAAAAATGGAATATTTTCAGCTTTAAAAAGGAATGGAATTTGGACACATGCTACAATATTTAGGAACCTGAAGACATTATGTTAAATAAAATAAGCTAGATGTTAAGTAAAATACGCATAAGGACAAATACTGTATTGTTCTACTTTCCAAGGACACATATTGTAGGGTTCCACTTAGATGAGGTAACTAAAGTAGTCAAATTCATAGAAACAGAAAATAAGATGGTGTTTGCCAGAGGCTGGGGAAGAAAGGAATGGGGTTCTATAGTTTAAAGGCTATAAAATTTCAGTTTAAGAAAAAAAAAATTCCAGAGATACACTGTGGTGATGGTCAAGCAACAATGTTAAGGTACTTAATGTCACTGAATTGCACACTTAGAAATGGTTAAAATGTTAAAATTTATATATATTTTACTACCAAAAAAATGGAAAATTTTTAGACCTATATGTTGTCACATGAAAAAATATTCAAATCATATAGTTAAGTAAATACTTAAAGCAGATAGCATATATGCCAAAAAGTGATAAGCATGTAAATGGGTGCGAAGCACCAAACTGAAGAGAGAAGAGAGGTGAGATTTTGCCTTCATATTTGCTGACACATTACTCCTGTTACAGTGCCACACAGTTGGAATCTCTTAATGATAAAGTAATCTTATGTTATTCTTACAATTAAAAGGAAAAATGGCAATGCACAAGTCATTATAATATAAAGTACTTTCTGATAAACACACATAATAACAAGAACATTTTACAAATCATACAACTGCAGGAGAAAAAGAAAATAAAGAAGGGTTTCAGGAAATTCAATCACATTTATTTTTGTACTTTTAAGAGAATGGATGTATTTCCCTCACTTTCTAATATTCACAAAAATTAGTATGTTAATCAAGAAATATTGACACGAAACTGCTACTTTTCTTTTTGAAACACCCTCATGCATGACCTCCTTTTTGGAATCAAAAAGTTGGAAAAGGAGGGCACCTGGGTGGCTCAGTGGGTTAAAACCTCTGCCTTCGGCTCAGGTCATGATCCCAGGGTCCTGAGATGAAGCCCCGCATCTGGCTCTCTGCTCCGCAGGGAGCCTGCTTCCTCCCCTCTCTCTCTCTGTCTGCCTCTCTGCCTACTTGTGATTTCTCTCTCTCTGTCAAATAAATAAAATCTTAAAAAAAAAAAAAAAGTTGGAAAATGGGAAAAAAAAAAAACACTAGAAGGAAGAGGCTGGAAGCAAAACCTAAGAAATGTTAGGGACTTCAGTGTCATATGAATTATGGAACACAAAATCCCAAGGGACTTCAATATCAAATCAACTTTTGTGTTACATTTGTCTCCATCATGTGTTTGTTTTTCTCAGTGAAATAGTTTAACACTAAAAAAACCTAATACTCTTAACTAAACCAAATTGTTCTAAACTAAGGCCCTTTAAAAAAGAAAATGGGAGTCCTTGATCTATTTGGGTCAGTGTCTCTAAGTATCTGGTTGAGCCTTCTTGACCCTGTTTAATCTGAGCACATAGTTCTGTCAATTTGTTTTACATTCCTGCTAAATCCATCTGATATATTACTCTCCTTAGAGAAGCTCTCCTAAGAACTACAGCTTCCAAAGGATCAGTAGAAACTTGTAGGCCCATACCTAATGTTTCTGCAGTAGTGGTATCAGGGGTGGAGAGGTTCTGTCAGAAATGGCTCATAAATTTACATAGCTTATATCCTATTAATCATTGTATCAAAGAACTGGTGTTCTATTATAAAGGAGCATATAGAAACACAGACATTAAGTTATTTATTGAACTATGGTAACTTTAAGAACAAGATACTGTAACAGCATGTTGGGCATTTATATTATTGTAATTCAAGTTAATTAATTCAAGTAATTCAGGTTATTTAAACAACCCTGTCCCTAGATAACAATAATGATGCGTTACAAAAGTATCAAACATACTGCAATTGAAAGCTACTTTCTGAGGAAATAAGAATTACATGATAAGATTATTTTCCCTAAAGGTGTCACCTGGTTCCATTTAAAATGTGGTTCTAACTAGTTCAAAGGGTGGTATTAATGAGGAAAAATCTGAAGTAAAAATGCCAGTTTAAACCAAACAAACTTTTCTCAATAATGCAGTCATGAGGCAATTGGAACACAGACATACAATTCCTCTTTGCTCTTCCTCTCTTGCTCTCTCTCACTCTGCTGACTCTTCATGTACAATTTTAATTTTATATAGATAAAATATCAATAACAAAAGTAGTTATTGATGTATATGTACAACAAAGTCATTATTTTTAAATCAAAGCCATTCTTAAGTAACCACTTATAACTGAACAATTTTTGTGCCGCACTAATATCATTTCTCCATGTCTCTCTTTGAGTCATAATAGCTGCTCACAGCATGCTGAATGACTACTGTTAATTGTTATGAGTTGGGGGAAAGCAAACCAATAATTAAGTAATATATATGTTGTGGAATTTCAGACTCCACCAGTTAAATTCTATGAATAACTAGAGTCAGTTATATTTGTTCACAAATTAAATCTGTAGGCATTTCAAGAGCAAAAAGAATTCTATTTTTTAAAACATTACATAATGTTATTAAAAGAATGTGAGTTACTTAAAGAAGGTTTATGATGTAGTAGAGATAACTATAAAAGTTTAGAAAAAATCATAAAGGCTAGGAGGAGTTTTTAAAAACAGTTTTCAGTGTGTGAGCCCTTGTTCTGGTGTCTACCTTTGTCCCAAAGGTCTTGAGTAAATACTATTAGGTCCAGGGTAATTATACTAAGCATATTCCTCTTGTTAGTAAGTTTAGAAGTGAACAGTGACCTATTTCTAGCTTTTGGAAAACACTTTGTCACCTTTCAAAAAATAAATGAAGCATTTTCTGTCTTTGAGCGTTGTGTGAGAATGTAGCTGCTATAGCAGTCCTTTTTATCATAAAAGGAAGGAAGCAGCATTATGGAAGATGGCAAAGGGGAAAAACAGGCAGCATTTGAAGACACCTTTAAGTCACTGAATTAACTAAACCCTGCTCTGCTTAGGAATATTTTGTGGGTTATTTTTTTCTTTTTTCTTTTAAACAATACATGTTATTGCTTGCATTTTCTGTGACTCCTGGCTGAAATGATTCTAATATGTACATGCTTAGTAGAATAGTATTTACCAAAAAGTTGACTGTAAATTAGACTCACTTGGAACATAAAAAACAAAAACAAAAAACAAACAAACAAACAAAAATGATGCCCAAGCTGCATGTAACACAAAGTAAATTATAACCTTCAGGCATCAGTAATTTTAGAATTTTTCAGTTTGACTCCAAGGTATACCCAAAGTTGAGGGCCACTGAGGAGGTGGACAGGTAAGTTTTCTCTGCAGTTTTATAGGTCTCTTTCTTCAACTGCCTCTCTCTGGTGAATAATAGGATTGGTTTTGGGGTCTGTGTAAATCTTAATAGTCTTCTCTGGAAATTAGGGGAATAGCCTGCTCCTTTATTTTTTGTTGAAGCCACTTTGCTTTATCCCACTGTCTCCACCGGCAGGGGCTTTTTGGTGGTGTTCCTTCTGGCAACATCATTGATGGACCATGTTTACCTTCTTAAGAAAATAGTTATTTCTGCTTTTATTAAGTAACATCATTTCTGAAAACTGTTGTATATTTTTTAGGAGACTTGAAAGGATGAAAACATAGGTTCATTAGAAAATAATTAACTTCATTATTTGATAATAGTAATTATCCTAAGTGCCTTAGGTCTATGTCAGTTTTTTTGTATTTAAAAACAAAACAAAACAGAACAAAACAAAACAAAAACTAACACGGAGATTTACATGAGTCCCACTAGAGACGAAACACTCTTCTTACCACCTCAGAAACTTGATACCTCTATTCTACTTTTTATGGAACTCTAATCCCTGTTTTCTAGGAATACCCTAAATAATTAATTCATTGATTTATATTTTTATATTTTTTAATTTATTATGAATTTATTTATATCTTCCTTTTTGATTCAATAAGAGTTTTGGAAGGAGGGTTATGAGGTGTATTATATTCATGTTGGAATCATTTCATGTTTCATTACATATTTTTAAAACTATGCATTTATGTCAGGGATAATTAGCTATTTATATGTAACAAATATTATAAAAATTATAATAATAATTATCAATACATATTACATGTATCAATAAATATATATGAATATACTACAAAAAAAGTAGGTAAATTGATAAGATATTTTAGCTAGAGGTTTTGGGGGTTTTTCCCCCCAAAAAATGAAGTATCCTTCCATTTCTCTTAGGTAAGTTATTTTCCCAAAAACTACTTGGGTAGATTTGTCTTGGTTCCTTTGGCTACTTCAATACTCAGATTATTTTATGCTAAGATATAAAGTCCCAGTAGGCTATTTGATATGTATTCACTTTACAACAGGTAAAAGCTTGTGAATATAGAAGTGGGGGATCTCTACATTTCTGGGTATGTGCAAGAGCAAGTACGATTGAAACCGGATTTATGTATTCATCTTTCTGTTTCTCCTTGCTCAAAGTCAGGTGCAGAGTGGATGTGCCTGGTCTTCTTGGCAGAGCTGGCCACATCATGGGAAGAGAGTTAAAAAAAGCCAAATAGACACTGATTAGGCTGAGGTCCCTCTGTTGACTAGTAGCGTGCATATGTGATGCTTTTCCAGGGGCAGGAGGCCAAGACATTGACCCACAGTAAAGGAAGAGCTTCCAACTGTACTTCTTTACATCTGCTTTTCAAGCTGGACCTTGAGCTCTTCCAAATTGGGGATTATATGGGACTTTTTCAGGTTTCTTTTATTAAATTTCCATGATTCAATATTGTTTTTGATGAAGAGATATTCTAAGTAAGCTTTGATGTCTTTCTTCAATATGTACAGTCCAGCAAAAATCATTAAAACTATACATTGTGAAAGGCATCTGCAGGACTTTTCCTACTTTAATATTCTTTAGTAATTTATATTTTTATATATTATTTATTTGTTTGTTTGTTTTATACAGAGTGAGAAAATGGTCCCGTTTCATTCTTTTGTGTGTAGCTGTCCTATTTTCCCAACAACATTTATTGAAAAGACTGTCTTTTTCCTATTGTATATTTGCACTTTTTTGTCATAGATTAATTGACCATATAAGCATGAATTTATTTCTGGGTTTTCAATTACATTTCATTCCTCTAAATGTCTGTTTCTGTGGCAATATCATATGCTCTTGATCACTATAGCTTTGTAGTATAGTTTGAAATCAGGGAGCATGACACCAGCATTGTTCTTCTTTCTGGAGATTGCTTTGGTTATTTAGGGTCTTTTATGGTTCCATGCAAATGTTAGTATTATTTGTTTTAGGTCTATGAAAAATATCATTGAATTTTGATAAAGATTGTATTGAGCCTGTTGATTCCTTTGGGTAGTATGGACAGGATAAAAATATTAACTCTTCCAAATCATTAGTATGGTATATATTTTCATTTATTTATGTCATCTTCAATTTTTTAAGTGTCTTTTTTTTTTTAAACACTATTTTAAAAAGACACTTTTTTTTAAAAGTGTCTTTATAAGTGTCTTATAGTTTTCAGAATGCAAGTCTTTTACTCCCTTGGTTATATTTATTCTTAGGTATTTTACTCTTTTTGGTGCCATTGAAGATAGGTTTATTTTCTTAATTTTCCTTTTTGAGAGTTTATTATTATATAGGAACATAACAGATTTCTCTATATTACTTTTTTATCTTGCAATACTTCTGAATTCATTTATTCTAATAGTTTTACCATGTAGTCTTTATGGTTTTCTATATAGAGTATCATGTGTTCTGCAAATAATGACAGTTTTACTTCTTCACCAAATTGGATACCTTTATTTTCTCTTCTGATTGCTGCAGTATATTGTTGAATAAAAGTGGCAAGAGTGAATATCTTTGTCTTGTTCCTCATCTTGGAGGAAAAGCTTTCAGGTTTTCACTATTGAGTATGATACTTGCTCGGAGTTTGTCATATATGGTCTTTATTATGTTAAGGTATATTCTTTCTCTACCTACATTGTTGAGGGTTTTTATCATAATTGAATATTGAATTTTGTCAAATGATTTTTCTTCACTCACTCATATAATCATAGATTTTTATGTTTTGTTTTATTAGGGTGGTGCATCACATTGACTGATTTGCAAATATTGAAGCATCCTTGTATCCCTGGAATAAATCCCACTTGATTATAGTGTATGTTCCTTTTAATGTATTGTTCAATTTGATTCACCAATATTTTGTTGAGGATCTTTACATCTATGTTAATGGGAGATATGGCCTGTAATATTTTGTTTTATTTTGCTTAGTTTTGATGGCATCCTTCTCTGGTTTTGGTATCAGATTAATACTAGCCTTGTAGAAGGAATTTGGGAGCATATCTTCTCTAGTTCTTTGGAATAGTTTGAGAAGTTTAGGTATTCTTTAGACATTTGGTAGAATTTACCTGTGAAATCATCTGGTCCTGGGCTTTTGTTTGTTGGGAGTTTTTGATTACTGATTCAATTTTTTTTTAACTAGTAATCAGTGTGTTCAGATTTTTCATTTCTTTATGATCTTCCTAATTCAGTATTAGAATATTGTATGTTTCTATGAATATATCCATTTCTTCTAAATTGAACAGTTTGATATATAATTGTTTGTAATAATATCTTATTTATTTAATTATTTAAAGTTCAGTTACCCAATATACAGTACATCATTAGTTTTTGATGTAATGTTCAAAGATTCATTAGTTGCATATAAAACCCAGTGCTCATCACAACATGTGCCCTCCTTAATAACCTAGGATAACCACCTGGTTATCCCATCTCCCCACCTTCTCCCTTCTGTAATCCTTAGTTTGTTTCCTGGGGTCTGGAGTCTCTCATGGTTTGTCTCCTCTAATTTCTTTCCAAGCAGTTTTCCTTCCCATCCCCTGTCCTCCTCTGTGCTATTCCTTATGATCCACATATGACTTAAACCATATGATAATTCTCTTTCTCTGCTTGACTTATTTCTCTCTTGGCACAATCCCCTTCAGTTCTATTCATGTCAATGCTAATGGTAGGTATTCATCCTTTCTGATGGCTGAGTAATATTCCATTGTATATATGAACCATATCTTCTTTATCCATTCATCTGTTGAAGGACATCTCAGCTGCTTCCACAGTTTGGCTATCATGGACATTGATGCTATGAACATTAGGGTGTATGTGCCCCTTTTCACTACATCTGTATCTTTAGGGTAAATGCCCAGTAGTGCAACTGCTGGGTCATAAGGGAACTCTATTTTTAACTTCTTGAGGAACCTCCATACTGTTTCCCAGAGTGGATGCACCAGCTTGCATTCCCACCAACAGTTTAAGAGTGTTCCCCTTTCTCCACATTCTCACCAACATTTGTTGTTTTCTGAGTTGTTAATTTTGCCATTTTAACTGGTGTAAGGTGGAAGCTCTTTGTGGTTTTGATTGTATTTCTCTGATGAAAAGTGATGTGGAGCATTTTTTCATGTGTCTGTTGGTGATCTGCAGGTCTTCTTTGGAGAAGTGTATGTTCATATCTTCTGCCTATTTCTTGACTGGATTATTTGTTTTTTGGGTGTTGAGTTTGAAAAAGTTCTCTATATATCTCGGATACCAGTCCATTATCTGATAGGTCATTTGCAAATTCTCCTTTTATCTGATATGTCATTTGCAAATGTCTTCTCCCATTCCAAGGGTTGCCTCATAATTTTGCTGACTGTTTCCTTTGCTGGACAGAAGCTTTTTATCTTGATGAAGTCCCAAAAGTTCATTTTTGCTTTTGTTTCCCTTGCATTCAGAGACATGTCTTGAAATAAGTTGCTGTGGCCAATGTCAAAGAGGTTATTTCCTATGTTCTCCTCTATGATTTTGATGGACTCCTATCTCACATTGAGGTCTTTCATTCATTTAGAGTTTATCTTTTTGTATGAAGAGAATGATCCAGTTTAATTCTTCTGCATGTAGTTGTACAATTTTCCCAAGACCACTTATTGAAGAGATTGTCTTTTTTTCCATTGAATATTATTTCCTGCTTTGTTGGAGATTAGTTGCCCATAAAGTTGAGAGTCAATTTTTGGGGTCTCTATTCTGGTCCATTGATCTATGAGTCTGTTTTTGTGCCAATACCATGCTGTCTTGATGATCACAACTTTGTAATAGATCTTGAAATCAGGCATCATGATGCAAGCTTTGGTTTTCTTTTTCAACATTCCCTGATGACTTAGGCCTTTTCTGGTTCTATACAAATTTTAGGATTGTTTGTTCCAACTCTGTGAAAAATGTCAATGGTATTTTGTTAGGGATCGCATTGAAAGTATAGATTGCAGAAGTGTGGTGTAGATTGTCTGGGCAGAATGGCATTTTAATAATCTTTATTCTTCCAATCCATGAGCATGGAATGTTTTCCTGTCTCTCTATTCCTCAATTTCTTTCATAAGTGTTCTGTTGTTTCTAGAGTATAGATCCCTTACCTCTTTAGTTAGGCTTATTCCTAGGTATCTTAAGGTTTCTGGTGCTATTGTATATGGAATTGATTCCTTAATTTCTCTCTCTTCAGTCACATTGTTAATGTATAGAAATGCAGCTGACTTCTGTGCATTAATTTTTTATCCTGCCACACTGCAAAATTGTCATATGAGTTCTAGTAATTTGGTGGTGGAGTCCTTTGGGTTTTCCACATAAAGTATCATGTCATCTGTGAAGAGAAGAGTTCGACATCTTCTTTGCCAATTTCAATGCCTTTTATTTCTTTCTATTTTATTGCTGAGGCTAGGACTTCTAGTACTATGTTGCACAATAATGGTGAGGGTGGGCAACACTCCCCTGGCCTAAAGGCAAAAGCTGTCAATTTTCCCCATTGAGAATGATATTCACCATGGGCTTTTCATAGATGGCTTTTAAGATACTGAGGTTTGTTTTTTCTATCCCTATACTTTGAAGAATTTTAATCAGGAAAAGATGCTGTATTTCGTCAAATGCTTTTTTTGCATCTATTGAGAGGATTCATATGGTCTTTGTCTTTTCTTTTATTAATGTGCTTTATCACATTGATTGATTTGTGAATGTTGAACCACACTTGCATCCCAGGAATAAATCTTACTTCGTTGTGGTGGATAATCCTTTCAATGTACTTTTGGATCCTATTGGCTAGGATCTTGTTGAATATTTTGTCCTTCATATTCATCAGAGGTGTTGGTCTGTAATTCTTGTTTTTGATGTCGTCTTTGTCTGGTTTGGGGGTCTGGGTAATGCTGGCCTCATAAAATGAGTTTGGAAGTTTTCCTTACATTTCTATTTTTTGAAACCACTTCAATAGAATAGGTATTATTTCTTCTGGGATACAGATGGGAAGCCGTCTGGTCCTGGAGTGTTGTTTTTTGGGTGGTTTTTGATTGCTGCTTTAGTTTCCTCACTGGCTATTGGTCTATTCAGATTGTCAATTTATTCCTGTTTCAGTCTTGGCATTTTATAAGTTCCTAGGAAAGCATCCATTTTTTCTAGGTTGCTTAATTTGTTGGCATATGCTTGCTGATAATAATTCCTAATAATTGTTTCTATTTCCTTGGTGTTAGTCATGATCTCTCCCCTTTCATTCATGATTTTATTGATTTGGGTCCTTTCCTTTTTCTTTTGGATAAGTTTGGCTTATCAACCTTATTAATTCCTCAAAGAACCAGCTTCTAGTTTTGTTGATCTGTTTTACTGTTTTTCTGGTTTCCATTTCATTGATTTATGCTTTAATCTTTATTTCTTTTCTCCTTTTTGGTTAGGCTTTATTTGCTGTCTTTCTCCAGATCCTTTAGGTGTAAGGTTAGGTTGTGCATTTGGGATTTTTCTAATTTTTTTGAGAGAGAATGGGACGGCTATGTGCTTCCCTCTAAGGACTACCTTTGCAGTATCTGGTGTGTTTTCATTTTCATTGGTTTGCACAAATTGGTTAAAATCCTCTTTAATTTCATGGTTGACCTGTCCATTTTTCAGCAGGTTGCTTTTTAACCTCTAAGTGTTTGTGTTCCTTCCAAATTTTCCCTTGTGGTTGAGTTCCAGTTTCAAATCACTGTGGTCTGAAAATATGCCTGGAATAATCTCAGTCTTTTGGTATCAGTTGAGACCTGATTTGCGACCTAGTATGTGATCTATTCTGGAGAAAGTTCCATGTGTACTTGAAAAGAATGAGTATTCTGTTGTTTTAGGATGGAATGTTCCATATATATCTACGAAGCCCATCTGGCACAATGTGTCATTCAAAGCTCTTGGCTCTTTATTGCTCTCCTGCTTACATGAGCTGTCCATTGCTATGAGTGGAGTGTTGAGGTCTCCTACTATTAATGTGTTGTTATCAATGTGTCTCTTTATTTTGGTTATTAATTTGTTTATATAATTGGCTGCTCCCATGTTGGGGACAATAGATATTTACAATTGTTAGATATTTTTGTTGGATAGAATCTTTAGGTATGATACAGTCTCCCTCTATATCTCTTACTACTATCTTCGGTTTAAAATCTAATTTGTCTGATTTGAGGATTGCTGCCCCAGCTTTATTTTGAAGTCCATTAATGTGGTAAATTGTTCTTCATCCCCTCACTCTAAATCTAGAGTTGTCTTTAGGTCTAAAAAGAGTCTCTTGTAGATAGCATTTGGATAGATCCTGTTTTTTTATCCAATCTAAAACTTTAGGTCTTTTCATGGAAGCACTCAGTCCATTTAAAGTCAGAGTAACTATTGAAAGATATGAATTTAGTGCCATTGTATTGCCTATAAAGTGCCTATTCCTGTAGATTATCTGTTTCTTTCTAGTTTATGTGACTCTTGGGGTTTCTCTTCCTTTACAGAATCCCCTTAATATTTCTTGCAGAGCTAGCTTGGGGGTCACATATTCTTTCAGTTTCTGCCTATTCTGAAAGCTTTTTATCTCTTCATCCATTCTGAAAGACAGCCATGATGGATAAAGTATTCTTGGTTGTATGTTCTTTTCATTTATTACCCTGAATATGTCTTACTAGCCCTTTCTGGCTTGCTAGGTTTCTGTGGACATGTCTGATGTTACTCTGATGTACCTCTCTTCAAATGTAAGGAAGCTCCTCTCCCTGGCTATTCTCAGATAGTTTCCTTGGATATAAAATTTGTAAGCTTTCAGGGTGTTGATCTATTTTTATTGATTTTGAAGGGTTTTCTCTCCCCTTGGACTTGAATGCTTGTTTCCTACCCCAGATTAGAAACGTTCACAGCTATGATTTCCTGAAACATATCTTCTATCCCCCACCCCGTACCTCCTTGGGGACCCCAATAATTCTGATATTGGAATGTTTCATGGTATCATTAATCTCTTCAATCTTTTTCTCATGTGCTACTAGCAGCCTATTTCTGTTTTCTTTTATTTCCTTCCTTTCCATCAGCTTATCTTCTAGACCACTAATTCTCTCTTCTGCCCCATTTACCCTGACTGTTAGAGTATCCAGTTTAGACTACATCTCATTCATATCATTTTTTAGTTTGGCCTGATTGGATATCATTCTGTTCTTAGAGAGTCTAATTGTCACTAGTGCTTTTTTCAAGCCTACCTATTGACTTTATGATTGATATACTCAATTCTTTCTCTGATATCTTGCTTATATCCATATCCATTAGTTCTGTGGCAGAGGACATTTTCTCTGTTTCTTCTCTTTGTTGAGAGTTCCTCTTTCTAGTCATTCTGTTGAGGGATGGTTGAGTGAATGAGTAGAATCTAAAATCTCAATCACGACCCAAGCAAGATGCACCTAGCAAAATCCAGGGTGGTCAGGAGCCACCACTGAAAAAACAAAGCCAAAATGAAACACAAGAATAAAACTTTAAAACTTATAATTTTTTTAAAGGAAAAAAAAAAATAAGAAGAGCAAGAGAAGGGCTACAATCTCTCAGTGTTGACAAGGCAGGGTGCTTAAGTTGTTCCTGGGTGATTTTAGTCTGTGTGTTAGAGGACACTACATCCCGAAATTACAAGAAAAATAAAACTTGTATATATATAAAGGTAAAATTGAATAGTGTAAAAAAGACTAAAATAAACCATATATCTTAAAAATATAGATGTGAAAAAATACAAATTAAAGATCAACTACAAAATATGAGTTAATATAACAAACATCTAGTTAAAATGAGAAGGTAAAAGGAAAAACAATAGAAAAAGCATAAAAAGAAAAAAAGGAAAAAAAATAAAGGAGAATTTTAACCGGGGGGAGGACAAAAACAAAAACAAAACAAAATAAAAACAAGTTGTCTGGCCACACCTGGAACTCAATATATAATTTTCCGCTAGCGTTGGGATTTTATAGTCTTATGGGATCCATGGGATTGTCATCCAACTGTTCTTCCAGTCTGTCTTCTGGGGGAGGGACCTGCTGCGCTGTTTCTCAGGTAATCCTGCCTGTGTGGAATTATCCTGCTCCTGTCAATGGGATGCGCTCAGAAGAAAGCAGTCTTCTGTGTGGCTTTGGTTCCCTGGGGAATATCCACCCCTCTTCAGAGGATCAGAGCAAAAATGGCCACAGCTAAACCTTTGGCTCAGAGCAGAAAATTCACAGTGTGCCCTTTAATAAAGCCTTCAGGACAAACAGTCTCCACTTCCTTTTGGGAGGTGGAAAACCACAGCCTTCCATCCTGCATGCCCACAGCAACTTTCTCAGAGGTGGTCCCAGGGGTCCAGTAGTGCCACTGTCCTTTGTGATTCTAAAACTGTGGGCTTGCATGTGCACCTGAAACTCCTTGATATCATGTCTGGGTGCCACTCATAGGCCTTTCTGGGCCACTACCACTCTAAGAGTTTTTGCCTGGTTGCAGGTGCAAGTTCCAGATTTTTAAAGTCTTCCCAAGAGAAGAGTGATTATTGACTAGCCTGGCTCATGGTTTATTATGATCAGAGCTGAGAGTCCTTTTCTGGGCTCTCTGATAATAGCCTGCTTCCTGGCTCCACTGCTTGGGCACTATATTTGTTTAGGAATCCCCTTTTGCTTTGTGGCTCCTCATATCCTGAGACCACAATACCTTACCCAGAATTTTGCCTTTTCATTTTCAGAGCCCCTTTCAGAGAAGAATGTCTCTCACTAAAGCAGATTTTTAAGGTTTCTGATTTTGTGTTCCTGTGTGCTATCACTTTCCAGGATTTGGCTTATGGAGGCTACCTCTCTCTTCTGTTTATCTTCTGATATCTCTCCACAGATTTATGCCTTCCCATGTCCTACCTTGCAAAAAGCAGTCACATTTCTGCTTGTAGAGATACAGTTATATATTCTTATATCTCAAGCTGATTTCATGGGTGTTCAAAAATGGTTTGATAGATATCCATCTAAATTCAGAGGTCCCCTATTCCTCTGCCACCTTGCCTCCCCCTCTTATATACCTTATATTTATGCAATATTGGTTAACTTCTCTTGGAATTATGATTTTATTTGTTCCCTTTCTTTAACTTTTGTTTGTTTGGACCACTCTATCTCCCTTTCAATTCTGAATTATAAATTTGCTAAGCAAAGTATTCTTGGTTATAAGTTTTTTGTTTGTTTCTTAGCATCTGAAATATATTATTCCCTTCTGTCTTGCAGTTCCTGCTGAAAAATCAGCTGACAGGTGTATGTGTTCTCTTATATATAGCTAGTTCTTTTTCTCTTGTTGCTTTTAAGATTTCTTCTTTATCTTTATTTTTTAATATTTTAATTATTATGTGTTTTGGTATGCACTTCTTTGTGTTCATCTTATTTGTGGTTCTCTGTGATTCCTGGAACTAGATGTATGCTTCCTTGCACAGTTTAGAAAATTTTTCTATTATTTCTTTGAAGACATTTGATACTATTTCTTTCTCTCTTCATCCAGATACCCATATAGTGCAAATGTCATTTTACCTGATGTTGTCTTGGAGGTCCCTTGACTATCCTTATTTTTTTAACTCTTTTTATTTTAATTTTATTTATTTATTTGAGACAGAGCGATGCAGAGAGAGAGACAGAGAGCATAAGCAGGGGAGAGACAGAGGGAAAGGGAGAAGCAGACTCCCCATTAAGCTTGGAATTGAACACAGGGCTCAGTTGCAGGACCCAGAAATCATGAACTGAGCTGAATACAGGCACTTAACCATCTGAGCCACCCAGAAATCCCTAAACTCTCTCTCTCTCTCTCTCTTTTTTTTTTTTTTTTTAAATCTTTTAATGTTCAGTTTGTGTGATTTCTACTCCAGGTCTTCCAGATCAGTGATCTGCTCTTTTGTATTTTCTAACCTGCTGTTGAATCCCTATCATGTTTTTTTTGTTTGTTTGTTTTTTTTTTTTTGGTCAGGTATTGTATTTATTAACTCTTTTTGTTTTTTTTTCTTATATTTTCTATTTGTTTGTCAAATTTCTGGATGGATATGTTCATTGATTTCTCTCTCAAATTTAGTGAGCATCTTTATGACTTACTTTGAGCTCTTTATCAGGTAGATTACTTATTTCCATTCTGTTTTTTTCTTTTCTTTTCATTTTTTTTTTTTTGGTCTATTCTTTCATTTGGAATATATTCCTTCCTCTCTGCATTTTACCTGACTTTCTGTTTCTATGAATTAGGTAGATCAGTTATATCTCCCAGTCATGAAGAAGTGGCTTTATGTAAAAGTATCCTGTGGAGACCAGAAGTGCAGTTATGCTGGTCACCAGAACCAGGCTGGTCAGAGGTAAACCCTGTGTGGCTGCATCTTTCTCTCTGTTGTGGCTGGGCAGTGACTGCTGTGAATGTTCTGGTGGGCACAGCCAGTCCCTGGTCTTCCCCTGATCTGACTGTGTGACCTGACTGTGACTATTGTAGCTCCACTGGTAGTTGGGGCTATCCCCCTTGGGTTTGACTGGTGTGGCATGATGGGAAACATTTTTGAGGATTGCCCACTAGAATAGGCAGACTGGCCTGAGCAGGTCTGCAGGGAAACACCAGAGTGAAGGAGCAGTGATAATAAGGTAGATGGAGAATACCAAAAATGAAGCCTACCAGTCCACAACAAAGCAGGTGAAGGAAAATAAGAAAAATACACCCTCTAGCACTTCCAATCCTGGTAAAAGTTCCTCTATCCCTGACCCCCTGGCACATGCCCTAAAATAAGTCAGTACATTTCCATATATGGCCCTGGTGCTTTTAGACTGATGTTTTTGTTCTGGGTCTGAGAAAGTGAATTTGTGCATTGACTATAAGAGTGAAGTTTCAGTTTCCCTTAGACTGCCAGCTTTTCTGGAGTTAAGACCTACTGGTTTTCAAAACCAGACATTATGAGGGCTTATCTTCCTGGTACAGGTCCCAAGGGTGTGGGTGACTGATGTGTGGCTTGAACGTTTATCTCTTCAAGAAAAACCTTCACATTTGTGATATTCTTCCCATTTGTGGCTTACAGTCCTAGGGCTGTGAGTCCTGACTATACTGCTTCTCTGCCCCTCCCACTTGTTTCAATGTGGCTTTTTCCTTATGATTTTCTTTGTGGTTGTGCTCTTCTGCTACTCTAGGTTGTTCTCTGTTCTATGTGTAGTTGCAGTTTTGGTTTGTCCATGGGAGGAAGTGAGCTCAGAATCTTTCTACTTCACCATCTCAGTCCCCCCCAAATTTTTCTTTATTTAAAACAGTACCATTTATACTATAGTATTACATTTCCCCATTCATGCTGTATGAAATTTATGCTGGGGTATGTAAATTGAAGACTGATTATTTAATTTAATGTATGTGTATTTATGCACATGCTAAATTTTAGTACATCTTGCTAAATTGTGTCTTACTGTTTACAGACATTAAGTTTTGTCAGTTTTATAAGTGTAAAATATTGCCTCGCTTTAGCTTTAATTTTGAGTTTACTTGTTACTAGTGAAGCTTAACACATATTTAAAGTTATTATCTATAGAAATTTCTCTTTTTCTTGTTTATTCATAACTTCAGGCCATTCTGTCTGTATTCCTTTTTAGTTTTAGAATTGTTAGAATATATTTCTCCTGATATTTACATATATATTTACATATATATTTATAATTTTCATATGTTGTAAGCATCTTAACTCTATGATCCTCATGTCTTACCTCTAGTAGTTTCTAATGGAAAAGTACACTAATTTATTAATATTCTCTGTTTGTCGTTTTATCATTTAGCATTATCTTTCTTGAGTCTAGAGCTTCCTTTTTTTTCTAAATATTTTAAATTTACCTACATATTTTTCTGTTATACAGCACTTATTGAATCACTATACTTGCTTTAATGTTATTCAAAGTCTCTGTGTTATATGACATTTTTCATATACAGTTATATCTGCTTCTCAATGCATCAGTACCATACTTACTTTATTAACAGAGATGTATAAAAATCATGACGTTAGGAATGTTCTCGATTTTATTTTGTTCTTGAGATGACACACAAATTTTATTATTTATTTTCTAAGGTAGCAATAATTCTTTAGGTATTTTGTTGGAGTTTAATTGAAGAGATAAGTCATATTTATTACACACAAGTTTATTAAAGTTATATATTCTTTGTGAAGTGATCCTTTGATTCTATTTATCCAAAAATTTTAAAAAAAGTTTTATTTTAATTTTAAAAAAGTTTTATATAGGCATCTTGACTTCTGTTTAGATTGTTATTTCTCCTCTAAGTATTCTTTATTATATAGTTGGTGTTTCCTTTTTACTGAAGTTGAGATACAATATTATATTAGTTTTAGATGTACAACATAGTGATTCAAAATTTATATACGTTACAAAGTGCACCATGATAAATCCACTTACCATTTGTTACCTTATAAAATGGTTACAATGTTATTTACTATATTCCCTATGCTGTACATTGCATTTCCACATAATCTTCCATTTTTAAACTGAAAGTTTGTGCCTTTTAATCTCCTTTCCTTATTTTGCCCATCTGCTTATTCCTCTCAGCTCTGGCAAACACCAGATTGTTCTCTGCATCTATGTTTCTGTTTTTTTTTTTCTTTTTTGTTTTATCTATTTATCTTTCACATATAAGTGAAATCATATGATATTTGTCTTCCTCTGACTTATTTCACTTTATGTGAAACCCCCTTGGTCTGCCATGCTGTTGCAAATAAGAGGATTCCTTTATTTTTAATAGCTGAGTAATATTTCACTGTACATATATTAAACATATTCTATATTCATTCATCTATCAATGGATACTAAGGTTGCATCCATTTTTTGGTTTTTATAAATAATGCTGCATTAATCATAGGAGTGCATATCTTTTCAACTTCATGTTTCTGTTTTCTTCAGATAAATACCTAGAAGTTTAATTGATGTATCATGATATTGGTTTTACTTCTAATCTTTTGAGAAACCACCATACTGTTTCCCTTAAGAGTTGCACGGTTTTGCATTTCCACAACATTCCATAGGAATTCCCTTTTTGCCACATGCTTGCTAACACTTGTTATTTTTTATCTTTTTGACACTAGCCATTCTGAGTGGTGTGAGGTGATACATCACTATGGTTTTTGTTTTGCATTTCCCTGATGATAATTGATTTTGAGCATCTTTTCATGTATCTGTTGGCCATCTGTATGTCTTTTTGTAAAAATGTCATTTCAGGTCCTCTGTCCATTTTTAAATTGGATTGTTTAGTTTTTGTTTTTTCTTTTTCTTTTTTTTTTTTTTTTGATATTGGGTTGTGTGAGCTCTTCATATATTTTGTATAGTAAACCCTTACTGGCTATATTATTTGCAAATATTTTCTCCCATTCATTTAGATTGCCTTTCTGTTTTGTTGGTTTCTAATGTTTGTTTCTTTTATATTATATAACTTTTCAATTTGTATTTTGAACTCTTACCATTTCTGTCCCTTAAATTAGAAATTTATTCCATTTATAATACTGGGATTATTGAGAAACATGAATTATTACTATTATTAATATGTGTATTTTATCTATTCTTTTTCTTGTTCTTGCTATCAGTGGGATTGAACGAAGGCTAATTTTTTTATGTTTTCTTTCTTGTTATTTGCCCCTAATAATAAAGTTAATAATTTCTCTTTAAATATTTTACCATTTACATTAAAATTTACACCAAAACATCAACATTTCATTCACATGTCTTCCTGGTACTTTAGAATATTTAAAATTTTTAAACTTCCTCTTTTTACCAACTATTATCAGTAATTTAGTTCTTCCTTTGAACTCAACACATTACAAAATTAATATAGCAGTCTTTTTGGGGGTAAATTCGTGTGACTAAAAAATTTTTACTTACTAATTTACTATTTTTTATTAATTTCAGAATTTTCATTATTGCCTTAGTAAATACTGCCAATTTTCCAAATGGGTGTACTTATTTTATTCAGAGAGTATTGAAGTTTCTGGTTTTTTGTATTCTTGCAAAACTTTGGTATGTTTTATAAATTTCCACTTAGAATGTACTGTAGTGAAAATATAATAACATCTCATTGTGGGTTTAATTTATCTTACCTACAGATGTTGAGCACCCTTTCATATTTTAATAATTTAATTTAATTATTTAATATTTAGTGGGTTAAGCCACTGCCTTCAGCTCAGGTCAGGATCTCAGGGTCCTGGGATCAAGCCCCACATTGGCCTCTCTACTCAGCAGGCAGCCTGCTTCCTCCTCTCTCTGCCTACTTGTGATCTCTGTCCGTCAAGTAAACAAATAAAATCTTAATTTAAAAACAAAAACAAAAAACTGTAAATAATAAAATAATTCTGAAACTGCCAGTCTTTAGTTAAGAGCCATTAGGAAGAGTGTTAAAAGTGCCTCCAACTTTACTTTTTCAAAGCCTTGAGCAAAAAGCTCATTAACATTTGAATCACTGGCTTTTTCAAAATAAAAAATGGCCACTAAAGTTTTCTGCAATGAAAACATTTTTTCTTACCATTGTCTTTAGATGTTATCCTTGAATGGAGCTTAAAATAGTAACAATCAAGTTTTGGCTTCTACCAACATGCAAAATTTACTTAAAGTAGCCAAGGTTTTTTCTTTAAGTTCTTGTTAGTTAACATATATGGTAAAATTGGTTTTAGGTGTACAGCTTAGTGATTCATCATTTACATATAACACTCCATAGCTAGTTTTGTTTTGTTTTGTTTTTTTCCCCTACTCTATCAACTGGTCGTAGGGACATGTACAGCAGTGCATTCCAAGGAAGAGTTATAGGGATATAGTGAAAGACCCGCGGATCCCCTTACCCAAGAATTCAACACTGCCACAGGATGCAAACAGCAAGAGGTTCTTTATTGTTACGCAGGCGCCTGCGGGTGGTCAGCGCGCACCTGCGGGTGGTCAGCAGCTCCTGCTAGCTGAGCACCCCTGGCTGGGGTGGTGCAAGATTTTTATAGACAGGTACATACAAGTCCCGGATGGGACGGGGCCGATTGGCTGACAATTTGAACATTTGAAAAAAGGCATACTTGGTGTTAGTGGATTGGCTTTGGAAGACCCCCTCGCGCGAAGAGAAAGGTGGGAAGGGGAAACAAAGAGGGGAATTTTGACCTTATTACTCAGCAGAAAGACATCCTGTCTACGTGACTATGCAGCCCCCTGTCTACGTGACCTACGTGACCATGCAGCCCCCTTGCCTGCGTGACCATGCCTCGGCTATTAGGAGAAGGTATCTTGTTCAAACAGGAGACAAGCGTCATGCCCTAAAAGCCAAGCGGTTACAGAAAGGCAAAAGAGCAGTTACATTGAATTCAACCCTGGGGGAAGGGTCTTTTCATTGCAAGGGGAGGAGGGGTACTCTTACACAACAAAAGAGCAGTTAATTAGTTAACGACGGGGGGAGGGGGGTCTTTCAATAGATATAAGAGAATCTAGGTCATCTTCTGAGAAGTCCTTCTGAACTTATTAGGGCAAGCCTATGACAGATATACCACTATGATAGTAACCAGTACTGTGATAGCTCTATTCACATTGTCATTTGATCTGCAGTTTTCTGTAGTGGAGTGTAGGATACCGATACAGTTACCATCCTTACGATGACATATACTACCTTGTATAGTCAAAGTGGCAGTGCCACTGTAGTGCAGACTATGCCTGCTACAGAACCTTCTCTTAGACAAAGAAAAAAAAAAGTCAGCTTTCTGAGTAGACCAATAAATGATCCAAAACTGTATTCCCAAGTTGGTTTATTCTTTCTTAAAAAAAAAAAAAAAAAAACACAAAATATTCCAATCACAGTAACCATTACTTAGTGTTAAAAGGCTAGTGTTTCAATACTTGTCTTTATCTTGGAAGAAGTCAGTCTCCAGGCCTCAGACCTTCAGATCAATACAGACTTCATCAATGCTACAGAATTTTCAATTTTTATGGGGTTTACTTCCCTCATCATAGTGTGTCTTACCAGAATATACAGAAGACTTCTAACCTATCTCCTATCTTCCAATTAACATGCCATCAATATAATGGTTCAACTAACACTAAAGAAATGCTTAGACAATTAAATTCTCTTCAGATTTTATTGTGACAGAAGTGAGAATTAACATAGCCCTGTGGCAAGAAAATAAATGAATGCATTAGTCCATCACAGGAGAATGCACACCATTTATTTTCCTTCCCAGTGGGTATTAGGATATAAAAAGCTTTGATGAGATCAGTAGTATCACATCAAATAACTTACCATGGGTTATGTTGATTCATCCCTCTAAGAATACCATATACAACACTGAAACTGCAATTATAGATATGTGATTTTATATGTACATTGCATGATGTGTCTATATTTTCCCACAAGGGGCCTTGGTGATAGATTAATTAGAAAATATGAGGGACTACAAATCTGCATCTTTTTAATCTGAAAATTGCATTAATCTATTTTCTGCCACTTTTCCTAGAATGAAGTATTCTTTTTGATTATTTTTGTGTATATTCCATTGCAAGTGCTCTGCTTTTGTCTCTTCCACTTCACCTTTGCTAGCATGATAGCTCTTACTTGATAAGATAAAAAAAAAAAAAAAAAAACAGTATGAGGCTTCAGTAACTCCTAAGTCTTTCCATGACTCAGTTATGCTTTTAAGAAAAGATTGAACATTGGGTGTGTCTGTGTACCTATTTGATCTGCTATAAACATCCAGGGTCAGGACTCCATTTCTTTTCTATGCTCCTACTCTAATACAGGGTTGAAGGTTAGCTCCGATGTTTTATTTAATAGCTGTGAAAATGTCTTAGAATTCCCATTTTACCAGTGTAAAGTGGGCATATTGCCTTTTGGAAAAGGCCCGAAGCAATTGCTACTTTTGCTCTAACATTGGAGATTTCTCCAGGGAAAAATGACCTTTTCTTTATTCATGTATTTTGTGTCTCAGAACTGGCTAGGGTTGGAAGGTGGGTGAAAGATTTTGACTTTCCTTTGGGTCAGTTGAAAGGACACTTATGCTCCTCTACACTTGATTTTTTTTTTCTTATTATGTAAGAAAAGCAGTAGTCTTTTGAGCTAATGTACTATCTTACACCAAGAAGACGTAGTTTATTAGCTATATTAATATAACTTTGTAGACCATGCTCCTTTACTTGCCATTAGGTTACTGTTGATTACAGACAAATTGCACTTGCCTTGTTTTGATACTTAGAAGATGACAACCTGAGTCAATACCCACACTGATAGGAAGACCTTCACAGTATTTCTTACTATCAGCACCAACCAGCAGCAGACAATAGTGAGTCAGATTCTCAGTGATAGCTATTCTCCCCTACCACACCAACATTTCTCTTATTTCCTTAGTTAAGAAAGAATTTTCCATGTCCTCCATCTTGGGATTGTTTTGTCTAGCTTAATAGGTTCATATTAGCAAATGTACTTGTAAGCCTTTTGATTCCTCTTTCAACCCTAAGAAAGTGGTTGTCATCTTCACCTAATTATTATTGGCCTTCATTTTTTTCACGCTCTGGAAAACCATCTCTAAAGCATTTTTTTGGATGCTTTGGGTGTCTATACTAGATTGTCAAATACCTTAATAATGGAAGAGTGCCCCCCATCAATTCTTTTACTCAACTTTAATGTACGCTACCCTTTCCCCTCTCTGTACTCCCCTGCTAAGATCTATTCCAATTTATGCTCTCACAATTTCTAGAAATATATAATTACAGGTATATTACTGAATAATCTCTTTTGTCTCTTATTAGATCCAGGATTTTTTCAGTTAGTTCATATTGGCATTTGATCCCATTTATTAGAGTAATGGCTAAGAGCTAGGGACAATGCATATCTGAAGGAGGAAAAATATTTTCCTGTGGGAATATGACTGTATTAATACATTTATAATACATATATATATATATATAATACATATATATATAAAGAGGGTTGTTGCTATTCTCCAGACTGTGAGAGAATCACTTCTGCAGGCTACAAAATTAAGGAAATCTGGGTTTAATGCTCTAAAATACATCAATCAAGATATGTACAGCCCAAAACTCAGGGTTACACTTTTTTTCTGTTAGAGCTCTAACTCCAGTGTGGAATTTTTGCCAAGATGTGAATTGTGAATTTAACATTTCAAAAATTATCTTTTACAGTCAAATCCTAGAACTTGTCTTCAGCACATTCTACCTTCAAGGAGCATAAGATGAAGGTCTTCTGACTATCACATTTAATTTGGATACTGGTTTAGTTGAACCGATCATTTTCTTTAATACAAAGTTGTGCTTTCAGCAACTACCCAATTCCACGGTTCTTTTAAGTTGCATACTCATAACCCTCAAATGCCAAAAACATAAATCCATGCAGTTCTGTCTACCTCTTTTACATCCCAAGTTAGTCTTACCATTTGTAGTACTCAGTATTGAGATTATCATTCCCCTTGACCACCAAAAATGTGTTTCCTATTGTCTTCTGGCTAATGACTAATTAAAATAAAAGCAACAACACCAACTCATCTTTTATATTTACTTCCTAGATCATTTCCAGTACCAACTATCTTCAATAATGTTCACTCAAAATAATTTCTTACAGAAGTAGTCTCACTGAAAATTAATAAAGAAGTAGAGGTATCAGGATAACAAAATGAGTAAACTTAGCAATGGTGTAACTTCAGAAATTGGCCTGATTCTGCAAAACTATGCAATGTGAGCCCTTAGAGTTAACCTGATCTGAAAGTTACCTGGTTTTCAACGCTCACATCCATCAAATATTGAATAAAGTAGAGATCAAGTGTAGGAAACATTAAATCGTCAGGCTGCTAGTTTTCTGCATTAATGAGCAAAGTGGGCTTTAATGCATGCTTCAACTCTTTTCTAACAAAAGTTCCACAAGTAATTGAGGTTGAAAGAAAGAAAACACCAGAGTGAGGGCATTAGAAATTGTTAAAAAGCAATAAAAGCAAAAACAAACAAGTGGGACTATATCAAAATAAACCCTTCTGCAAAGCAGAAGAAACCATCAACAAAATGAAAAGGCATTTTCTGAATGGAAGAAAATCTTCTCAAATCATATATCTGATGAGGGGTTAGTTATAAAAATATATAAAGAACTCCTATAACTCAATAACCAAGATAAAATAAAAACTCTAACAATCTGATTAAAAAATAGACAAAATACCTGAATAAACTTATTTATCATCAGGAAAATGCAATCTAAACTGCAATATCATCACACACCTATTAAAATGGCAAGTATCATAAATACTAGAAATAAAAAGTGTTGTCAGGGATGTGGAAAAAGAGACCCCTCACACACTGTTGGTGGGAATGTAAATTTGTATAGCCAATATGGAAAACAGGATGGAGTTTTCTCAAAAAAATAAAGATAGAACAATTATATTATCTAACTATTGCACTTCTGGGAATATAAACTTCCATACCTTGGGTAAATACTAAGTCTATAGTTGCTAACACATATATTTTTTTTTAAATAAAGCACAAGACATAAGTTTATGTTTGTGAATAATTGGCAAGTTGTTTCGTGAGTGTAAAATTAGATTTAAAAAATAATCTTGAGGTTGACAGTTCTTTCTTCCAGATATGAGTCCTTCATCAGATTTTTGGTTTGCAAGTATTTTTTTCCAGTCTGTACTTTGTCTTTTCATCTTCTTTTGAAGGACTTTTTTTTTTTTTCATTTTGAGGCAGTAGATTTAGAAAATTTTCCTTTTATGAATAGTCCTTGAGGTGTCCTATATAAGAACTATTTATCAAGCTCTAGATTTTGAAGATATTATCTGATATTACCTTCTAAAAGTATTATGGGTTTATATTTTATATTTTAATCTGTTTATCATTTAGAGTTTTCCTTTTTTTTATGTCTGAGGTATAAGGTTTAAATAAGGGCTCACCTTTTTTTTTTAATTTTTGGTCAGTGGATATTCAGTTAATATGGTACCATTTTTTAAAAATACTACCCAATATCCACTGAATTGCTTTTGTATCTGAGATAATCAGTTTACTGTACTAGAGTGAAACTATTTCTTGGTTTTCTTTTCTTACTTTCTACCAATAATACAGAGTCTGCTATAGCTATAACTGTCAGTTCATGTAGACTCATTTGTCCACCTCTTCCTTTGTCTTTCACTGTAGACTTCAGAAAACTCTTGTCAACCTCTACAAAAATCTTGCTAAGATTTTCATAGAAATTGTGTTAAAATCTGTTAATTTTGGGAGAATTGACACTTTCATTGTAATCTTTGTAATCATTGTAATCATATAGCATGTCTCTCCATTTATTTAGATCTTTTCAAATTAATTCCATCAGTGTTTTGTGGTTTAGAACAGAAGTTTTGTATATACCATATTATATCTCTACCTAAATATTTTACTTATTTAGAGTAAATTATAAATCCTTGCCTTGGTCGTGATCTTAGAGGATAAACATTCAGCCTTTCACTTTACATATGATGTTAACTGTATGGGATTTTGTTGTTGCTCTTTTTAAATACTCATTAGGTTGAGACTTTTCCTCTTTAGTCCTTGTTTTCTAAGATTTTCTTATGAATGTGTGTTAATTTGTATAAAATGCTTTCTTCTTGTATTAGCAGTATTTAATTTTGATAAATTCATATTTTACATAATGTACATCTTATGTATTACCTAAGGAATATTGCATATCTCAAGATCACAAAGCATTTTTCAAATCTTATTCTAGAAATTTTATCATTTTAGATTTTACATTTAAGTAATTATTTTTAGTACAGATATATGTATACATATATTTTACATTTATACATTTTATATACATATATGTATACTTATATTTTAGTTCATATATATACATATTCATATATAAATACAGAAGTTAGATATTGGTTGAAATTAATTTTTATCTAAGTCTAGGTCTAATTGATCTGATAATATTCAAGAAAGTGGCTATTTTTTTCCCTTGAGTTACCTTTATCCCTTTTATAAAAAACAATTGTCTCTAAATGTGGTTCTATTTCTTTTTTTTTTTTTAAGATTTTATTTACTTATTTGACACAGAGAGAGGGGGGAACACAAGAAGTGGGAGTGGGAGAGGGAGAAGCAGGCTTCCTACTGAGTAGGGAGCCCAATTTGGGGCTTGATGAGGGCTCAATCCCAAGGCCCTGGAATCATGACCTTATCTGAAGGCAGATGCTTAATGACTGAGCAACCCAGGTGCCCCTAAATGTGGCTCTATTTCTTTGCAATCAGTTCTGTTTCATACTGACTTGATGACTATAGCTCTATACCAAGTCTAAACTATGCACCCAAAGCATTTAACTTTATAAGACACAAATTATTTTTTGAAGGGGTTGTACAATATTTTTCTTTGTTCTTAGATTATCCAAACAATTTTTTTTATCTAAGTTGTTCTTTTTAGAGTTCTTTTGCTTTTCTACATAAATTTTAAAATCAACTTCTTAGTTTGGTTTGTAGAAAAATAGCAAATAGATTTTGAATATGATTACATGGGCTATACGTATCACTTCAGTGAGAAATGACACCTAATAACATTGAGTCTTATTTTCATGTCCGTAGCATATCTCCCCATTTATCTAGATCTTTGATTTCTCTCATTAAAATTTTGCTGATTTTGTTGTAAAAATCTTACAATAATTTATTAGATTTACATCTATACATTTCATAATTTCATTTCTTTATTGCTAACATGTAGAAAAATATATTTTAAATATAATCCTGTCTTATTGTACGAAATTTACTTATTATTTTTGTGTATTTAAATTCTTTTGATTTTATCCAATTGATGAATGCAATATTATTCAGTCATAGAATGAAATCTCACCATTTTCAACACTGTGGATGGATCTAGGGAATGTTATGCTAAGCAAAATAAACCAGTCAGAGAAAGACAAATACCATATGATTCAATCATATGTATAATTTTAGAAACAAAACAATTGAAGATAGGGGAAAAAAAGAAAAAGAGGGAGAAACCAGAAAATAAACTTTTAACAACAGAGAACAAACCAAAGGTTTCTGGAAGAGGAAGATGGTGGGGGATGAGTTAAATAGTTAAATGGGTGATGGTCATTAAGGAGGGCACTTATGATGAGCACTTGGTATTGTATGTAAGTGATGAATTACTAAATTCTACACCTGAAACTAATAGCAATATATGTTAACTAACTGAAATATAACAAATGCCCTATGTAAATAAGGACAGTTTTACTTTTTCATTTCTAATTGGTATATAATTTTTCATTTTGAATTATTCTTACATCATTTCTCTGGCAAGGAACTTAGCCAATGAGGAATAGGAGTATTAAAGGGAGACATATTTTCCTTATTTCCAAACTTGATATGGATTTTTAGGAAGTGATCTTTAATAGGTTGGAAAAATGCCCTTCAATTCTTAGTTTACTAAGAGCTTTTATTTTGAGTGGCTGCTAAGTTTCTTCCATCAATTCTTAGATATTTATTGAGGTTAAAATGTTTTCCTTATTTTTAGTCTTTTAATATGACAAGCTACATAGACTGATTTTTCAGTGTTAAGCCAATCTTGGTTTTCCTGGGATAACAGACTTCTTGGTCATAATGTATTATCCTTTTTACGTGATGTTCTATTTGAAAAACGTGTATTTACTTAAGAGTATTTTAAATAACTTCCATAATGATCTCTAATAATTTTTTGATAACTGTATATTCTTTTGTTATATATTTTCTGGATTACTTTACATAAATATTTGATAGAATTAACTAGTGAGATCTTCTGGTCATTGTTTTCTTTTCAGGAAGGTTTCTTAATTCAGAATTTAATATATTTAACAGTTTAGGCTTGTTCAAATTATGTATTGATTCCTGAAGAAACTCTATTATCATATATCTTTCAAGGAATTAGTTTATTTTATCAACTGTCAAATTTATTAAAGAATTTTTAAAATAGTATTGTCTATCTTTTATGTATTGTCTGTAAAATTCATAATAATATTTGTGTTGATAATTTGTGACATTTTTCCCCCTTTGGTGTGCTTGCTTGAATTTAACTACTTAACACACTTTTGACAGATATATATTTTAGTTTCACCGATTGTTTCTATTGTTTTATCATTCTCAATTGTGTTGACTTCTGTTCTTTTTATGCATTCCTTCTCTGTTCAGTTACCTATTACTTAATTTCTGCTTTATTCTCATGGTGGATTAGATTATTGCTCTGAAAAATTTTTTCTACATCTGATACAAGTTCTTGATGCTACAGTTTCTTTCTTTAATTGTATCTCACTAAACAATATATTTCATTTCATTCAATTAAAAACAATCTGTAATATTATGTAGAATTTCCTCTGTGACTTTCTAATATGATCCACATATTGTTGCATAGGTTTGTTTAATTATGAATTATTTGGAGATATTCCAGAGAGATATTTGTCAAAGTAAGAGAGAGAGAGAGCACAAGCAGGGAGATCAGGAAGCAGAGGGAGAAGAAGGAGCATGACTTGAACTGAAGGCAGATGCATAACTGACTGAACTACCCAGGTGTCACCAGATGTATTTTTGTACTCATTCCTAGCTTATTTGCATCATGTTCTGAAAGCATGCTTTGCTTGATTCAATTACCTTTAAGTATGTAAAGTTTCTTTTGTAGCCCGAGGTACAGTTTCTTTGTAAATGTTCCAAATGTTTCTGTTGTTGATGTGCTTTATAAAAGTTAATTGGGTCAAGTTATTTAATGATGTTTATTTTTTTCTCTATGCCTCTTGATTTTATCAACTTGTTCTATTAATAAGAAAGAAGGATTGAAATTTTCAGTCATAAATATACATTCTCTTTTCAGTTTTGTCTTTCTTTTCTTTTCCTTTTTTCTTCCCTCTTTCTCCTTCCTCCCTTCCTTCCGTCCTTCCATCTTTCCTCCTTTTCTCCCTCCTTCTCTCTTTCTTTTCTTTTCTTTCTTTCTTTCAATTCTGTGCTGTATGTGCATTCACACGTAAGAATTTGATGTTTTCTTGATGAATTGACTCCATTCTCATGTATTTCTCCTCTTTATCTCTGCGAAATATTTTTTTTCCAAATGAGTCTGAAGCTTTAACTTTTAATCCCTGTATATATTACCAATATGATAAATCAGTATAAAATGATTAATCATTGCTGGGTGGCCATTTTTCTCAAGAATACTTTTGTTTTGATTTGTTGCCATGACAATTTTAGACCTTTCAACCATTAAGGACACAATAATTGTGAGATTATTTTTCAAAATTTGATATGCTTATTAAAATTTTTATTGTTACAAAATAATCATATTTCATTAAATATATATTTAGTCCCAACACAAATACTTAAAGTCATCCATAAGAATTCTATATGTGTGAGATAAAATTATACTTGGTCTCTTTTACACTTCTTTAACATTGAGCTTTTATTCAGTCATTTGAGAAAATTCATTCATTTTCCTCCTTTCGAGAACAAAGTGTTCTCTTGCCAATTTTCCAGTTTTTGTTATTTTTATTTACTTTTTTACCATTATATTCATCCTACCAATTTCCACTGCATTGGCAGTTCTCAGATCATCTTAATTTTCTGTGTTCATTTCCCTTTATATTTACAAAGGTTTCTCCATTTTCTTTTTTAGAACGTCAAAAAGAAAGTAGTAACTTTTCTCAGATATACATCCCTTTAGTGATGTATTTCATAGAACAGTTTTTTTTTTTTCCCCTTTGTCATTTTCTGATTGGCTAACTCATTATCCACTCTTGTCTTTGCTCTTTGTTTTCATGGATTTCAAATTACCCTATCCACTTTCTTTTTTGCTTACTTAATTTCTCCAGTTTTAATTTTCCTTCTCATCCTCTCCCTCTACTCTTTCTCATTCCCTTTCCTTTATTTGCTATATATTATTAGGCTTCTTCTATCTCCAGATGCTTGCCACAATTTTATTTTAAGGTAGGTGAGATGAAGAGTATTAAATTAAGAAGAATGCACGTGTTTCTATTCAAGATATATGCTAAAATAATGTCCTTGTACATGGATTCCCCAGCTTGTTCTTTGAATTGGGATGCCCTTTGCTGCATACATGATAATATCCTAATTCTTTTTTTTTCCTTTCCTGTATTTTATTTTTTTAAAAACCAAAGTTTTTCTGAAATATTCTATACATACATTAATCTTTCATAATTTACATCTTTATAAATGTCAAATGTCTTAGGACCACTGTCTCAACTCTGAATTTTATAAACTGTTTTGCTTTCTTTATATAGCAGATGTACTTTAAAATAGTTCAATGTTTTTCAGCATCATTTTTAACGAAATGATTTTATCTTATATTTTGAAATTAGCTATTGCTAAAACCTTTATTATTCCTTAGACTTCTATCTTGTAAACATTTATATTACTGTTTCTGTTGTTTTATTGCTGTGCATATAAGTCTCAAACTTTCTATAAAATTAAAATATTGATATTTTATTTTCTACTTGGTTGACTAGAATTTTCTAAAAATTACTAAATGATTATATTAGATAAGCAATTTCCCTTAATTTTTTAATGAAAGTATCCATTATAAGACATAAAATGATCTCTGAGTTATTTTGAAATATTCTTAGTGTATTAAATCAAACATTCTTAAATTCCTTTATTCTTAAAATTTATATATTATTTCCCACAATATATCTCGGTAAGAAGTGGGTGTTACATTTTAATTAATATATTTCCAGACTTCTTCCTTTAAATTTTCTTTTGTTTCTCAACACTAAATAATTCTTACAATCATATATGACCTTTAAAATGTTCAGGTATATTTTCTCTCTACCCACTTTGTTGAGAGTTTTTATTGTAAATAGATGTTAAATGATGTCAAGTGCTTTTCCTACATCTACTGAGATGATTGTATGATTGTTACCCTCTATTTTGTTAATATGGTGTATCATGTTGATTGGTTTGCAGATGTCAAACCATCCTTATATCCCTGGAATAAATCTGTTTGATCATGGTAATGATCCTTTTAATATATTGTTTAATTTTATTTGCTAAGTTTTGTTGATGATTTTTGCGTTTATGTCCAGAGATTTTGGCCTGTAATTTTCTTTTTTTTTTTTTTTTTTTTTTGTGTTGTGTTCTTGTCTCTTTTTGGTATCAGGGTAATGCTGGCCTTGAAAAGTGGGTTTAGATGTGTTCTCTTCATTTTTTGGAAGAGTTTGAGAAGATATGGTATTAATTCTCTTTTGAATGTTTGGTAGACTTGACTAATGAAGCCATATGATGTTAAGCTTTTATTTGTTGGGATTTGTTTTTGATTACTGGTTTAATCTCTATACTAACAATTGTCCTATTTTGCATCATTTAGATAACTTTTACTTTAGTGAATTAACCACATCATATAACATTCTGCTAAAATAGCTAGTGTTTTTTTTTTTTCAATGTTATATTGATAGCCATTCATATATGGTTTACAGGACAGGGTTTTTAATTTTTTAGAGTAATTTAATCAGGTTTGTAATAAAAATTTTAATAGATTTTTAAAGTACAACTGACATTCAATATTATATTGGCTTCAGTTATTTTATATAGTGATATAACAATTCTATACTCAATAGTCATCATAATATAGTCACCATTTACTCAATAGTCACACAATAGTCACCACTATAAGTTACTCAATCATCACCACAATAAGTATAGTCACCATTTATTGCCATATGAAGTTATAATATTGATTATATTTCCTATGCTGTATGTTTTAACTCTGTGACTTATTTATATTATAACTGGAAGTTGGTACCTCTTAATCTCCTTCACTGATTTTACCCATTCCTTTACACACATCCCTTCTGACAAATACCAGGTTGTTTTCCGTATTTAAACTACACCCCCCCCAAAAAAAGTGTTTGTACAGAAAAGTAAACCATAAACAAAACGAAAAGTTAATATACTGAATGGGAGGAGATACTTGAAATGATGGACCCAATAAGGGGTTAAAATTTAAAATATATAAAGAATTTATTCACCTCAACACCAAAACAAAACAAAACAACAAAAAAGAAGCTATTCAATTAAAACATGGGCAGAGAACATGAAGGAACATTTTTTCCAAAGACATACAAATGGCCAGTAGAGATAAAGATGCTCAACATCACTAATAATCAGGGAAATGCAAATCAAACACACAGTGAGATCACCTCACTCCAATCAAAATGGTTAGTATCAAAAAGACAAGAAATCATCAATAGAGAAGATGTGGGGAAGAAGGATCTCCATACTGTTGGTGAGAATGTAAATTGGTGTAGTCACTGTGAAAAACAGTATGGAGGTTCCTCAAAAAAGTAAAAATAGAAATACCATATAATCTGATAATTCCACTTCTGGGTATTTACCCTAAGAAAATGAAAACACTAACTGAAAAATATATATGCTCCCTTCTATTTATTGCAGGATTATTTATAATACACAAATAGAACAGTAACCCTGTGTCTATTCATGGATGAATGGTTAAAGAATACATACTATATATGTCAAACACACACATACACACGCATGCACACACGCACACACACACACACACTGAAATATTACTCAATGATAAAAAAGATGAATATTGCTATTTGTGACATATGTCTGGACCTAGACAATATTATGCTAAAATAAGTATTATGTTACAATACTATTATGCTGAAATTAGTTAGACAAAGACAAATACCATATGATTTCACTTATATGTGGAATCTGAAAAACAACAACAAAAATATTTTGCTAGTTGTTTTTTTAATTTTTTTTTTTTAAGAGAAAATGATAGAGAACAGGGGGAGGGGAAGTGGAAGAGGGTAAGAGAGAATCTCAAGCAGACTCCCTGCTGAGCATGGAGCTCTACATGGGGGCTTGATCTCACAACCTTGAGATCATGAGCTGAGTTGAAGAAACCAAGAGTTGGACACTTAAATGACTGAGCCATCCAGGTGCCCCAGTGTTTTTCTAGTTTTATTCAATATGGTGTGTTTTCTTTTATTCTCCTGAATAAATTACATAAAGAATGTATGATAATGTAATAATGAATGTTTAAATCATTCACATTAAAGTAATCTGAGTTTGGAAATTTTAATAAATTCTTTCATATCTTATTTTGTTCACAATTATTACCCTATTAAATTATTTTATTCACAAAATTTTGGATAAACCTAATTTTCTCTAGAAATTCATCGATTTATCAAGATTTTCAAATTTAGAGAAAATTTTTTATAAAATTTCTATATTTATAATTACCTCTTATTTATTTCTTCTTATGTTCTCATATATGCCTTTTTCTTAGATCTTGTTTTATTTTTATAATAAAAAAATAGCAATTTGTTTTTACATCCTCCTCTGCCTAAACACCCACAATGTTCTAACAAAATATATCCACATTTGGTTTTTGGATTCAAGTTAGTTTTGAATCTAAGTAAAGTTACAATATTTTTTTTTCCCCTCTTGTACTTCTTTTGGTTTAACCCATATAAATTGAGCAATAACAATCTCTCTCTTTTTTTAACTATTTCACTGACATCACCTCATGGGATCATATATAGCAATACTTAAAGGTCCAAATAAGTAACACCAGAGGAAAAGTAAAATCAGAATCCTCTGAGGCTAATGCAGTGTTATTTCCCATATGTTATAGCACACAATACAGAAAGGGAAATATGATTAATAGTGTCTAACATACTTTAGAACCTAAACAAGTGCAAATGCGTGTCCTCCATTTCCAAAATTTAAGTCAGGATTAATGAATTTGAAATTATAAAAACAACAGTTTTATTTCTAAATCTCTGATTCAATATTAGCCAGGTTTGTACTGATGCTGATTCCTAAGTTATTCAGACAGAACACTACTTATGGCTTTTGCCTAAAATACCCAGATGCTACAAGAAAAACCAAGTCTTTGCCCCAAATTACCATGACACTTAGAACTGTGTATACTGGACCATAAAATCAATTAACAGATGTTTTCCTCAGCTCAATAGTACTTTCTTATTTGCATACATAGTATTACACATTCTGTTATATAGATGACTCTTTTTTGATTACAAAAGGAAATGTATTGGCTTTAAGCTTTTATTTTGTTTACCATAAAATTATTTCTTTTTCTATAATATTTACTTCTCAATTCTATGATCATGAGCATTGACATAAAAATAGAAGTTAAATTTTGATTCTTAAATATGTTGTTCTTAAAAATTCCAGATATATTTTGGAAAATATAAATTTCATGAAGTTTATTTTTTTTTTAAGATTTTATTTATTTATCAGAGGGAGAGAGGGGGAGAGAGCGAGCACAGGCAGACAGAATGGCAGGCAGAGGCAGAGGGAGAAGCAGGCTCCCCGCTGAGCAAGGAACCCAATGTGGGACTCGATCCCAGAACACTGGGATCATGACCCAAGCCGAAGGCAGCTGCTTAACCAACTGAGCCACCCAGGCGTCCCAATTTCATGAAGTTTAAATGCAAATTTTTTCATTGATATATTTGACTTTTTCTCTATGAGTGGAACTTTTATGCTTAGTCAGATACATTAATTCTAATGTGTCTTCACATTGTTTTATAATTTCTCACATATTACCATTCTCTCTCTCTCTCTCTCTCTCAAACCACACACACACATACACACAGAACTGTGGTTGGATATATTCCTTAACAAGAGAGGTGCCCGCCAAGGCACATTTCAAAGAGTAGGGAAAAACAGGTGAAAAAATGCAGTTTGTTCTGCAATTAATCTAAATTTTAAGTTATAATTGAGTGTATTTTTGAGCAGAATTGAATATAAGTTACAGTAACACAGATAAAGTAGAACACCTTTTTAAAAGATTTTATTTCTTTATTTGACAGAGAGGGAACACAAGCAGAGGGAGAAACAGGCTCCCCACTGAGCATGGAGCCCAATGTGGGGCTCAACCGAGGACCCCAGGAGTACAACCTGAGCTGAAGGTATGTGCTTAACTGACTCAGCCACCCAGATGCCCCAAAATAGAAAACTTCTTAATAAAATACAGAAGAAATGAAATATATATGTAAACAGAATTCTTGCAAAAAAGATTAAGATAGATAAGGATTCATATGGTGTTCACGTAATTGGAAATCATGTTTATGAAATAAAGGAATCCTTAAAACCTTTTAATTAATAGGCACATCTGTGTCTAATATATGACATTAACTAATATTATTCAATGTCCAGCCACTTTTGAGATATCTCCTTTAGGATATATAAAGGAAACCTTAAAAGACTAAATACAGAAATGTTCACACAAAGGCCTATTTAAGTAAGGATATTATAATTTGTCATTTTTAGAATTACCTGTGTGATAATTGGCTTACTGACCTGAATTCCTTTAATTAACTTTATAAATTTAAATATATTGAAGAGGTTTTATGATGCAAGAAAGGTGACCAGCATATAGTGAAGAAAATGAACTTGTGTGGTAGAATATCTTGAATGAATCCTATCTTTAAAAATGTAGTCCCTGTGACCTTAAGATCTTAACTTCAGTTTCCTTATCTATTAAACTAGGATTTTAATAATATATGTAGATCTTGGAATAAAAAATGTACAATATTTCTAAAACACTGGGGCTATAAAGTGTACTATTATTTCTCTCAGAATGGCATTTGCTATATGAAAACAGTCCTCAAATAAACCATTTACTAATAAACACATACTTTTGATTTTTCTATCTCTTTTCACATTATCAGATGGGATTTATAATATTTGCTTAAAATGCATCTTTAAATATGTTGTAATAATTATTAAAAATAGGTTGCAGTTTATTTTTCAGAAATCATAAAGAAGGACTCTTGATTCACAAAATAAATGTAGATGGAGTATTAAAAGCATTCAACAAAAAGTTTTAGGGACAACAAAAAGGAATGCTAGCTTCTTATCTGAACCCTAGCCAACATGCAGCCAGATTTTAGCAATATGCTAGCAAAGAGAAATAGCTATGGTCAGAACAATATTATATCTGTTTGATATTTATAATTTAATCTAGATTTATGTTAAAATTAGCATCTCATGAAATAAGGACAGTGTTTTTGATTAATGCTTACAAATTATGTGGAGAATCCTAAGGTAAAATCATTTCTTCAGTTATCGGAAGTACCAGAATTACCAGTAACCAACCCAGTGGTGACTATACTTCTGCAGTACTCCTTTTTTTTTTTTTTTTTAAGATTTTATTTACTTATTTGAGAGAGAGAAAGAATGGGGGCAGGGAGGGGCACAGAGAGGATGAGAGACAAGCAAACTCCTTGCCAACCTCAAAGCTGGATGCAGGGCTCCGTCCCAGGACCATAAGATCATGACCTGAGCTGAAGTGAGAGGCTTAACTGACTAAGACACACAGGAGTCCTATGAAGAGCTCATTTGTAAAACACACAAAAAGAGGCTTTTGGAGTTGTCATCTTTATCTCTGTAATAAGATTCTATAAATGTAAAATTGAGCACCTCATCTATATCAAACAAAAGCTAGATACTAAAAAAGATACTCATTTTGAAATTTGTAGAAGAAATCCTGAATTAAAAACAATAACAGCATTATAGGAAACAGCAATATGGTAAATGCAGTCAGGACCGCCAGAATTATACCCATTATAATAAAACAATTATTTCTAAAATGTGAATGACCATATAGCAGAAATAGGTTTAAATGCACATTATTAGGGGAGCCTGGGTGGGTCAGTGGGTTAAGCTCCTGTCTCTTGATTTTGGCTCAGGTCATGATCTCAGGGTTGTGATATCAAGCCCCACAAGGAGCCTGTTTTAGTTTCTCTCCCTGTCCCTCTGTCCCTCACCCTAACTGCTCTCTCTCTCTCTCACTTCTCACCCTCCCTCAAAAAAATAAAAACAAACAAACAAAAAACACTTTATTAGATTATTATACATTTTACTATTTTTAAAAATGATTCAAATATTACATTATACATTAAATTTGAATATCACGTATTATATATATTACCAGTACTTTAGTTCTTCACAAATAAGCTGTACAAATTGCAGTCATCTGTGCATTCAGGTCAAAAAATACTTTTCAATTCATAATTATATTTCCATAAGATGTTCAGTAAGAACTATTGAGGTTTCTGTTAAAAATTTGAAGATGTGATTCACTGCATCCAATATGGAACCCTGGGGAACTCTAAAAATAATCAGAAGCCATCTGGCAAATATTGAAAATATTGAAAATTTAAAAAAAAGAGAGGCTTTAGAAAAATAACTTCAGTATGTTTATCAGTATGCACCTAAGGAAACAAAATAAACCTTCTAAATAGCAAAGATAATGTGCATATTTTGTTTTAAATGCAGATATTGAGATCATATTAAAATTTGTAAAAATCATATCAATTGCTTAATTGATTCTTTTTTTAATTACATGCAAGAAAACAAAATCAATCGGACTACTTGCCCTCGAATTTAGAATGAAGTTAACCTCACCTTTTCCACATATAGTTTCAATATTTTAAAATATACCTTAAGTAATTGAACCTCTTTGGAAAAAATTAGGTCAGCAGTGGTCCTATGACATGTTTACTGTCAAATTTTCTTTTTTTTCTCTATTTAATATTTTGCTTATGTAATGTTTACTGATTGCTCAGAATCTATGCTAATGAAAGCGGCCTCCTTTAAAACCTAGAACTGAAGAGAAGCAGAAGACATGAACAATTTACATATGAAAAGTAAATGAAATACTTTGGGCCACAAGATGTCACTGTAGCTCAAGCAAGACATTTTTTTCTGGACTCAAATAGAAAAGAGAACATATTGGACTTAATTTATATATTTAATCTGCTTTTGATTGTATTCCAGATAATTTTTTATAATGGACAATAAAATGAAGATAAAGGAAAGAATAATTTCTACCTGGAGTAATTTTCATCTAATTTTCTAGGAGTTGTGGTGATAGATGTTAGAGAAAATGACAAGTCAGTTCTTCAAACTTTATGAAAAAAGAATTATCATGAACAATTATAACAAAAACAAATGAGTTGTTGCCTTTCAGTCTTAATTTTTATTTGTATGAAGCAGTGTAATATCCAAGGTATTAGGTCTTAATTTAGACTGCAGAGTTTATATCTCTGTTTTCTCAACTACTTTTAGACTAACCTACACACCAAACTGTAAGATGGAAATAATGCAATTATTTTGTAGGGCTCTCATTGGCTAAATAAAAATGCTTTTATCTAGGCCTTAATATAAAATTAATTTATAAAATTTGTTATTATTTGAGAAGCCAGCAAACCTATATATCCCAACCAGGTTTATTTTGATTTTTTCACATTTCTAATGTCTCTTATATTGCCTCAATTCCCAGATATAAAGCTTGAATACAAAATATATTTTGCATTATAAAGCCCTATAACAATGAACTGTGTCTTCTCATACTCTCCTCTTCTCCAAATTACCTATTATTGCAATAAACTTATGTTAAGAACCAAAACTTATAGTTTTTAATTAGGACTCACTTAGCTCATGTCTGTTAAGAAATGTTTAATATCTGAATAGTCAAAAACATAAGTATAGTATTTTGCTAACACAATGTATTAGTTTATAGAAAAACATTTTTCAAATGTTTTAGAAGTTAATTAAATATTTTATACTGTCACTGATAATATATTTTAATTCTCAATACATTAAATAGTTACAGATTTGAAAATTCTAAACTCAGCAGAATAAAGTATAAATTAATCTTTAAATTACATCTAAATATGTTACTGATGAATACTCCAACATTGACCTCATTATGTTTACAAATTATTTTTCAAATAAAATGTAAATTACTATATTTTCCTGTATAATATACATGAAAATTTGACAAACTCACTTTAAATTGAAATTTTATAGATTAAAAATCCTGCTTTCCCATGGATTTACTTGTCAAAATAGAGCTAATTACCAATATAGAAGAATTTAATGATGTAAGTGAGGAAAAGGAATGAATGTTCTATGAAACAATGTATTCTTGGTCTTTCCTAAAATATCTGCTTTAGTAAAGTTTTGTGTTTACAATTCTGAGTATATAACATCATATAGCTGAAAATAAATATCCAAAGTTAATGAATATTTATTGATATTCCACCTATTTACACAGTGTCTAATATTGTTGAAATAAATTTTACTATATAAATGGTAATAACATAATAATAGATGTAGGCAAATAAAACTGGACAAATGTAGAAAGAAGTTGCTGCAGCTGAGGTCAGAGAAGTTGCTGCCTGTGTTCTCATCAAGGATTTTGATGAATTCCTTTCTCACATTGAGGTCTTTCATCCATTTTGAGTCTATTTTTGTGTGTGGTGTAAGGAAGTGGTTTAGTTTCATTCTTTGCATGTGACTGTCCAATTTTCCCAGCACCATTTGTTGAAGAGGTTCTTTTTTCCATTGGACATTCTTTCCTGCTTTGTCAAAGATTAGTTGAATATAGAATTGAGGGTCTATTTCTGGGCTCTCTATTCTATTCTATTGATCTATGTGTCTGTTTTTGTGCTGGTACCATACTGTCTTGATGATTACAGCTTTTAATAGAGCTTGAAATCTGGAATTGTGATGTCACCAACTTTGGTTTTCTTTTTCAACATTCCTCTGGCTATTCATGGTCTTTTCTGGTTCCACATAAATTTTAGGATTATATGTTCCATTTCTTTGGAAAAAAAAAGATTTTATTTTGATAGGGATTGAATTAAATGTAGATTGCTTTAGGTAGCATAGACATTTTCACAATATTTGTTCTTCCAATCCATGAGCATGGGACAGGGACATTTTTTCCATTTCTTTGTGTCTTCCTCAATTTCTTTATGAGTACTTTATACTTTCTTGAGTACAGATTCTTTGCCTCTTTGGTTAGGTTTATTCCCAGGTATCTTATGGTTTGGGGTTCAATTGTAAATAGGATTGACTCCTTAATTTCTCTTCCTTCTGTCTTGCTGTTGGTGTATAAAAACTCAACTGATTTCTACGTATTGATTTTATATCCTGACACTTTACTGAAACATTGCCAAAGACAAGGGAAGTGAGGGTAAAAATGAACTATTTGGAATTTATCAAGATCAAAAGTTTTTGCACAGCAAAGGAAACAGTCAACAAAACCAAAATACAACCAACATAATGGAGGAAGATATTCACAAATGAAATATCAGATAAAGGGCTAGTATCCAAATCTATAAAGAACTTATCAAACTCAACACCTAAAAAACAAATAATCCAATCAAGAAATGGGCAGAAGACATGACCAGACATTTCTGCAAAGAGGATACCCAAATGGCCAACAGACACATGAAAAAGTGCTCAACATCACTAGCCAACAGGTAAATACAAATCAAAACCACAATGAGATACCACCTCACACCAGTCAGAATGACTAAAATGAATAAGTCAGGAAACAACAGATGTTGGCAAGGGTGCAGAGAAAGGGGAATCCTCCTACACTGTTGGTGGGAATGCAAGCTTGTGCAGCCCCCTCTGGAAAACAGTATGGAGGTTCCTCAAAAAGTTAAAAATAGGGCTCCCCTACAACCCAGTAATTGCACTACTGGGTATTTACCCTAAAGATGTAAATGTAGTGATCCCAAGGGGCACATGCACCCAAATGTTTATAGCAGCAATGTCCACAATAGCCAAACTATGGAAAAAACCTAGATGTCCATCAACAGATGAATGGATAAAGAAGAGGTCACACACACACACACACACACACACACACACACAATGGAATAGTATGCAGCCATCAAAATGAAATCTTCCCATTTGTAATGATGTGGATGGAACTAGAGAGTATTATGCTAAGTGAAATAAATCAATCAGAGAAAGACAATTATCATATGATCTCTCTGAAAGGAGGAATTTGTGAGGTAAGGTGGGGGTTTTGGGGGGTAGGGAGGGAAAATAGAAACAAGATGGGACTGGGGACGGAGACAAGTCATAAGAGAATCTTAATCTCAGGAAACAAACTGAGGGTTGCTAGGGGGTGGGGGTAGGGATAGGGTGGCTGGGTTATGGACATTGGGGAGGGTATGTGCTATGTGTAAGACTGATGATTCAAAACCTGTACCCCTGAAGCAAATAATACATTATATGTTAAATTAAAAAAAAAAAAGAAAGAAAAAAAGATATCCACAGCCCCTTGCCCAAAACAACAACAACAACAACAACAAAAACTGGAGAAATGTAGTTTGTAATAATACAGATGTTTAAGAACACAATTTCTGAGGTCCGTCATGGTACTATGGAGATATCAATATGATCTTAGTAATAAAAATTATAGCTATTATTTGGTAATTATAGCTAATATTGCCTTTTTGTGTGTATACTAGGCAAGGAGCAAATCATGTTCTATTATCTCAGTTCATTCTCAAAGGAACCTTATAAAGTAGGTATGATTATTTTCATTTTATTGACAAAGAAAATTCTTAGAGATAGTAATTTGCCAGGGATTTCTTGGGTACTTATTGAGAAAACAAAACCAAATGCCATACATAATATATCAAAACTTACATTAGAGTTTCTAGTAATTAATCCAGGGGACAAATCTCATGAGACAGTCACAGAAATCCTGACAAAATCAACAATGAAAATGATAGTGGCGTATTATTATCATAGTTTTACATAGTAGTAAATATGGAATTGTCATAAATAGCCACTTAAATTGATTTCAAATGTTGAATAAAACAGTATTAAATTGCATATATTAATGTTTTCAATGATAAATACTAGGATGTTTACACAGTGGTGAATACTAAAATACATATAACAATTCGTAGACTGATACTTTGCTGTATAATACATTTTCTCTTTAAAATTACTTTTGAAGAAGTGATCATATTCTATAATATCAATTTTTAGAATCTTGTGAAATGGTACACATATGCCATTTATTTTATGCCCAGTTTTGTAAATGTGCATCTTCTGAGGTCAGTGCAATTGATTGTTAAAAATATTAATGTGTTGGGTAGCTGGGTGGCTCAGTGGGTTAAAGCCTCTGCCCTCAGCTCTGGTCATGATCCCAAGGTCCTGGGATCAAGCCCTGCATTGGGCTCTCTTGTCAGCAGGGAGCCTGCTTCCTCCTCTCTCTCTGCCTGACTCTCTGCCTACTTGTGATCTCTGTCTGTCGAATAAATAAATCTTTAAAAAAATATTAATGTGTCTAGGATTCCTTTCCTGATTTTTTTGTAACCCAATTTCACTTTCACCTAACCCTTGTAGAATGAGTAAGTACCTTCTTCACATCAGTTTCACAAATTAGAACCTTCAGATTCCTAGTAATCTGCCCATCTAAGAGGCAGACAAAAGAAGACAGAGATCAAGAGAATGAATGGATGATCAGGAAAGGGGGGTCAAAAGCAAGAATCTTTATCATCTTTTATTGTAATGTAAATTTCAAAAGTCAGTGATTACATGCTGGCATATGTTCAACATGCACACACATATACACACTCCTGCCAAAGAATAATTTTGTGCCTGGGTCTCAAACTTAAGTGGAGAGTCATGCATCAACTGATTTTTGAAGGACCCACCTTGAGACATAGAAGCTAAAGAAATCAAGAACAAGGATATGATCTAAGTGATCATCATCCAGTACATACTTGTCCTGTTTTGAGATGATCAGCTTAAGTCAAGAGACATTTTTAGTGCTTACAAATATTTCAAATAATTCTTTCAGACCACCACCAGCATCAATTTCAGGATCACAGCATTATATTTCTGGAATTTCTAAAGCATGACCCTAATAGTTTCTTTGGAGTCAGAAGATCAAATGTGAGATAAAAGAGACCAAGGAAAATGTTTCCCAGTTAGAGTGTTGTTATTTTGTTTTGTATTATTTTTGTTTCCTTTCATCACTAGACAAAGTTTGGGCTTTAATACTAGCTAGTATGGACCTCTGTATGTTATCTAACCATTTGAATTCCATTTTCCACATTTCCAAAATAGGGATAATGAATTTACTTTTTTGGATTCTTATATGAATTTATGAGATAACATGTGATGTGTAGAATATAGTTCCTAGCATGAAAATTGCCTCACTAAATGAAAGTATAAATAATGCTCACATTTGAGTTATGTTAACCAACTATGTGTTTAGAATGTAACGCTTCATGATTTAAACATTGAGAATGTCTTGGCATTGTCTTAATCTATTAGAAACATTAAAAAAAAAGATTTTATTTTATTTATTTGAGAGGAAGAGAGAGAGAGCTAGAGAAAGAGCACAGGAAAAGGAGAGGGTGGAGGAAAGGGAGAAGCAGAATCCCCACTGAGTAGGAAGCCTGACAGACTTGGGACTTAATCCCAAGACGTGGGGATCACGACCTGGTCTGAAGCCAGATGCTTTACCAACTGAGTCACCAAGATACCCCTATTGTAAACACTTAAAATTAAATGTCTATATCTAAAAACTAAAGTGAAATATCTTCAGGAGAAAACCACATTTGCCTCTCCTCTTTGCACTTTCAGGAAAGTTAAAAAATAAACTAGATCCTTATGGATATGGTCTTTTGAAAATCCTTAACAAAACAAAAAAGACACAACAGATACTAAAAATGCTATAGGGATTTATTGAGGGAAAATATGTAGGAAACATTCAGCTACTGTGTAACCTATAAAATACATATTTAGGTTCAGTACAAGTGAGAATCTTTTTTTTTCTTTTTATATTTCATTGCTTGAGTAAGTAACTATTTTTTTAATATTTTTATCTTAGGTTTCCATTAAATTTATGGACATTCATCATGCATGCCCTTCTAATTTCGCTAAAAGAATGCAAAAATCCTTCCAAAATGGATATGTTATATAATACTATTTATCTTCTTTTTAAAACACAAGCCTTATGTTTCAGTATAACTCCTAGTAATATTAAGATGCTTAAAGACTATCAGGTTGAAAGGTAATATTTTTGTTCATAAAGTGATTTATTTTTAAGATTTTAAATTGGTGGGAAAGTAAGAAATTATTAAGATGACAATTTAAAATCTTTTATGCTACCTTTTTGAATTTGAGAGTGATTTTAGTAATTCAATTAATATGCTTGCCCAATATAAATATATTGAAAGGCTAGGAAAGAATAAAGTGGATAAGGAACAAAAAACAAAACAAAGGAAAAACAGAAAACAGAAATGTAGGACAGATGTGCTGTTGCCATTGATGTCAAGATCACTATACTTGATGAAGAAATAAGATTATAGCAGATGGTGAGGATTTAGGGGAATATGAGAAAAAGAATACATTAAAAAGAGAACAGAAATAAATCATGTTGCAGGCTTCTTATATTCTTTAAAATTAATATTTTTTTAGCTTAAGACATGTTTCAAAGATTTTTGAAGATAAGTAGCAACTGATTAAAGCCAAATGTGACCCACAGCCAGCCAGCCTTATGGCACTGTTTTTCTGAAAGTCATCTGTTTGTCTGCATGTGTTTTTATTAATGATACACTTGAGAAGTCTGTTATTTTCACCATAGTCTAGTAGAATCTAGCTTAATGTATTTGCTTGGATGTAAGAAATCAACAACATTAGGTAGAAACCATCAGCTAGGAATAGTGAGCTGAGGCAGAGGAAGGACTGAGAAAATGGATTTGGGATGTCAAAATAGAGAGGATCAAAACCAGATTGCTTCCACTTGGTGTTCTCCCAAGAAAGCACTGTTTTGCTTTTCGCTATTATATTTGCTGTTACTTTTCTCAACCTCATGCACTTTTACAATAGACACTCTCCACTCCCTTCTTAGCATTCCTCTTATAACTTACCAGAGTTTTAAAAAAAGTAAAATAGGTTTGTGTAGAATATATCAGGACTTTATGAAGTTTCTTGCTATAAATAAATAATAAGAATATGTTACCATATGTAAAACAGGCAGTACATGTGTTTTGCACATTATCTATGGATATTATCAATGGAAAAGTAATATTTTCAGTTGTAACCTGTAACTTATATGTGGGTTAAGTACCCTTCCCCTGTAGTTTATTTTATTTTATTATTATTATTTTTTTTAGATTTTATTTATTTATTTGACAGATGGAGATCACAGAGAAGCAGGCAGAGAGAGAGGAGGAAGCAGGCTCCTTGCTGAGCAGAGAGCCTGATACGGGGCTCGATCCCAGGACCCTGGGATCATGACCTGAGCAGAAGGCAGAGGCTTTAACACACTGAGCCACCCAGGTGCCCTCCCTGTAGTTTATTTTAAATGAAAAACACTATCTATTAAATAAACAGATTAGTTATAATTTTTTTCTTCCCTGAAATACATTGTTATATTTATTAAGAAAATCTGTTGGTCATATTTATCCATTTGCATTTAATATAAAAATTATTCTGTTAATTATTAGGCTGCAATATTTGATACAATTCTCATTGTGATCATGTGGTTGTTTCAATTATCTAATGATGCATAACAAACTACCCCAAACTCACTGGTTCAAAACAATAGTTATTTGTTTCTTCATAATTTTTCACCTGGGTCTGGCATGTCAGGGATGGATGGTTTATGTTCCCTCTGACGTTATGATGTTGGCTATGCTCCATTGGTCCTGGTGGACATGTGCCTTAACTTACATGTCTTATAGCTCAGTTGGATTGCTGGATGGCTGGAATAGTTTAAGCTTCTCTCTTTACCTAAATTGTGTTTCATCCTACAGTCTTTACAAATGGTCTTGCTCTCCATTAGGGAATCAGAAATAGCTGACTTCTCAGGTAAGATAGGAAAATCCAAGCATCTTAACACTAAAGCACTGAAGTCATTCATTGTCATTTTCACATACTCTGTTGGTAAAAGAAGTCTTTAGGATAGCTCAGATTCAACAGAAGGGAAGTGAATTCTTCTTCTTGATAAGGCAAGCTGCACGTGAATATGGAGATGAAAAGGAATTATTGGTGGTCATTATGTAGATAACCTACTAGATGGTTCAGAAAAGGAATTGTTAATTTGTTATAAAAATAACACGTAGTTTGAGGTTAATAAAATATATTTGCCTGTGACAGAATAATACTGCATTTATTTTTTCTTGCCCTCTCATTCTTGATACTTCATGTTACTTCTGTTCTATTATCTTAAGCATGGGTCATGACTGAATTAAGTTTCTTAGGGGCTTTTTGACCTTATGTTAGTTTTTAATCTATAAATTTTAACTGCCATAGGAGAAAGATGATAGATTTCATTTTGTAAGGAACAATTCACAGAAGTACTGTTGAGTTCAGATTCCCTTTGTTTGCAGAAAGTTTATTATGACTGCTGTTTATGTCAACTGCAGAGGGGAAGTGAAGGAAGAAGGATTGAACAGAGAAAATTCAATGGTGATGTAATCACACCAGTGATTCAGCAGATACCATGAGGAATTCAGGAGCTGAATAAGAAGTATCTTGAATTTAGGCAAGCCAACTCAACCATTAGTCCCTGTGATCTTCTTTGGACAAGGGAACAATCTTTAGCTAAGGGCAAGTTCCACAGAGGGAAATTAGCCAAGAGCCTTTGTCTGCCACTTTAAATAAATGAGGGATGCACATTTTAGTTCTAGAAGGAGAGATAATCTCTTGGTATCATATCACATTGTGTAATCAAGAACAAAGAGCTTAAAGAACTGATCCAATGTATATAAGGATTAGCATATATTTATTTCATTGTATTGCACTGTCAATAATAGTGACATAAAGTACCAAATGTACCGTAATCATATTAAAACAAAGCCCTAAAAGCCTTCAGCTAGGAAGTTGTCTTATTTTTTTAGTAGAAGTATAATACAGTAACAAAAGTAATTAAATTAACATCTCTCTTTCTCTCCTCTCTCTCTCTCTCTCTTTTTTTTTTTCCTGGTCACTAGTCATATCTTCCTGGAAAGGAGGGAGAGAGAAAACAACCTAATTTTACAAAATTGTATTTCATAATTGAAAATTGATCATTCTATGAATACAAAGAATCCTTGAGATAAAAATTGGAAGAAACAAAATTATTTCACATAAGAAATTAAATTCCATTTACATGGGCTTTAGGTGGTAGAGATAGCTAAGCCTACATTCTCTTTATTTTCTATGCTTTATTATACTGTGTTCCTTATGATTCAATATTTTGGGATTAAGTAATTTAAGCCCCATTAATAATGTTAAATGAATTAGCTATAATATGCAGCATTGATCATCTTATAAAATGTTGAAATTATCAAACTTTTAAAATGAAAAAGTGTGACTTCTTTGAAAGAATTAGAAAAAGAAAATACTAATTAAGAACTTATTGTCTTCCATGAATAATTAATGTAGTTATTAAAGGTATTAAAAAGAATGTCAATTTGTTAAATATCAAATATCTACAACTAACATAGTTAATGTTGAAACACTGGATACTTTCCCTGATAGTCAAAAATAAGACAAAAGTGTTTACTCTCAATACTCTTAATCAAAATAATACTGGAAGGTCTAGCGAATGCAATAAAGAAAGAACAGAAAAAGACATACATATCGGAAAGAAAGAAATTAAACTGTTATATATGCCAATAATATGATGGTCTACTTAGATTATCCCAAAGAATTTATTTTAAAAAATCCTAGAATTATTAATTGCATTTAGCAAGACCACAGGATATAAAATAAATGTATGAAAATTAATTGTATTTATATATTTGCAATGAACCCATAATTTGTTAAAATTAAACTTTCAGTGTTGTTTATATAAACTCTCAACTTAGTTGTAAATCTAAGAGAAAATGCGTAAGACTTTTATGCTGAAAATCACTCAATGCTAAAGTACCTAAGAAGGTCTAAATAAATGGAGAAAAATTCTGTGTTCACAGAGCTAATTCTTTTGGAAAAAAAAAAAAAGAATAAAAGAGGAATAATACTGCCTAATACTAAGAACTACTATATAGTCACTGTAATGTATACTCATATATTTATATAATTGTACCCTGTGGACCTGAACAATTTTAATTATCAATATACCTCAGAAAGACTGAAAAAAAAATCAGACCTACACATGGCATATATTCATTTTGTTAAAAGTCAAATTTTATTGGGGCGCCTGGATGGCTCAGTTGGTTAAACCTCACACTCTTGATTTTGGCTAGGGTCATGATCACAGGGTGGCATGGGTCTACACGATGGGTGTGGAGTCTGCTTAAATTCTCTCTCTCCCTCTCCCTCTGCCCCTCCCCCATTCACACACATGTGCACTCCCTCTTTCTCAGAAAAAACAAACAAACCCTACTTTTTGGTCATTTAGTTGGAGATTTTTTTTTTTTAGTTGATGACGGTGGATTAATTGAATGTTCATATATTTTTTAAAGATTTTATTTATTTATTTGACAGAGAGAGATCAAAGTAGACAGAGAGGCAGGCAGAGAGAGAGAGAGCCCAATGCGGGACTCGATCCCAAGACCCTGAGATCATGACCTGAGCCAAACGCAGAGGCTTAACCCATTGAGCCACCCAGGCGCCCAAATGTTCATATTTTAACAGCTGTTAATTTATTTTCTTTTGTGAAAAACCAGTTTATCTTTCCTATTATTTTATTTGATTTTCCACTGTGTTTTTTTCATTTTTTTAACTTACAGTCTTACTTAATATGTTGTACATGTGGTACATGTGATGACTGCTCCCCAGTGATCTTGCCATGTCAAGTTTTTTGACTGCTGGATAGGAGTGAAGGCTCAGCTTGCTGCTGGATCATGTTAATATTACCCTGGGGATATTCGGAAAGTACCAACTGTTTCCTTAGAACAGGGTGGTGTCCCGAAGATCAGCTTCTCCCTCAGCCCTACTGAAGCCTTGGAGTGTGGGCACATTTGTTCTATTGGTGTTAGGCTAGAGATAGTGGGTGTTGGTCAAACTGTTTTCTTGTGTTTGTCACCCTTTTTCCAGACCTTGACTTGGGAGACAAGCTTTCTTTTGGATGTTTTGTTGTGGTGGTGGTGGTTGTGGTTGTTGTTGTTTTATGGTCTGTGCTTGTTCCGGGTTGAAGGACCTTTCTCTGATACATGGGAAAGCAGTAAAAAAACCCAGGGAACACATTGCTGTGTTGTTTCTGAAGTTGAGTTCCATAGACAGTTGTCTTCTTTCCACTTTTGTTCATTGGGTTTTATCCGGAATTTGCAATTGTATAGGTGAGGATCTGAGAAGAAAGAGGTTACTCCAACTTTGTGAAAACAGAAATTGGCATGATTTCTGTGAATATTTTAAATAATCTTTGTGGCAAGGAAATTGATAACTGGAAAAATAGATGTTCAGAGATGTTGAATACCTTTAAATTTATGATTTTTTTTCTAGAAGGACTTTCATCAATAATTAAAGATCCTTCTTTGATTTTCAAATTAAGTATTATCTCCTTTTGGGATGATTTTGTAACAGTGCTTTCTGTGATTCAACAAATCTCTTTCAGACATATGTTAAGACTTCAAAGAGTATGACTCTCTCTAATACAAAGCTTGGGTGTATATTCTAGAGCCACCATCTTTTGTGAATTGTTGTTATTATGGCACAAGTGGCACAAATATGTGCTTCAGCTGATCTTAATTAAATTCTAATGAGTGATTGGCTTTTTTTTTTTTTTTTTTTTTTTTTTTAGAACAAGATCTGTGGGCATGGAAACAAAACAAAATGACATATATGAAAAGAAAATTTCTTCACATACATAATAAAAGGTTTGCTTTTCAGTAGTATTTCCCCTTCAATATCATTGCTTGTTTGACATGAATTAATACTTCCCTTAGTCCAAAAGCTCTTTCAGGATCTAGAATGTAATATTTTAGTATAATTAACTTTCATCTTTCTCACTACCTTATAACTACCAACAAACACCCAATTTATTTTTAGCATAATCTTTTTTCAAAAATTTACTTTAAAATTTATTTTATTGAGATATAATTGACATATAAGTTTGAGGTGTACAATATGTATGACACATTTATGTCCTGAAATAGGACTATCAGGTCCTAGTTAGCTGACGCCTCTATCAGATCACACAATTATCATTTAAATTTTTAAATTTTAATTCCAGTATAGTTAACACACAGTGTTATATTAGTTTCGGGTGTACAATATAGGGATTCAACAATTCTATGCATTACCCAGTGCTTATCATGGTTAAGTGTACTCTTAATCCCCTTCACCTATTTCTTTCCCACCCACCTCCGCTCTGGTAACCATTAGTTTGTTCTCTATAGTTATTCTGTTTCTTGGCTTGTATCTCTCTCTCGTTTCACTTTATGGTATTTGTCTTTATGACTGATTTAATTTGTTTAACATTAATTTCAGTGTAATCCTTATACTTATTTGTACTACAATAGATATATTGCAAATGAAAATTTCACATATTTTATATTGATCATGTCTCCTGTTTCTTTCTATTTACTCTTTATTTATAAAGCTTCTTTCTTTTTCTTTTGAGGTATAACTGACATACAAGATTATATTAGTTTCAGGTGTACAATGTAGTGACTCAATATTTTTATATATTGTATAATGATCACAATAAGTCTAGTTAATTTCCAAAATCATATATAGTAATGATATAATTTATTTTTCTTGTGATAAGAAGTTTTAAAATCTTTGGCCTGCCTTAGGCTCAGGTCATGATCCCAGGATCCTGGGATCAAGTCCCACATTGGAATCCCTGCTCAGTCAGGATCGTGGTTCTCCCTCTGCCTGCTCTTTTCTCTGTTTGTGCACTCTCTCCCCACTGCTCTCTTCTTTACCCCTGACAAATAAAAAAACTTAAAAAAAAAAGAACTTATAAGATCTACTATCTCAGTACCTTATAGATATTTGATACAGTATTATTAGTTCTAGTCACCATGCTGTACATTTATTTTATAACTAGAAGTTTGCACATTTTGACCTCTTTTACCTATTTCCCCCATGTCCTCATCCACTTTTTATTTATATCCCACATATAAGTGAGGTTGTACAGTATTTTTTTTAATATTTTATTTATTTTAGAGAGAGAGAGGATGACAGAGGAAGGGACAAAGAGGGAGAGAGAAAATCCCAAGCTGTGGGGTTTGTGTGTGTGCTGTGCACTCTGTGCTGTGCACAGAGCCCAACACAAGGCTGAATCCCACAGGCCTAAGATTATGACCCGAGCCAAAATTAAGAGTTTGATGCTCAATTGACTGAGCCACCTAGGCACCCCAAGATTGTATATTATTTCTTATTCCCATCTGGTTTATTTCATTTATCATAATGCCATTAAGTTACTTCTATATTTTCCTCATAAATGGCAAGAATTCATTATTTTTTCGAATAGTATTTCATTGTGTATTCATACCACATCTTTATTCATCCATTTTATAGACATTTGGGTTATTTTCATATCTTGGCTATTGTAAATACTGATTCAGTATTTGCATATAAGTTTGAGGTGTACAATATGTATGACACATTTATGTCCTGAAATAGGACTATCATGGTAGTGTTAGCTGACACCTCTATCAGGTCACACAATTATCATTTAATTTTTTAATTTTAATTCCAGTATAGTTAACATACAGTGTTATATTAGTTTCAGGTGTCATATATCTTTTCAGGTTAGTAGTTTTACTTTTTTCTTTTTTCAATTCCTGAAAGAAGGAATTGCTGGATCATATGGTAGTCCTATTTTTAGTTTTTTGAGGAATCACCATACTGTTTTCCACAGTAACTGTATCAATTTATATTCTCAACAACAATGAGAGTTCCCTTTTCTCCACATCTTTGCCAACACTTGTTATCATTTATCTTCTTGGTAATAGATATCCCAACTAGTGTGAGGTGATATCTCATTATAGTCTTGATTTACATTTTCTTAGTAATTAATGACAATGAACAACTTGTCAGGCATATGTTGGCTATCTATATGTCTTCTTTGGAAAATGTTTATTCATATAAACTGACCATTTTAAATTTGATTATTTGTTTTTTGGGGGAGGGCTATTGAGCTACATGAGTTATTTATATCTTTTAAATATTAACCTTTATCAGACATATAATTTGCAAATATTTTCCCTGATTTCATAGGTTGATTTTAAGGATTTTTGGAGATCTTCTTTGCTATTCAGAAACCTTTTAGTTTGATGTGGTCCCATTTGTCTATTTTTGCTTTTGTTGCCTTTGCTTTAGGATTCAGATTCAAAAAATTATCACTATGACTAATGTCAATTGTTGTTGTAAATGATAAGATCCCATTTCTTTTATGGCTGTGTAATATTACACACACACATACAGAGCACGCCTTTATCCATTTATTTATAAATGGGCACTAAGATTGCTTCCATTTCTTAACTATTGTAAATAATGCTACAACAAATATAGGGTGCATATATTTTTCAAATTGGTGGTTTCATTATGTTCAGATAAGTACCCAGTAGTGGAATTGCTGGAATTATTATATAGTATTTTAATTTTTTATTTTGGGGAACTTCCATACTCTTTTACATAGTGGTTGCATGAACTTAAATTCCCACTTATAGCACACAAGGTTTCTTTTTGTCTACATAACAGCCAACCCTTATTATTTCTTGTCTTTTTAATATTACCCTTCTGACTGGTGTGAAGTGATATTTCACTATTGTTTTGATTTGCATTTTCCTGATTAGTGATGTTGAACATCTTATCACCTGTCTGTTGCCATCTGTATGTCTTCTTTGAAAAATTTTCTACTCAGGTCTTCCACTCATTTTTCTTTTTTCCTGTGAAAATATTATTGGTATTTTGATAGGGACTGTAATGATTCTGCAGATTGTGTTGGGTAGCATGGACATTTGAACAGAATTCTTTCAGTCCATGATCATAGCACATCATTCCATTTGTTTGTGTCATCTTCAATTTTAACCCTTAGGGTCTTGATTTTTAAGAGTGCAGCTCTTTCACTTCCTTGGTTAAATTTATTCCTAAGTATTATTTTTGCTGCAATTGCAAATGAGATTGTTTTCTTAATTTCTCTTTCTCATATTTTGTTATTTCTATATGTAAGTGTAACAGACTGATATATATTTATTTTGTATCCTGTACCTTTACTGAATTTACTTATTAATTCTAATAGTTTCTTAGTGACATCCTTAGGGTTTTCTATATATAGTATTATGTCATCTGGCAATAGTTACAGTTTTATTTCTTCCTTACCACTTTGGAGTCCTTTTATTTCTTTCATTGTCTGATTCCTGCATCTAGGACTTCCAGCTCTATCCTAAATAGAAGTGGCCAGCCTGGATATCCTTGTTTTGTTTCTGACCTTGGAGGAAAATGTTTCACTTTTGCATCATTGAGTATGATTTTAGCTGTGGGTTTTTCATCTGCGGCTTTTACTAGGTTAAAGTAAATTTCCTCTGGTTCATGTTGAACATTTTTATTATGAATGAATGTATTTTACCAAATGCTTTTTTCTGCATCTTTTTAAATGATCATTTTTTTCTTTCCTTTTGTTAATGTGATGTATCATATTGATTGATTTGTAAATATTGAGTCACCATTGCGTTCCAGAAGTAAATCCCACTTGAATGTGGTGAATGATCCTTTTAATGTATTGTTAAATTCAGTATGTTAACTTTCTTTCTTTTTTTTTTTTTCTTTTAAGAATTTTCACATCTATGTTCTTCAGGGATGTTGGTTTGTAGTGAGTTTTTTGTTGCTTTGTTTTTTTTGTGTGCTTTTTAAAATTTGTTTTTAGTGTCTTTGTTTTGTTTTGGTATCAGATTAATACTGACCTTATAGAATAAATTTGGTAGTTTTCCTTCCTCTTTGATTTTTTTTTTAAATAATTCAAGAATAGGTTTAAAGTCTTATTTCAATGTTTGGTGGAAATCACCTATAAAGCCATCTGGTTTTGGACTTTTGTTTGTTGGGAGTTTTTTGATTACTAATTCAATTTCATAATTAGTATTAAGTCTGTTAAATTCTTATTCATGATTCAATTTTGGAAGATTGTGTTGCTTTTAATTTTTTTAAATGGATCATCCTAATACATTTTTCCCTTTGATGTGTCTATTCAATTCCAGTCTGATTCAATTGGTCTTGAAAAAAAACTGCATATGTTTGATCTTAATTAGATATAATGATGATCTTGAGTAGGTAAAATATTGTCAAGAAATTTTATTTGTTTGGTTTTCTTTCCTATTTTCTATGTAGATTGTATTATATGAAGCATGAATTAAATTTACTAATTTGAACTTACTATTAAAGTTTTGCAACAATTTACAGGATAGAGCTCTGTATCACAAATGTACATTTTGCCTGTGTTAGAATGCTAATTTTCCTAGTTCATTTTTTTCTTTTTGATGGTCCAAACAGCATTACTGAATCAAATATTGGTTTTCTATTAGTGACAAAATAGGAAAAGGACTCTAGCCATTCATGATTTTGTTAATGATCAGAAAATTCGATAATGATTGGGAGGAATTTCTTAATTTATTAATGTTATTTTAAAACCTAAATGTTGAAAGTTCCTACCAGGCAATCAAAATGTTGATGCGATAATAAGTAAGATAAATACTGCTTATTAAGTAAAGAGTGAGCAAAATACATATTCAATAATTAATTTATAATATATATTTTTAACCTAAATTATGACCTTTGATTACTGGTTTGTCAGGGATTGATCTGCCATACACCATCTATTAAGGATAACTTTGTACAGGGCCTCTCCAGCACCAGAAGACTTGATTATGGAATCTCTTTTACTTTACTATACACCAGCCAAAACCTGCAGAATGGTCTTCCCATTGTATGATCCTAATAAAGGCTAAGTGACAATCATCCCTAAGCTACCTACAGAGAATGGAATTGTATTAGTAGCTTTATAATTTATAGCAGAAATATACATTTGTAAACTATCGAAGAGAGAAGTTAAATAAAATCAATAAAATAGGGCCATGAATATTGGATTGTCATTTTTATTAAGTGCTTATTTTACTTTAATGTCAGAATGGTAGCTTAAAACTATTTCCATCATTTAAAAAGAAATATAATGTGCTTTAAAGCACAATTCAAAATTAGAGAACTAATATTCTCACTGCTTTAAGAAAATGCACTGCTCTTTGGAATAATGAAACTTAGAAATAAATTATCATTTGTCTGTAGTCTATATTGTTGTGAATTCAGGTAGTTCTAATGGCTTTTAGAATGAATGAGACCTTAACAAGGGATTTGAAAGGTAATGTAATTAAAAAGGCAAAGAATAGTCATTTCAGTTTAGTGCAGTGTAAAATGCTGTCACACTGATTCATATAATAATATTAGAATAACTCTCTAGTCCAAATTAACAAAGGACTGCATTGTAACAAAGGAAACTAAGTCACTATGATCATTCTCACAGCATTTGCAACACAATGAAATATTCTTCAGTATAACTGATAGCAGTTGTGAAAATAAAGATATAGTATGGATCAAAAATTCCACTTTCTTATGCATGTGCAAGTTGAGCATTGGTAGGTGTAAAAAGATACCAACAGCAAGAATGATTAGATACATGAATAAGTCACATTTATGTTTTCCAAAATTAAATACTTAAATCCAAAGCTTTATATATACCTATGTATTTTCTTATACTCATACAATCATTAAGTAATCAAATTGAAAACTTACCATGTGTCAAGAAATATGTTCACAGGGCAATTAAGACATAGAGTTGATCTGTATCCTTAAGAATTTTACTTTTACTATATGGCTTCCTATGCTATAAAACAGAACTTTCCACACAGTCTCAGTAATAAAGTATTTGTTTGCTCCCCCTAAAATTGCATTCTCAGTATTTCTAGTTCAGAGGGCATTGTAGGCCTCCACCAGTTTCAGACATAGGACTTAACTGTCAAATAACCTTATGTTTTAATCAAATAATTTTTTAAACTTCTATAAAAGAATTAATGCAGGAGAAAATCACTTTAGAAATAGATGCTAAGGAATCTATATGCTATATTTCCCTCTTTTATTGTGCATCTCTCAAGTTCCATCTATAAACACCCATAAGAAAAATATAGTTTATCACTATTTACATGAGGTATGTAAATTAAGAAAGAAAAAAGATCATCAATTCACTTAATAGTTTTTATGTAAGATAATTAGATTTTAACTATTTATAGGATTTTTTGAAGTTTTCATTAAAATTGTAGTTAGTTAACATATAGTGTAATGGTTTTAGGAGTAGACTTTAGTGACTCATCACTTACATATAACACCCAGTGCTCATCACAACAAGTGCCCTCCTTAACCCCCATTACCCTATTTAGTCTGTCCCCCTACCCACCTCACCTCAGTTTGTTCTCTATGGTTAAGAGTCTTTTATAGTTTGGTTCTCTCTCTCTCTCTCTCTCTTTTTTTCCCTTCCCCCATGTTCATCTGTTTTGTTTCTTAAATTCCACATATAAATAAAATCACATGGTATTTATCTTTCTTTGCTTGACTTATTTCCTTAGCATAATATATTAGTTCTATCCATGTTGATGCAGGCCTCAACCTCATGACACTGAGATCATGATCTGAGCCAAAATCAAGAGTGAGACACTCAATTAACTGAGCTATGCAGGTCCCCCAATATTTCATTCTTTTTAATAGCTGAGTTTTATAAATACACACACACACACATATATTTTATTTATATATATGTATATGTATACCACCTCTTCTTTATCCATTCATCAGTTGATGTTTAACAAATTAGAACAAAATTAATATATATTATGTTAAAAATGAAAGCATTTCTTCATAAACCAGGAGCTGTTACCACACTTGTGTCTGAATAAATGTCTGCCAATAAAATGCTTTATTGAGCCAGAAGTCTTTATGTTCAACACTGATGTTTAAACAGAAAGGTTTGTTGACCTAGTTTCTAATTTATGCAAGTGTTTCACCATGAAAAGATTGGCTTTCGGATATGAAAAACATGTTTGACAATCAGTGAAATTTTAGAGATATCAATTCATATACTTCAACGTTATAAAACATTAAGACAAGAATAATGCTCACATAGAGATCAGTGTTTCTGGTAATTCTTTTTAAAATATTAGGGGAAATTGGAGAGGGGGATGAACTGTGAGAGACTATGGAGTCCAAGAAACAAGCTAAGGGTTTTAGAGGGGAGGGGGGTGAGGAGTGATGTTTGAGCCTGGTGGTATTAAGAAGGACATGTATTGCATGGAACACTGGGTGTTGTACATGAATAATGAATCTTGGAACACTGCATCAAAAACTAACACAATTTCAAAGAATTTTCCATAGGCCTAAAAAAATTTTCATAATCTGAGTAATATTTCTAAATTAATAAATTTAATCAGTTAAATGAAGAAAAAGAAAATGTTGAAATATGCCATACATATGTATATACAAACAACTATCTTGTATTTACCTTATGATTGTGTTTGAATAGCTTTATTACCCCTACATTCCTTTATTACCACTACACTACCCCTACACTGCTAGTATACATGAATATATTCATGTAGACAAATAGTTATGTAGGCACTTACTGTATTAATTCTATAATTAAATATATAATATGATCTTGTTATTAATAAGCCATGATGAAATAGAATACTCTAAACATTTTAGTTTGAAAGCATTTTATAAAACCTTCAGATTTTACTTAAAATTTCAGAAAAATGGAAACACACACACAAATACCTTCAAATAATTATCTGTCTTATATAGCAGAAAATTTTTCTACATCTTCTCTACTAACTAACCACCTCTATTAAGAAAATCTAGCTAATTATTATTGTGTCTCATGATCAAACATTGAACTTCACATTTATAAATGGATTTGGTTTAGTCTTTTCTATATGCACAAAAATATGTTTTGTTTTTTAATTTTTCTCAGAAGCTGTAATAGTTATGCTCTCAGATACTTTGATTAGAAATCCTCCATATTGAATATATCGTTACTGTTTTTACACAACCTGCTATAGAAGTTACAAATATTTAGCTTTATTTTCCTCTGTTAAGGGAAAATAAATATGGCCTTCATTGTTGGATTGTGCATTGCATTAAACCTACGATATAATCTAAAGCTGATATTGACAATGAGTCATACAAAGGAAGCATATGCTGTATTTATCCCCTTATTTTTATATGTATAATCATTTTAGGATAGTTTTTGATCCATATTTATTTTTATTTTTATTTTTAAAGATTTTGTTTATTTATTTGACAGGCCGAGAACACAAGTAGGCAGAGAGGCAGGCAGAGAGAGAGAGGGAAAGGGAAGCAGGATCCCTGCTGAGCAGAGAGCTGGAGATCATGACCTGAGATCATGACCTGAGCTGAAGACAGAGGCTCTAACTGACTGAGCCACATAAGCACCACCAGATTTATTTTTTAAAAATATTAGAATAAATAGCACCTTCATAGGAAATGTTGCATGATATTTTATTTCTTAAGTGTGCACAATATTTAGCTTTATTACTGCAGAGCAAATGAAGATAGGAAAACATGTATCATGTGTATACCAGACATTACATTATGCCAGATTTTCTTATTTACATTTGAAAACTAAATCTTGTGATGTAAGTGATATTCTCCCTATTATATATATGAGGAAATCATGGCTCAGAGAGTTTAAGTAACTTTTCCAAGGCCATACAATTAATAATTTGGTCTGACTGAGCATATTTGTCTTTCCACAACATAGTGATGTCCAAGAGAACACATGTTGTCAAAGTGCATATAGAGTCTTCTCATATGTAATCCCACAGGCAGTATGGTGCAAACAAATGCACACATATAAATATAGGCAGTTGTTTATACTGGCACACACTTTAGTTTACATTTTAACCTAATTTTGGTGTCAAATTTTTAAAAAATGGCTTGTTCTCAGTTACAGAAATCAAAATGTTACTCTACCTCAAATCTATGCACTAACATGAATCTATAAGTTAATATGTTCTTTATAGTCAGTAATGCTTATTCTCTGAATTATTAAGTGTATACCCAACATGTATTTGCTGAATATATTCAGAGCCAGTATGGTGTTTTATAACAGCATCATTTGTGGAGAAAGACCAAAGTGAATCTACCTCTTGCCAGTTGGGTGCTTTTCAGTAAATCACATATCCTCACTTATACTAATGATAATCACTTATAAATGAAGATGATAATACATAACTTCCAATGTGAGTTGATATTGCATATTAAAGATTGCTGATGCCTCATGAATGTTATTTACTATCATTGCCATAATCATTATTGCCATCATAATTAACAACAGTAGTCATTATCATTGATCAAAAATTCAGAGTAAAATTTATACCAGTAGATGGGATTTGCTTTTTGGCTCAACATATCCCTATTCTTAGATCCCTGTAAAGAATGTTGTAATCTTCTGAGGGACCTAGAAATTCTATTGAGTTACAGAGTTTCTTTGGTTCTATTTTTATGATAACAAGTACCATACCTCATGTTTAATAATATATTTATATTTTATTAAGTGCTGTTAATGTCCTTAATTTAACTTCAGAATAGCATGTAAATTATATAGGAGCAAGTATTATAAACTTTTCATATAGGGTAAACAGAGGTTCATTGCCATGAAATTCCCCCTTAGTTCTCTGTTACTTGAAATCTAAGAATGAGGAATTCCTCTTAAGTGTTTGTGTTAGCATCACCATCAACCACTTAGCCTATCACTATTCTTTTTTTTAATTTTTTTTTTATTTAAGATTTTTATTTATCCATTGGACAGACAGTAGTAGTAGACACAAGCAGGCAGAGAGGCAGGCAGAAAGAGGAAGGGAAACAGGCTCCACGCTGAGCAGAGAGCCCGATTTGGGGCTCGATCCCAGGACCTTGGGATCATGACCTGAGCCAAAGGCAGAGGCTTTAACCCACTGAGCCACCCAGGCGCTCCATCCTATCACTATTCTTAATTCTACTTTCATAGTGCTGAGGGATTGAAAGTAAAATTTGATTACATTAACTGTGACTTAACTGTGAATTTATTTTACAATCTGCATGTGGTGCCTACGCTAACACACATGCAGCACATAGATAGAGTGAATCTCTGTTTTCCTCAACATTAAACAAGGAATGGCTTCAGATCTGCCACAAAAAACAGCTTGGATTCAGACCTGTGTTTAAGTTTTCCTTCTCTTTATTTGAAGCCCCAAAAGTAAGGTTCTTTACCTATTCTTTCTTAAACTGTACTGATTTTTTGATCATGAAGTTTTAAATATTTTAAATTATTCACTATGTTAGTAAAACATTTTGATGTCCACCCCAATATATGCAGAAATGTTTATTTATAAATTGTCATACCTATAGTTATAATATTATATAATGAACTCTAAAATATTTCTTTAACTTGGGATAAACACATAGAAATTCTATAAATTTCTTGTTGACCTCAAGAAGTAGACTTTGTGCTTCCTAAGATTCATGTTATTTTCTTTGTAACTACTATCATAAATGTCAAAAAGAGTGCATTCACAGGAATGTGTTGTTCCTACACCCTGATCCTCAATGGGTTCCTATAGTTGTTCAATTATATGAGCCATTGAAGAAGAGGATTTAGTTTTAGCCAAACTCTTCAAAGATAATTTGAATGCTTTTAAAAAAAAATTGTGGGGTTCCTGGCTGACTCAGTCTGTAGAATATGTGACTCTTGATTTTAGGTTGTGAGTTCTAGGCCCATATTGGGTGTAGATGTTATTTAAAATAAATAAATAGGGGTACCTGGGTGGCTCAGTGGGTTAAGCCTCTGCCTTTGTCATGATCTCAGGTTCCTGGGATCGAGCCCCACATCGGGCTCTCTGCTCAGCAGGGAGCCTGCTTCCCCCTCTCTCTCTGCCTGCCTCTCTGCCTACTTGTGATCTCTCTCTCTCTGTCAAATAAATAAATAAAATCTTTAAAAATCAATCAATCAATTAATTAATTAATTAATTAAACAAGAAAAGTGCTTAAAAAAAGATGGGTTAAAGACACAAATCCTAATGATATTACTTACCTAATTTGGTAAAATTAATACTAATTTGCATTACCAATATTTCACTTTTTTTAAATCAGAAATCAGTGGGGTTTCATTAAAAGATGAAACAATACTAGATTGGTTGGTTCATAATCCCATTAACATTTAGCCTGTGATATATTGTTTTTTTCATACCTTGTTATACATCTTCATGTGATAGAAATGCTCTTAGTTACTGTATATTTATTGATCTTTGAGCTCTCAGCTAGAATACTGTTTCCTAAAGCATTTCATATAATGGTTGCTTACTCAGTCACTAAAGTTATCCAGAATACTAAAAAAAAATAATTAGTTTTAAACTAATAACCAATACAAATAATCAAGTATTAGTATAATCTGTAACTGATAATAATAATGCATCCAAAAAGCATTTCTGCATGCTTCCTCAACAGTATTTCCCATTACAATATTGAGGGGAAGTACTGTTTCTCATTATTCCATTTCCTATGTGAAAAACTAATTCTTCTAATTTGTGGTACATTTTTTATTATTGGTGCTCTCGGTCCTTGTTAGGTATGATGGTATATTACTAATGCTCTCTTTGGTTTTTCCTTTTGAGGAAGGGCACACTTCTTAGTAAACCATTCTTAAAAAAATACTTATTTTTTTTGAGAGAGAGTGACAGAGAGAGTGCATGGGGGGAGAGGCAGAGGGAAAGAATCTTCAAGCAGACTCCCCACTGAGCACAGAGCCATGGCTCCATCCCATGACCCATGAGATTATACCTGAGCTGAAACTAAGAGTTGGACCCTTAGCCTACTCAGATACCCAGGCATCCCTCAGTAAACCAGTCTAGCAGATGTTCTGGGCCCTACTTAGCTGCTGTGGGAGTGAATTTATTCAGGAATATGCTGTTGAACACTTAGTTGATATTTTCCTTTCCTAAAAGATTAATTCATTATTCCACTTTCATTTGCTAGAAAATTCTTATTCTCATAAGACAGCTGATTAATGCTTGGTGATTTCTGAAATAACTGATAATGCTTTATTAAGATTGCATTGAAATGAGAATAACTTCCTAAAGGCCTTCTAGGCATAAATTCCCTTTTCTGTAAATTGTGGAAAATGATAATGCCTACATTATAATGTTCCTGTGAAAGTTAACTTTAACAGGATGAAATTAGGCAAATAATATTGATGTAAATAATTGTAAATAATGCTTTTTCTTTCCTTATGTAAATACTTATTGAACATATAAAGAAAAAAATAATTAAAATGTAAATTTGGTTAGTTTCTATAAAGTAGGATTTCACTCTTTTGAAATGTGTGTACATTTAAGCTTGCTCTACTACAATCACAATATACTATGAAAATGTATTTAGCTCAATATTTTTTTGTCACCCATGGATTTTTATTTTTTGGATATTTCTAAGGTATTTTTGTGAAGTTATTACTATTATTAAATAATCTTCATTATTTTTACCTCACATTTCAAGGTAATTCTTATATATATATGATGAAATATTTTCACTACATTTTATTTAGTATATATAATTACATTGAGAATGATAATTTATAATAAATTATTCTCTTTATATATGTATTTTTTTCTTACCTATATTAAATAAATTTCTGTGACCCTAAAATAAATTGGGACTAGTATTTTGGCAAATGCTTAAGTTGAATATAGTTAAGAGTAACAAGATTAGGCAACACTTTTTTGGTATGAGTTGGTAAGATCACTTTTTGTTATAAACTCTTGATAGAAAATCTTTTTGATTGTGCTAGAAGCCCCTTGAATCAGCTGAAGCAAAGTGGACACAATCTGATAAATATAATGAATATCTCTCTTATGACAAGGAGACCAACATGACTCGACATCAAAAAGAACCAAGTTTTTAAGGATGTTAGAGTCATGCCTCTTCTTTTTCTATGTGTTAACTATATTCTTTAGTTTGGGAGACACCATGTCTGCTAACAGCTCCTGATTTTTTTGTCTCAGAAATTGGTTCAATAATAATACCTTTTTTCTTTCAACATTCTCATTTCATATTTACCTGGGGAAAAAATATGATCAACTGAATTCAGTGTTGACACAAGAACAATAAGCAAGGGATAAGATCAAAATTTCCAAAATTACATTCTTGCACTAACCATGCTGCTTGGCAAGGTCAGTTCCTGGAGGAAGACAGTGTTTAGATAATACGTTTTATTATGTTGGCTTTTGGAAGTATAGGTCTCAGGTGATATAGCCCAGTGACTGTACAATTACTGAACATGCATACATACAAACAACTATACAATTAATTTAGTGAAATTGCATATTATTTAAGGGGAATCAATTAGACAAAAGATTGTAAGATATTTACTTTCAGAGAAAAAAAGCATAAACCATTAAGAACTCTTCATGTAAGTTCAAAATTAATAAAACTTTTTATAAGATGACATTCTCAGCTCTGATAATAACACCTTTCTTAAACGTCTTTGTATAACATAGAAGTAGAACTCTGAAAATTACATATATAGATTGATTTGTGTCTTGAGTTTAAGATGTAACCCAGTTCTGCCAAAAGAGAATACTAAGAGTCAACTGGAAGAAAGATATAAATACTTTTTTAAGCATAATGGAGAAGGCATTGAGTTCTTCTAGGGCAACTTTGTTTGATCCTGTAGTTTCTAGTCCTATCATCAAAGAGCTGAATAACAAGAGCTTGTGGAATAGAATTTTCACTACAAAATCTGGGGAATAGTTGGCTGTTTTTCCTGGTTGCTGCTGTGTTTAGCTGTAACCATAACGATACAATGGATTTGTAGTAGTGAATTCTGGTTCAATGACTGCCCCAGAATTCTATAAACTGCCATATGTTGGCTATTGAAAGACAAAAGTAATTATTAGCCATGAAAAAAGAAAACATTGAGGCATAAAACAACAAACAATCATATACTTTGAGTTAGACATCAGTGGATTTACATAGTACTTCACCTTTTTTGGCTTCCATCCTTCTGCTAAGATCAACTGTCTAATTTTTTCTAATTTAAGAATACAATTTTTATGGTGATAACAGAAGCTTAAGGGACAGAAGTTAAAATATGCAGGTACTCTTGCTGTCTTGGTTTAGAATTTATATGCCATCATTTTTGTCGTAGTCTGTTGACAAAATCTAGTCATATGACCAAACTCAAACTCAAGAAATAGGGTATCACATGCAAATACTTTAGTTAAAGGACACAGGAAGTCACACAGCAAAGGACGAGAATACAAGGAGTGAAGAATTTCATCCAATGTTGCAATTAAACACAAGTGCCTGATGTTCTTGAATAAATTACTCATACTTATGTAAGTCTTCTTGTTCTAAAGAAACTAGAATTCTAAAAGGTATAATTTCTAGCCACCTTTCTTCTCAAGCCTGAGTTGATACAATTATTCCAAAATAGAAAAATCACCAAAAATTGTTTTCCACTTGCAAAGCATTCTACAACATGATAGTGGAGATTATGTTTTACCACACAAATAAATGTCATCAACTCTGCTCATTTAATAAATGTTTTTATAACTTTTTTTGATAATATAAAGTATAATTGTTAAAATGTGGAAATAACCATAAGCAAATAGAAATACAAACATAACTTCTGTAAACTAACTAAGAGGGAAAACATTAAAAAAAAATTGAATTAACAAACCAGAAAGCATAAATAAGACAAAACAGAGATTAAGCATGTAAATAATTAGCCTGAAGTGAGATATCAGGAATGCATCCAAGTATATTCAACATTTTTATCAAGGAAAACTACTTAGAAACACGTATTAAAGGATAAATAATCAGGAACACCTGTCTGGCTCAGTCAATTGAGCATCTGACTTGATTTTAGCTTAGGTCATGATCTCAGGGTTTTGAGATTGAACCCTGTGTTGGGCTCCATGCTGGGTGATGTGGAGCCTGCTTGGGATTCTCTCTCTCTCTCACTTTGCCCCCCCACCCCCACACACACTTTGATTGCATGCACACTCTCTCTCTCTTTAAAAAAAAAAAAATCAGACTGGTTACACTGCTATTAAAAAACATAGTAGAAATGACACAAAGATATTGCAAACAGAGTTGGGAAATGCATTAAACTAGAGGAAGACATCTGCTATTACAATTTCAAACAGAATATAATTGAGGATGAAAAATTGGTAGACATTCATACAAGGAAAATACTTTAAAATTAATAAAAATAGTTTAACAATTTGAACCATATAATTTTATAAAATAGAAACCTCCAAATGACAATTGCAAATATATTTAGTCATTACATCTTTCAAACTCTGTTTTAAGTAACAGAAAATGTATAAAACTATAGAAGATTTGAAAAACCCAGTGATAATATTTGATTCAGCTGATACATAGGAAACTGTATCCCTTCAAACAATTATATATTATGGAAGTATATACTATTTTCAGCAAGACTTTTAATATTTCAATTATGACCATGTTCTAGATCAAATTTTCTTGCTCATTGACAGAGTTATAATGTTCTTAACTATAAAGCAATTACACTAGAAAACAATAATGAGATGATAAAACTTTTATTTAGAAAGTAAAAAACACTTTTATAATTTGAGCTAATGAAAGAAATTACAGTTGTAATAATAAAAAGGATTTAAACAAAAGGATCAACTATGTTCTAAGGTTGAGAATTTACATGATAATCATTAAATTAGATTTTATTTCTAAGCATTTAGGAAGAGATGACAAGTTACCTTAATATAAAAAATTTAGGATCTCTCATTTTGTAATTAAAGTAGTTATTAAAATATTATTCAACTAGTACCTTAGAATTTTTTCTTATGATTGTTCATTGATTTTTCCTCATAATCATTTCTAATAAAATCATAGCCTTCTCTTTCCATATCAAATTAGTTTCTAACTTCATTGGTAATCATTTTCCAGAAAAATAAAACAATGCACAATTTAAAAGAAGAAATTTGTTTCATAATATAGCTATTGTTTTACAAATTAAAGTAGCAATAAAATTATCTCTCTGAAATCCCTACCAAAGTATGTTTCATATTCATTGAGGTAAAGGCCCATTGAAGAATTAATATTATTTCCTATTTTAAAATAGTACATTAAATAATGTGTCCCCTAAACTTGTAAAATACTTCTTTTATTTCATGCTTTGATATATTTCCTTGAAAGAACTGATTGAAAATATCAGTAACAAAAGTAAAAAAAAAAATAGATCTTCACAAGATAAAAGCTGAACAAGATGAAATTCAACAACTTTTTTGTGGATCTCTCAGTGAACTGAAGTCACAGGACCAACTACTACCCTGAAAACTGGAGAGACAGGAAAATACAGAAAAGGCAAATCAGTTTACCTGGTGCTGATAAATAGTAGAAAGAATTAAATGATAATTTGGCCAAATTGCTGGAAGATAAGTATGGACAAACTTGAGAGCTAAAACCTCTTAGTAGTCTATTCTAAGCAGCCACCATAATTTCATGGGTTTTGCTTTCAGAAGTTCCACCAGTTTCTCACAAAGACAATTAGAGAAAAATCCCCTCATGTCTGACCAGGGGAATGTAATAGTATCAGTTTTGAATTATGCCTAATGGAAAAAATAACCACTTTGAAATATTTCCAGGAGAAAAATAGTTGTTTTTAAGTATTCTTCGATAATTTTCTGCAACAAAGTCCTACTCAGCAAGAATTCAAAATGACATCATGAGCTTTATTGGATTTGGGAATAGAAAATTAACCAAGTCTAACCTTTTTTTTTTTTTTCTTCCAAGAAGAATAGGAAAAAAAAAATGCTGAGAAGCACTTGCAAAGAAAACGGCTCAGACAGGCTGACTGAGATTGAGATCTAATCAGAGAATTGTAGAATGCTCCCTCACTCCACCAACTCCACTCTTACCACCACAACCACAGGGCTCCTGAAAAATAATAGTCAACTACATTAAAAGATTTATAAGTGGCAGACTTTAGGAAGTGTCTAGGGAATGTCTCTACCTTGAATGTCTCTACCTTGAATCCCTCAATGGAGTACTTTATAACAGTTGGAAATTTATCTTTATCTGTTTTTATTTTCTTTTTTTTTAAAGATTTTATTTATCTATTTGACAGAGAGATCACAAGTAGGCAGAGAGGCAGGCAGAGAAAGAGAGGGGTTAGCAGGCTCCCTGCTGAGCAGAGAGCCCGATGCGGGGCTCAATCCCAGGACCCTGAGATCATGACCTGAGCTGAAGGCAAAGGCTCAACCCACTGAGCAAGCCAGGCCCCCCTCTTTATCTGTTTAATAGGTTTAAATCACCTCTAAATGGTCTCTTTGTCATCCTCAGCTTCTAGCACAGGGCTTTGCATCTGGAGGAGTTTCCTTTATCCTCTAGGTCCTACACTTCCTTGACAACTCATGCAGTCTTCTCAGAACTTCAGAACTGTGCATTGTTATATATCTCCTGCTCACTCCTCAGCCATTCTCCACTTTTGCTCTATAGTGTTCTAATCTTTCTTACATAAAAATGATAAATGCTTCAAAATATTATCTCCTTTATACAGAGATAAAATAATATACATATTGAGACATGTATACCTTAGAAATATTCAATATAATGATAATCATAAAATTCTGTGGAGTATCCAAAATCATTCTCTATGTTAGGTGCGATTAATTTTAGATGATCAGGTATCATCTAATACTAATTAAAGAGCATGAAAGAAGATATTCTGACTTATATGACATTTAAAAATAATTTAGAGACCTGAATTACTTACTATTGGCCCCATTGCTTTAATTTCATTGTGTTTCCTGTCATGTTGTATTAACAAGATGTAGTCCGTTATGAATAATCTTCTAGTGTGTTTGGGAGATTTGCAGATATCTTCCACACATAGTACACAGTGTTTCTTTTATTTTGAGTTTTATTTGTTGAAAAGTCTCTAATCAATTTTCTCAGAAACATCAATCTGCAAAATAAGCAACTTAGGGTAAATGGAGTAATATAGTTCATAACATCACAAAATGCAAAATTAATCTATGATTCACTGAAAGAATATGGTAAAAAGTTATATTTTTATTAAAATCATTAATCTTGTGGATTACTTATTGAAAATCCAAGGTGCCCTATGCATGATAAAATTTGATCCCAATAGCCACTTTGTTTTAACTTAACAGTTTCATTGAGTATCATCACTTTGATGACACAAAATAATTATTTTTCACCCAAAGTGGCATAGATAATACTGTAAGGATGAGATTAATAAAAGTTACAAAAAATAGGCTTTGAGGTTGATTTTTACAAGATCAATATTAATTAATTATATTTTTAAGATTTTATTTTTTTATTTGAAAAAGACACAGTGAGAGAGGGAACACAAGTAGGAGGAGTGGAAGAGGCAGAAGCAACCTTCCCAAGCCCAATGTAGTGCTTGATCCCAGTACCCCAGAATTATGACCTGAGCCGAAGGCAGATGCTTAACAACTGAGCGACCCAAGCATCCCCATATTAATTGTTTCTGTAAGTTACTTTACCCTTTTCTGTGTGCTAATGGGCATGGGATAGGAAGGAACCATGTTGTGGTGTTTGTTGGATGGCTGTAACTGAGAAATTCACATTTATTCACTTATTTATTTATTTATTTATTTATTTATTTATTTATTTTAAAGACTTTATTTATTTATTTGACACAGAGATAGAGAGCACAAGTAAGCAGAGCAGCAGGCAGAAGGAGAGAGAGAAGCAGGCTCTCTGCTGAGCAGGGAGCCCAATCGGTGCTCTATCCCAGGACCCTAGAATCATGACCTGAGCCAAAGGCAGCTGCTTAACCAACTGAGCCACCCAAGAGCCCCAGAAATTCACTTTTAAAAATGTGTACATTTTTATAATGCACATTGCTAACCTATGAACCCCTGTTATCTCTCAATGAAAGAATTTTAAATCTAGCATACGCTGGTATATACTCTATTTGATTTTTCCTATACTTCTGTGTTTGTGCTTTACCTTAGAGTAGAATATCTTTACTCTGTTTCTTTACCTCATCTCCTCTTCATGATATATTATTTAGAGTTGTAGTTTTACATTTTATTTAAATTTTTAATAAAGGAGAAAAATAAATTTATTCAGACTAGTTGTCATAGGATAAGCAAAGTGCATGTTGTCCCTAAGCCTCATCCATGAATGAAATATTTCTTAAAATTTCAGAAATCTATAATAGTTGATGACAGTGTTTTAATTCTGTCAAAGTAATGTACAGCACAGGCAAAGGGATATGGTGTTTGACAAAGTCCCTTTAGTGTCTTAAAGTGAACTAGATGGAGATGTAAATTAGCTGGATTTGGAACTGAAATTAATGAATTGATATTAGCATACAAGAGAACCCCTGGTGATTTTTACAAGATTCCTTCCTTGCTTCTGTTAATCAGTATGTCATTAGGAAGTTAAAGAAACATATGTCATGAAAAGATAAAGTCTATGAGTTTATACCCACTTAGAGAATCTATAAATACAACTGTACTCATTACTTAGTGCCATTTTGATATCCCATCAAAATAAAAATTCTCCAAAATCAGAGATTTCTTTTTTCTATTTTGTACACTATTGTATCTCTGGAATTTGGTGCATAATAGTAGATTCACAGTAAATATTTGTTGAACAAAATTATTTTGCAAGACTGATGAGGCATATAAAAGAACTTGAGACATGTCATAAGACAAATGTAAAAGGAGCTCTAACATTGTATTTTATATTGGAAGAAATGATTTCCAAGAACAGATATTTAGGCTGAGGTGTCCAGAGGGCATTTATTGAAAGAGGGATTAGAATTTTTCTGCTAATTCCCTTTGGAGGGGTAACAGCTTTAGCAAGATATTTTATTTTAATATAAAAGGGTGATTTCTAATATAGTGGTCTTAAAAAAATCATAAAGTTGCACTAAATGGTAATGAATTAGTTATATCAAATGGCATTCAAGAAAGCCCCAAGATCTGACATAATAAACTTTAATCATTGGATGGTAGATAAACTTGATCTTCATATCCTTTACATTTCTCACATTATGTGATTATAATATAGTCTTAAAAAAATGCACCTAACTCCATCATTAGGTCTTGGACATATTGATTTCATAAAACCAACAGTGTTTCAATTAAATTATAGTTTTTGGAGGTATATGTATTTAATAAAATACTTTGCTATATTTTCAATATCATTCTATCATAATAATTATAGAATTATATCTTCAACTGTTTGATAAATTAAAATGAAGTATGGTGCTGTTGTTTAGGATATAGAAAACTGATAAGTGAAACAAAAAGGTGGTGTAATAAGGTAAAACTGGTGATACATTAGGATACTTAAGAGCTCTATTATCATTATTTTAAACATTATTCAATAACTGCCTTAATAAGAAATTAACTTTGGATGGTTGTGTTATCTCTGTGAGTCAGTCTTTATAAGGTGTTGCTCCTGTGGATTAAAAAATAGTTTGGTTAATTCTAAGGGCTTGCTTTATCTGCAAAAAAAAGACTAAGACTCCAAGTACAAAAGCAGTAAGTGCATCAGTTTATGAGGAAAGAGAAATATAATAATCCGACTTATATTACATTACACTTATGCATGAAAGAAAATATTGTATTTAAATGAGAACAGTTGTAACATCTATTATTATTATTTTTAAATACTTTTTAAGAATATTTTATTTTTATTTGACACACAGAGATCACAAATAGGCAGAGAGGCAGGCAGAGAGAGAGTAAGGGAAACAGGCTCCCTGCTGAACTGAGAGCCCGACATGGGGCTCGATTCCAGAACCCCGGGATCATGGCTGGCGCCGAAGGCAGAGGCTTTAACCCACTGAGCCACCCAGGTGCCCCTGTAACAGCTATTATTAAAGGCAATACAAAATAAAGGCACAATCCATTATGTTGTATAACAATGCTTAAAATATCAGAAATCATCCCCATAATACGATGTGTCTGATATGCAATAGATTTCAAGTTGTTTTCAAAATTTGTTTTCCTGCAAAATTAAATCAAATGAAATTTAGTAGAATGTAAATAGTTATTACATTTTTTGTTATGTTTACTTTTCAGATAAAAATGATTAATATTCTATTTTTGCTTTTAAATGAGCCATGAGAAATTAGGGTGTACTTTTTTTTCATTTTATAATTTTCTCAGAGAAAACTACCCAGCAAAGTAATGTTCTTGCTGATTATGTATTATCATACATGCACATAAAGTATTTTATTTAAAAAGACTTCTAATTTATGTTAAAAATTCAAAAAGTAGGTTTGCCTGGGTGGCATAGTCAGTGAAGCCCACTGCTTTCTGCTCATGTCACGATCCCAGAGTCCTGGGATCAAGCTTCACAAGGGGATCCCTGCTCAGCAGGGATTTTGCTTCTCTCTCTGCCTTTTCCCCCTCCTGCTCACCTTCACTTTCTCTCTCTCTCTCTCAAATAAATAAATGAATAAAATAAATGAATAAAATATTTTTAAAAAAATCAAAGAGTAACTTATTGCATTTTTCTTAATGTAGAGATAAACCATACTGAATATCTCTATAATATTAAGGACAGTGATAGTATTTAATATAGCTAACTTTTAAAATTGATTTTTTAAAATTAAAAGAAAAAAAGAGTTATTTATTTATTTATTTATTTTCAAGGGGGAAGAGAGAATCTTCAAATAGAATCTTCAAGTAGACTCTCTACTCAACAGACAAAGGTCTCCCTCCCAGGACCCATGACATCATGATGTGAGCTGAAACCAAGAGTTGGACACTTAGCCAACTGAACCACCCATGTGCTCCAAAACTTCTCTCTCTCTCTCTCTTTTTTTTTTTTCCCCATCTTTAAATAATCTCCACACCCATCATGGAGCCCAACATGGGGCTTGAACGCAAAACCCTGAGATCAAAGAGTCTGATGTTTAACTAACTGAACTATACAGATGACCCCCTCTAACAACTTGAATTTTCAAATACAAATGAACACATTGATTTTAATCTACTTCAATCATTCTGTATGCTAACATATATGAAGAAGATTTAGGGAGGAAAAGAAACTACACTGATTTTAAAGAATGTTCACAATGTAAAATCATCACCTATATTTCGAGATAGCTTTAACTAAGGTGGAGAAAAAAATGCAAAGTTCTAAAATTTCCCTAAAAATAAAAATCAAATAATTCATACAATTTTGTGGCCATATTTAAAATAAAATATAAAAGTGGAAATGTCAAGATTATTTGATAATTTTCTAATTTGGGTGACATAATTTAGATAGCACAGAATTTCAAATTTTATTTTTGAGATCAAGTAATTTATTTTAATAAGTTTTTTTTTTTATTTAGTTATTGACAGACAAAGATCACAAGTAGTCAGAGAAGCAGGCAGAGAGAGAGAGAGAGAGGAGGAAGCAGGCTCCCTGCCGAGCAGAGAGCCTGAGAGCCTGATGCAGGGCTCGATCCCAGGACCCTGGGATTATGACCTGAGCCAAAGGCAGAGGCTTTAACCCACTGAGCCATCCAGGCAACCCTTTTGGTAAGTATTTGATAGTGCATGTTAACTATCATTTTCAAGATTCTTTGCCAGATTCAAAAGTCTAGTTCTGGTATAATGCAATCCACAAGTGAAAGTTAACACTTTAGAGGGTCTCCTGAGAAACTTAGTATAGTAATAATTAAATAATCAAGTTTTCCTAGATACATCCAATCCCAAAAAACAAGGACTGCTATTTTTTTTTTTTAATTTATTTATTTGACACAGAGAGAGAGAGATCACAAGTAGGCAGAGAGGCAGGCAGAGAGAGGAAGAGAAGCAGCCTCCCTGCTGAGCAGAGAGCCCAATGCTGGGCTCAATCCCAGAACCTTGGGATCATGACCTGAGCCAAAGGCAGAGGCTTTAACCCACTGAGCCACCCAGGCGCCCCAAGGACTGCTATTTTTTTGTGAACATCTTTCCTTTGTTAAGCTTTAATTATGTTGTTCAAAACAATAACAAATAAAACAAATAAACTTTATTTCCAAATCAGAAAATTCCCATTAGTATCAGTAATACTTTTAGTACTATTATTATAGCAGTTATTTAGTGGATGAATATACATCCCCAAGGGAATTTTGAGGGCATTACCTATTAATCATTTTACAGATGATGCTTGAATAGTTTGAAACCTAAATAATTTATATAAATTCCTCAAGTTTGCAAAGTTAACAAATAAATAAATCTGCCTTAGAAATCGTTTTATTTAAATATTTTAGCACTTCATGGTCTGTCTTCTATTTCAGTCAATTTGTTTATAATACTGTATATAAGGAACTGCTCTATTGACAGATGAATACACTGATATATAAACGGTGTTAATTTTAAGCACAGTATTTAATCATACTTGTCTGAATATTTTAATCACATTTTTTATAGTGGTGACATTAATAATTATCCTTATGGTTAGACCTCTACTGTCATTATAGTTTACCTTTATAAAAGACATTAAAGTGCATTTAGTTTAAATGAAGCATTTCTCAGACCAAAACAAGGAGATTAAAAAAAGCTGCATTAACTTACCAAAGTTATGCTATTACTGCCAAGGGCTGCAGACTAGGTCTAGAGCTTTGTAAGCAGCTCTGAAAAATGTTCCAATACCGTGTGAGTACACACATCCGTGAGTTCTACAAAAGGAGTAAAGGAAATATAAAAAGTAAATAGAACACAATATAAAGCCTACATTTTTTAGGACAACAAATTATATTTTTTTTAATTTAAAATGAATCCTTTTTTCCTTTGTCTTAACAAATAAAGCAATTAAAATGGGTATTGACATGATCAACTTTGACAAGATATAACCAGGAATTTATTTTTATTTTTACTTTTTGCAGTTTTAAGTTTTTATTTAAATACCAGTTAGTTGACATGTAGTGTAATATTAGTTTTAAGAGTAGAACTTATTGAATCATCACTTACATACACCACCCACTGCTCATCTCAAATGCCCTCCTTAAGCCCCATCACCAGTTTAATCCATCTCCCCACTCATCTCCCTTTCAGCAGCCCTCAGTTTATTCTCTATATTTAAAAAGTCTGTTTTATGGTTTTCATTAGAATTCTACAGCATTTGTAACATTTGAAAATCAGTAAATTATGTCATTGTACAACTTCCTGGAAATTAATATTTCTCGAAAGCAAGTCAGACTCTGTAAATGATGTATTAATACCTTAACAGTGCACCAGTTGCTTATCTAGATAAAGCACATATTTTGCTTCTTACATACACATGTCTTATGCATTTTGTAGATGAATTCAGAGTGAGAAAGCAGGGAAGAAAATGCATGAAAAGAAAGATGTTAAGATATTAAAGCAAAGCTTGAATTTATGTGCTATTTCAAGAGGCAATTACTGAGTACATTATTCCATTTATTCATACTTTGTAAATAAGTTTATTAAATTTTTTAACTTTACTTTCTTCAGAAAGTTACTTTTCTCAGTCTGCCAGCCTCAAATGCATAATTGGGAATAACTGTGATCATATGTGTAATGTTCTTAAAATGTTTCTGAAACATAACGATCACTTAGTTCGTAAAATATTATAGCCATTGTGAACTGTACAATGTGAATGAAAAGAGATATAACGTCTAGAAACATGAGGTGTGAATTCACTGGGTGGACAATGTGATATGGAATTCAAAAGTAGGTGATATTAGTCCTGCTAAACAAAGGAGAACATTAGACACATGAGTAATAAGAACTTTTTATTGATGATTTAACAAGTGACCTGGCCTTAGCAGAAGGGGGGAAAAAAGGAGTTCTTCAGAAGATGGGATAGTATGATTGAAAAAAAGAAATACTCAATAACAGAATCTATTACAAAAATTGTGTGTCCATTGCTTGGGCCATTTGGAAGGAAAGGATTGGATACAAAGTTTGATTAAGATCAGGCAGTAAAGCATGAAAATTTTCAGAAATTTTAATCCTTCTAAAAAACAAAATTGGAGCTATTTGCAGAATATATTAAGTCATACCTGTGTTTAAAAACAAGACAAAACGAAACAATACAGAACAGTACAGCAAGCACGTTAGTGGGGGGAAAAATGAGGATAGGACTTCTAGAATAGTGATATGAGGTGCTCAACAGAAACTTTTCCCAGCAAAACAGTCATTAAAGCTGAAAATTATTTCTTTAAATCCAATTTAATAATTTCTAGACATTGTCCTAAATCAAAATAACAGATGATGAAACTTTATGAAATTCTGCCAAATCTCAGTAAGGAGTGTGACGATCTGGGCCATTTGAGCCATGCCTTACTTCCTGGGTCTCAGACTGGCCTTATGAAGCTCCGCTACAAGCAGGAATAGCCAAAAGCATAGTTCTCTCCCTCCCCTTATCCCAGTCAAGGGCTCCAGTATCTTTTAAGAAGGAGTAAGCCACCAGCTTTTGTCATCCCCAGCTCTGTGATGCAGTGACTCCATTCCAGGTAAGAACAGCTGCGAGTCCTGGGGTTCTTTTCCTCCACTTCACCCCCAGTGATAGGGTAGTAGTTCTATTTCAGTTGCAGTAGATCTTTGCTGTCATCTTAGCTCACTCACCACATGGTTCCACTCTGAGATAGGCAAGCAGAGAAAACCAGAAGATGGCTCCCTGCCCAATATTATTACATGAAACAGAGTTCTCACTTTTAGAGGAGTTGGCTCTGGTCCCTGTTTCTAGCTCCAGAAAAGAGGTTTTGCCTGTGAAGGAGGAGTAGACCATAATAACAAAGGCTTTTGAAGCTTTTGACAAGTAAATGGACTTATTTGAAATACCATATGAAAAGTTCAAACTGAAACCATAAAACATCTAGAAGTTTACCAGAAAAAATCAGGGAAGAAGATAGCTAAGATAAGCCCTCCTTGGATCAGAGCAAGACTGGCCTCAAGAAATGGGACAATGTTTAATTAGATTGCAATATGGAGTAGTTTATATTATAGAAACTTATCAAACACAATAGAACATTTAGCCAGAAATTATTGGAGGCCCATATCTGTGTGTGATTGTCAGAGAGATGAGGGAAAAGAGAAAACTAATAAATCATCATTGAAGGATGATTGCAAGTGAGACAAAGTATGTACCCATCAGAAGAGTGATATCAGACGTTTCACACCAAGGAAAAATAGACTTCACTAGAATAGTTCTGCCAAGTCTCTGAATACATAAACAAGCATATAACAACATTAGTACTGAGGAGGAGGGTAGATCAGAATCCAGAATAATTATGCTATATTGTCTAAAATGTCTAACATAAAAATATAGAATATGAAAAGAAGATTATGAAACATACACAGGGAAAAAATTCAACCAGTCAATATAGTGTGATACAGATATCAGAGTAGACATATAGGTCGATGAGGTATAGTCTCTAGGAAAAAAGCCCTTACATGTTCTGAAGAATTGACTTTGGACAAGCATGTCAAAACAGTTCAATAGGGAAACATTGCCCTTTCCCATAAATTCTGTTCAGACATCTGGTTTTCCACCTATGAAACAACAGAGTTGGACCCTTTCCTCACATTATAAACAGAAATTAACCCCAAATAAATTATACACACAAATGTAAGAGCTAAAACTATAAAATTCTGAGTCATAAAATGTAGGAGTAACTGTATGGCTTTGGGTAAGGCAAACTTCTTTATGACACCAAGAGCATAAGAATCAACAAAATTTGACAAATTAGACTTCATCAAAATTTAAAGTTTGTACTTCAAAAAACATCCTGAGAAAGGTAAAAAGACAATCAATAGAATGAGGAAAATATTTTGAATATTTTAAAGTCATATTTGAGATATGGGAATTGTATCCAGAATCTGTACAATGCTAATAATAATAACACTAATAAATGAATTGATAAAGGGCAGAAGATCTGAAAATACTTGTTTTTTAAAGTTTTATTTATTTATTTAAGAGAGAGAGAGAAAGCACAAGCAGAAGGAGTGGAGAGAATCCCAAACAGACTCCTTACTGTGCTCAGAGTCCAACATGGGGCTCAGCCCCAAGACCCTGAGATCGAGTTGAACAGACATTTCTTAGAAGACATATAAATGAGCAATAAGCACAACAAACGATTCTCACCATCATTAGCCATCAAGGCAATGTGTATCTAAACTACAATAATATATCAATTCATAATTATGAATACAAATATGATAATCAGTTAATAACAAGTGTTGATGGCATTTGGAGAAATTGGAACAAACATTCATTGTTTGTATAAATCCGATTTGGTGTGGCTACTTTGAAAAAAGTTTTGAAATTCATTCAAAATTTTAAATATAGAATTTCCACATTTTTATCAATTCCACTTGTTGGTATATATGTAAGACATAGTAAAACATTTGTCTACACAAAAGCTTGTACGTAACTTCTCATAGCAGTCTTATTTGTAATAGCCAAAAAATAACAACAACCCACATACCTATCAGATGATGCACAGGTGAGTAAGAGGTGTTGTATTAATAATAGGACTATTGTTTGTTTTGGGAAAGGAACTGCACATGTTTTTCAGTTGTTTTCTGTTTCTCTTCTATTGCAAGTTGATTATCCAAAAACCACATACTTTAATTGGTTTTTCCATTATTGTATTATGAGGGAAATGAGAAGGAATGCTGAATTTCATTGTTACTTATTAGGAAATGGTCATTTTTGTGTAATTCTAGAAAGTAAAAGTAGTATGACTTTCTTTTTAATGCCAGATACCTAAAACTCATTACTGTGTGTATATGAGTCAGGGAGAGAGAGAGACAACTGATATAATAATACTTTTTAATCTTTTTTTCGGTAATTTTTCAATTTGCAACAATGTTATATTTGAAAGAAAAATGTTACAAATATTATGGCTATTCTTTCAGAATAGCTAAAATCAGCATCAGGTTTTTTTTTTCTGTATGATATATGCACCTATACACACAACAAATACAATTAAATTTAGATGCGGACATTAAGATCCTATAAAGTGTGAGTATAAAAGAAAAACAAAATCTATTATGGCAATATCACATAGCACACAAAGATACACACACAAAAAATTATTCTTCCTTGGAAGATTAATTAAATTTCTGATAAGCCTGATCTTTTTTTTTAAGAGAAAAGATGAACAAAAATTAAATATAGAATAAATTAATTACAGTACAACATGAATTAACAAAATCATATTAACTACTTAATGCAGTAACCATCATATAAATAATATGCATACCTTTAGGTAAGATTTAAATGCCAATATTTCTATATATCAACATAGAAAACTTGAATAAATAAATAACACTAAAAGCAAAATATTTCCTCCCTAAAAGTCCCTAAAAGTCTACATATACAGGGTTTTATAAGTAAATTTTATCAAGTATTTTAAAATTAACAATTCTGATCCTATAAAGTTATTATGGAAAACATGAAAATAACAGCTGCTTGACAGATTTTATGGAGTTTATATAACTTTAATTTGAACACTGATTAAGATAATATTAGAAAAGAATATTAAATAAATATTTTACTAATGAACACAAAATATCTTGAATACATTTGTTGACTAAAAATATAAATTTTGCAAAAATCCTAAAAATATTAATTCAAACCAAAAGTAGAAAATAATAAAATCTCAAATGAAAATACACTAGGGATAGTGTTATATGTTGCCTTAATACAGGGAAATGTTTGATAAAGTTCAAAACCTAAATGTGATTAAACATTACTTTAAAATCAGAATTGGAAAAATAAAGGCAAATTTTTAATTGAGATATAACTGACATATATATAATATATTAATTTCAGTTGGACAACATAATGATTTCATATATATATATTTATATATATAATTATGTATATATATAAATATATGTATATATACATATTTATATATATAATAAAATGACCACAGCAAATCTACTTAACATCTGTCACCATACAAAGTTTTCTTGTGATGAGAAGTTTAAAATTCACCTTCTCAGCAATTTTCAAATATACAATACCATAATATGAAGTATAGTCACCATACTGTACATTACATCCCCAACACATACTTATTTGTTTTATAACTGAAAGTTTGTATGTTTTGACATTCTTACATTCATTTTTCCCATTTCTAAATCTTGCCTTTGGCAACCACCAATCTGTTTTTTATATCTTAGTTTGGTTCTTTTTTTTTTTTTTAGATTCCACATATAAGTGACATCATATGATATTTGTGTTTCTCTGTATGAATTACTTTATTTACCACAATGCCCTCAAAGTCCATTAATGTTCTACAAATGGCAAATTTTCATTCTTTTTTATGGCTGAATAATATTCCTCTCTCCATGTGCATATGTGTTTATATATTTTATATATATATATAAGTTATATATATAATATAACATATATATCACATCTTTATTCATTGATACATTGATAGACACTTAGGTCATTTCCATTATCTTGGTCGTTGTAAATAATACTGGCACGAACATAAAGTGTGTATCTATTTTGAAGTTAGTGTTTTTATTTTCTTCAGATGAAAATATACAGAAGTGAAATTGCTGTATCATATGATGATTTTATTTTTATTTTTGTGAGCAACCTCCATACTGTGTTCCTTAATGGCTGCACCAGTTTACATTTCCATTAACAGTGCATGTGGATTCCTTATTCACATCCTCACCAACTCTTATTATTTCTAGTCTTTTTCCTTCCCTAGATTAGAAAAGTTTTGAGCTATAATTTGCTCAAATTAATTTTCTCTCCTCTTTCCCTTTCTTCTTCTTCTGGGACTCCTTTAAGATGAATGCTATCCTTTCTGGAGTCTCTGAGTTCCCTAAGCCTTCATTCACGATCCAATATTTTTCTTTCCCTCTTATTTTCAGCTTTATTATTTTCCATAAATTTATCTTCTATATTACTGATTCATTCTTCTGCTCCTTCTGTCCTTGTGGTCATAACATCCAGTTAATTTTACATCTTAGTTGTAGCATTTTTATTGCCTAGTTTTTACGCCTTTTATCTCTGTGGTGATAGACTCCCTGGCGTCTTCTATGCTTTTCTCAAGCCTAGCTAGTTTCCTTGTGATTGTTGTTTTAAATTCTGTTTCAGGTATATTACTTATATCAGTTCGGATTATCTCCTTGGCCATGATCTCCCCTTGTTTTTTATTGTTTGGTTGGTTGGTTTTGGTTTTTTTCGAAATAAATGCTCCATCTTGGAATTTTTTTTTCGAGGTCTTTGTTTTGTGTGCTAGGAAAGACAATGTTTGGTTTTATTTCCACCAGAGCTGGAGGTTTGCAGCACTCTGTGATCAGTAGACCTGGGGTGTGTGGCTTGGGGGGTGTGTGTGTGTTGGTCTTCTGGGGAGACTTTGGCTGCTCCTGCTGTTTTGGCTCTCAATTGCACTTGCCCTAGTATAGGCCCCTGGAGAGCACAGTGAGACATGGCTTGGAGTAAGCAGCTCCAGCCCCCCATTGTGTGCTCTGTTCCACTCACTGAAGTCTGTCCCTGCTGATGGACGGGGTGAAAAATGGCCTCAATCTGCTCTCTTCCCAGAGGGGAGTTTGAACCTACTGCTGGGCAAGAAGCCCTCACAGAAGAGTGAGCACTTTCCTTCTTGTGTTCCAGACTTCTGACAGATCGCTGCCTTCACCCTATCTGTACCTGAGCTGTCTGTCTGTCTGCCCGGTGGCACAGTGCTTCTGCTTTTTAAGTCAGGTGCACAGCTGGGTTTCAAAACTCCAAATTTTAAGAACCAATTGTGGTGTAGTCCTGAGCTGATGCTCTGAGAGAGAAACTCACCATGCTGTGGCTGGTGCCAGTTTGTTTTAGAAAAGCAGTCACATGACTGTGCAGGGGTTTGGATTTTATGGTAAAGTGTAGCAAAAGACCATTCAGGTTAGCTGCCTTCAGAAACTGTCTTTCTTGTATACTAATACAGGGCAGCTCAATGCCACCTGCTAACTCTTTTGTCCCTGTGAAGCAATGCCACTTTTCCCAAATGCACTCCAGGAAGGGGAACAGTCTCTCCCAGTGTGATCCAGGGGATCTACAAAGCATGGTGTCTCCTCTACGGCTTCTGCCCTCCTTCACTGGAGCAACTCTAAACCTGCCAATGATGGCATAGGTTTCTAAAATTTTAGACTTTGAGTTCTGCTGTTTGTAAATCTTTGTAATAACCAGCCCCTCTCATTTCCCAATCAATGGTTTTGGGAAATTGTTTTTCTTGTGCAATCCCCTGAATGCTGATTTATCTCTCTCCCTCTCATTTCTGTGATCAGGGCTCTCTCCTTTTCTGCAGCACCTGTGATTTATTTTCATCCCTTACTACATTCTGATTATTATATTTAAAGCACAAATGATATTGGTTGTGATTTTTAATATGCTGTTAATGTCTGTAGTGAGATATAGGAACTACTTTTATAGTAATCATGTCATATAACAAGATAATAACTTCAAGTTATAATTGAAATAACATGTCATTTTAAATTCATATATATTCAGCATAATTTTTAAACTATAATCTATCTTGAAGTATAGATATTTCTTTCACTTGTAATTAATTAAATTTAGCTATTTCATTAAACTGGTAAATACTGTAAATGATTTTTTAATTAAAGGTTAAATATATTTCACTGGATGTACTATCAGTATAATGAATTCCAAGGCGAGCACAGGCACTTTGTTAGGAGAATAAAATGAGTTCATATTATCAATTAAATTATTCTCTTTCTTAGCAAAAAGTCTTATGCATTAAAATGATCTTTTAGGGGGTGTCCGGGGGCTCAGTGGGTTAAAGCCTCTGCCTTCAGCTCATTCTGGGATAGAGCCCAGCTTAGGGCTCTCTGCTCTGCAGGGAGCCTGCGTCCCTTCCTCTCTCTCTGCCTGCTTCTCTGACTACCTGTGATCTCTGTCTGTCAAATAAATAAATAAAATCTTTTAAAAAATGATATTTTATTTCTTAATAATCATAGTTACATAGTTAAATATACATATATATTCTAAATATTTTTCTTATATTCTTTGTTAACTAAGAAGTTCTTTTTAATGATTAACCATGAGGTTAGCAAACAAAAAAAATACACTTTAATCTAAATGAGAATGTCTTTTCATGAAAGATGATTGATTAGCTAAGGCTTGCTTAGCTGATTTCCTCCCAAAATTTAATAGTATAGAAACTATGAGAACCAACTGGAAACTAATACAAGCACTGGGAGTGTCAGAGGGTGTCAGAAAGGAATCCTTTATGTCTTGACATTTTTTATTTACTTATGTTTTTACCATACTCTAAATTTTGAAATTTCTCATTATTTGGAACACATCACCTTAAAGTCATGAAATTTAACAATACAATCACAAATCTTAATTTTTTTATTTCTATTTTCTTTCTATAAGCATATAAGGGTACATCACGTTTGTTAACTTTAACAGAAAATCTCATGTAATGCTTTATTTTGTTTGTCTCTGTTTACCCAAAACTATATCAACCTCCTTCTCATTCAACTACTATGTTGTTGTCACTTTCAACCCTGTTGTTTCAAGTCTCTTCTTATTTTATAGCACTAGAATATTTCATCACTGGATTAACTGTAATCTTTTGAGTAGTTTAAATTACAGTTAGATTAAGCTGGTGTTGCAATAATCTCATGCTGTAAAATAAAACATGACTTGAAACAATAGATAGTTCCAACAATGAAATCCTTGGGATGCTAATTATGCTGTTTTGTTTCTGCTGATACTCATTCATAGTAATTTTTCCTCAGAATTACTTTGCCAAACACACAGCCACAAATAAATAAATAAATAAATAAATAAATAAATAAAAATAAAAGAAACAAACCAGAAAAACTCCTATGTCTTTCTCTGGAATTTTTATAATTTTACATTTTACAGTTATGTCTATGGTTCATTTGGGGTTAATTTTTTTAAGATATTATTTTAATTAAAGTTATTTTTTTCTTAGATTTTCAATTATTCAGTACCATTTTGGGGAAAAAAGAGCTTTTTCTCTATTGAATGTTTTTATAGTTTTTCAGAAATTAATTAACTGTAGGTATGTTGGTCTTTATCTGGACTCTGTGATACTCTGTTGATTTTATATGTCTATCCTTTATCTAAAATAATGAATTCTTTTTACAGTAAATTTTGAAAACAGTTAATGTAATTTTTCTAATTATTGTTTTTGTAAATAAGTTCCATTTTAACAACTAATTTTTGGAAGTACATTGGTAGCTTCCAAATATTTAAAAATTTCCTGACACTTTTCTGTTAATGGTTTCAAATTTAACCTTACTTTAAAAACATTGAAATGCATTAAAAACATTGAAATGCATTAAGGTGTGCTTTAAGACACCAAATATGGTCTATTTTGACAATGCATATTATAGAGGTTAAAATGGAGTAAAGAAAGGTCATGATATTTTTATGATAAGAAACTAATAGCTATAATAGCTATAAATATTGAATATTGAGATTAATTTCAAGCCATTGGAAGCCTTGAAAAAAGTGATAAGCCCAGGGAAGATAACTAATCTCAAGAAAACCTTTGAAGAACAGGGGACTGTTATGAACATTTTTGAAAAGATTTTCATTCTGCCTATGCAGAGCAATAATAATTTTCATCAAAGTCACTGAAAATAAAGTCCAGGTTCTGGTTATATGCAAAGGTAAATATAATTAGAAATTAGAATGTTCTTACTATATTCACTAAATTAAAAAAAAACCTTAAAATCTGTCAAATTTTTATGAAAAGCAGCTTCCACTATAAACTATGAGAAATATTGCCTTAATATGCATCTCATACTTTGGGAAGTCAAAAGATACTTCACCATTACCATAATTTATTATGCATTTCCATGAGAATTTAGGATTTTTAAAATTTTGGGGGGGGTCCGGTTCAGTGTTTCTCAATCTTTCCTTAATTTTTCTCTTCCTGAAAAGTCTTTTAAAAAGTTTTTTCCCCCAATACAATACATATATTATGTATCTGTTTTTTCAGATATATAGATTTGTACTTTATATATAAAAATAGAAGGTATAAAGATTACTTATTTTCAGGAGGAAGAGCTAAGATGGTGGTATAGTAGGAGGACTGTAGGCTTATCTCATCCCTCAAACACAATGAGATAACTAACAAATCATTCTGAATACGCAAGAATTCAGGTACTGATAGAACTGGTGGACGAGGAGTCAAGATGGCAGAGAAGTAGCAGGCTGAGATACTTCAGCTAACAGGAGATCAGCTAGATAGCTTATCTAAAGATTGCAAACACCTGCAAATCGAAGAGAAGAAGAACAGCAATCCTGGAAACAGAAAAACAACCACTTTCTGAAAGGTAGGACTGGCAGAGAAGTGAATCCAAAGCCACGGGAAGACAGATTCTGGGGGGGAGGGACCGGATCCTGGCAAGCGGCAGAGCAATGGAGCACAAAGTCAGGACTTTTAAAAATCTGTTCCACTGAGGGACATCACTCCAGAGGCTAAACTGGGGTGAAGCCCACGCAGGGTCAGCATGGCCTCAGGTCCCGCAGAGGTCACAGAAGGATCAGGGGTGTCTGAGTGTCACAGAGCTTGAGGGTATTGGAATGGGAAAGCTGGCTACAGAGACAGAGCCGACAGTAAGATCACAGCTCGGGGGTACCTTGAACCGGTCGCAGGCTCAGTGAGCTTGGAGCACAGTGGGAGGTCAGACAGACGGGAGTTACTGGGCGCTGTTCTCTGAGTCGCAGGCTCAGTGAGCTTGGAGCACAGTGGGAGGTCAGACAGACGGGAGTTACTGGGCGCTGTTCTCTGAGGGCGCACTGAGGAGTGGGGCCCCGGACTCTCGGGTCCTCCAGGCCAGAGACCAGGAGGCCGCCATTTGTATTCCATCTACGGAAGGCACACAGAGAACAAAAGCTCCTGAAAGCAAACCCGAGCGGATTACTCACCCCGGCCCCTGATAAGAGCTGTGCAATTCCGCCAGGGGCAAAGACACTTGAGAATCACTACACCAGGCCCCTCCCCCAGAAGATCAACAAGAAATCCAGCCAAGAACAAGTTCACCTACCAAGGAGTGTGGTGTCAATACCAAGGAGAGCAGCAGAATTCCAGAGGAGGAGAAAGCAAAGCACGGAACTCATAGCTTTCTCCCTGATATTTTTTTAGTCGTGCAGTTAATTTAATTTTTTACTTTATTATTTTTTTATCCCCTTTTCTGCTAAAAATTTATTTTTAACTTTTACCCTTTGCTTTTTTAACGTTTTTTAACTAGTTTATCTAATATATGTATTTTTTTCTTTTTTATACTTTTCTTTATTCGTTTTCTTTTTAAAATTCTTTTCTTTTCTTTTCTTTCTTTCTTTCTTTCTGAACCTCTTTTTATCCCCTTTCTCCCCCCTCACGATTTGGGATCTCTTCTTATTTGGTTAAAGCATATTTTCCTGGGGTTGCTGCCACCCTTTTAGTATTTTACTTGCTCCTTCATATACTCTTATCTGGGCAAAATGACAAGGCGGAAAATCTCACCACAAAAAAAAGAACAAGAGGCATTATCGAAGGCTAGGGCCCTAATCAATACAGACATTGGTAATATGTCAGATCTAGAGTTCAGAATGACAATTCTCAAGGTTCTAGCTGGGCTCGAAAAAGGCATGGAAGATATTAGAGAAACCCTCTCGGGAGATATAAAAGCCCTTTCTGGAGAAATAAAAGAACTAAAATCTAACCAAGTTGAAATCAAAAAAGCTATTAATGAGGTGCAATCAAAAATGGAGGTTCTCACTGCTAGGATAAATGAGGCAGAAGAAAGAATTAGTGATATAGAAGACCAAATGACAGAGAATAAAGAAGCTGAGCAAAAGAGGGACAAACAGCTCCTGGACCAAGAGGGGAGAATTCGAGAGATAAGTGACACCATGAGACAAAACAACATTAGAATAATTGGGATTCCAGAAGAAGAAGAAAGAGAGAGGGGAGCAGAAGGTATACTGGAAAGAATTATTGAGGAGAATTTCCCCAATATGGCAAAGGGAACGAGCATCAAAATTCAGGATGTTCAGAGAACGCCCCTCAAAATCAATAAGAATAGGCCCACACCCCATCACCAAATAGTAAAACTCACAAGTTTCAGTGACAAAGAGAAAATCCTGAAAGCAGCCCGGGAAAAGAAGTCCGTAACATACAATGGTAAAAATATTAGATTGGCAGCTGACTTATCCACAGAGACTTGGCAGGCCAGAAAGACCTGGCATGATATTTCCAGAGCACTACACGAGAAAAACATGCAGCCAAGAATACTATATCCAGCTAGGCTATCATTGAAAATAGAAGGACAGATTAAAAGCTTCCAGGATAAACAAAAACTGAAAGAATTTGCAAACACCAAACCAGCTCTACAGGAAAAAGACTGCACTCCAAAACTCCTAGAACTTGTACAGGAATTCAGTAAAGTGTCGGATATAAAATCAATGCACAGAAATCAGTTGCATTTCTCTACACTTACAGCAAGACAGAAGAAATAGAAATTAAGGAGTCAATCCCATTTACAATTGCACCCAAAACCATAAGATACCTAGGAATAAACCTAACCAAAGAGACACAGAATCTATACTCAGAAAACTCTAAAGTACTCATGAAAGAAATTGAGGAAGACATAAAGAAATGGAAAAATGTTCCATGCTCCTGGATTGGAAGAATAAATATTGTAAAAATGTCTGTGCTACCTAAAGCAATCTACACATTTAATGCAATTCCTATCAAAGTACCATCTATCTTTTTCAAAGAAATGGAACAAATAATTCTAAAATTTATATGGAACCAGAAAAGACCTCGAATAGCCAAAGGGATATTGAAAAAGAAATCCAACGTTGGTGGCATCACAATTCCGGACTTTAAGCTCTATTACAAAGCTGTCATCATCAAGACAGCATGGTACTGGCACAAAAACAGACACATAGATCAATGGAACAGAATAGAGAGCCCAGAAATAGACCCTCAACTCTACAGTCAACTCATCTTCGACAAAGCAGGAAAGCATGTCCAGTGGAAAAAAGACAGCCTCTTCAATAAATGGTGCTGGGAAAACTGGACAGCCACATGCAGAAAAATGAAATTGGACCATTTCCTTACACCACACACAAAAATAGACTCAAAATGGATGAAGGACCTCAATGTGTGAAAGGAATCCATCAAAATCCTTGAGAAGAACACAGGCAGCAACCTCTTCGACCTCTGCCGCAGCAACATCTTCCAAGGAACAACGCCAAAGGCAAGGGAAGCAAGGACAAAAATGAACTATTGGGATTTCATCAAGATCAAAAGCTTTTGCACAGCAAAGGAAACAGTTAACAAAATCAAAAGACAACTGACAGAATGGGAAAAGATAGTTGGAAACGACATATCAGATAAAGGACTAGTGTCCAGAATCTATAAAGAACTTAGCAAACTCAACACCCAACGAACAAATAATCCAATCAAGAGATGGGCAGAGGACATGAACAGACATTTCTGCAAAGAAGACATCCAGATGGCCAACAGACACATGAAAAAGTGCTCCATATCACTTGGCATCAGGGAAATACAAATCAAAACCACAATGCGATATCACCTCACACCAGTCAGAATGGCTAAAATCAACAAGTCAGGAAATGACAGATGCTGGCGAGGATGCGGAGAAAGGGGAACCCTCCTACACTGTTGGTGGGAATGCAAGCTGGTGCAGCCACTCTGGAAAACAGCATGGAGGTTCCTCAAAATGTTGAAAATAGAACTGCCCTATGACCCAGCAATTGCACTATTGGGTATTTACCCTAAAGATACAAACGTAGTGATCCAAAGGGGCACGTGCACCCGAATGTTTATAGCAGCAATGTCCACAATAGCCAAACTATGGAAAGAACCTAGATGTCCATCAACAGATGAATGGTTAAAGAAGAAGTGGTATATATACACAATGGAATACTATGCAGCCACGAAAAGAAATGAAATCTTGCCATTTGCGACAACATGGATGGAACTAGGGCGTATCATGCTTAGTGAAATAAGGCAAGCAGAGAAAGACAACTATCATATGATCTCCCTGATATGAGGAAGTGGTGATGCAACATGGGTGCTTAAGTGGGTAGGAGAAGAATAAATGAAACAAGATGGGATTGGGAGGGAGACAAACCATAAGTGACTCTTAATCTCACAAAACAAACTGAGGGTTGCTGGGGGGGAGGGGGTTTGGCAGAAGGGGGTGGGATTATGGACATTGGGGAGGGTATGTGCTTTGGTGAGTGCTGTGAAGTGTGTAAACCTGGTGATTCACAGATGTGTACCCCTGGGGATAAAAATATATGTTTATAAAAAATAAAAAATTATAAATTAAAAAAAAAAAGAAAGAACAAGAACCATATGATACTCTCAATAGATGCTGAAAAAGCACTTGACAAAGTACACCATCCCTTCCTGATAAAAACTCTTCAAAGTGTAGGGGTAGAGGGCACATACCTCAATATCATCAAAGCCATTAATGAAAACCCCACTGCAAATATCATTCTCAATGGAGAAAAACTGAAAGCTTTTCCGCTAAGGTCAGAAAGAGAAATTAAGGAGTCAATCCTATTTACAATTGCACCCCAAACCATAAGATACCTAGGAATAAACCCAACCAAAGAGGCTAAGAATCTATACTCAGAAAACTATAAAGTACTCATGAAAGAAATTGAGGAAGACGCAAAGAAATGGAAAAATGTTCCATGCTCCTGGATTGGCAGGTACTGATAGAACTGATAGAACAAACTGCATAACTGGAGGGAAGGAAGAACTCACAATGAGGAAAGTCAGAACTGTGGAGACATGGTTTGGGGGAGAAATTTATTGTGGGTTCTGCAGAGAATGGTGAGAGAGAGTGGAGTGCATAGGGATACATATACAAAGAACCCTCATCCACAGGCACTGGTCTGGAAAATGAGAGGGGTTGATTTTTGTGAGGTTTTGAAACCAGCAGCGCTCAAAGTCTGGAATTTTAGCGTCTGTTGGTTTGGTTGGGATAGAGCTCTGAGGCTGCTTCCCTACCTCTGGAGAGAAGTCAGGCAAACAAACCTAGGGCAGATAGTACGATCTGAGGATCATGTAAGACTCAAAAAGGTGACACTATTTGCTTTTTTTTTGGAGTGCATCTGTGAAAGGTGGTGTTCAAAGTGATGCCTTTCTGGGGACAAAAGAGTTGGTGGGCTCCATTTTCTTCCCCTGTCCTTCAGCATAGGAACAGGGACACCTGGTAAAGGCAGGTTGACTAAACACTGGCTGTTTAGCTTGCTTGCTCCAAATCCCTCCCACCTGTACTCTGGCATAAATACCTTTCTTGCAAACCTGCCACAGTCCCAGCATGGAAAGACCCTTCCCCAGAAGGTCAGTGCAGGTCTCCATCATGCCAGATGTCTAGAGTTTGGAGTTTTAGAAGTCACCAGGTTTAGCTGGGACAAGCACAAAGTACACTGTGCTGCTCCAGCCAAACTAGCAACCTGAAAACAGACATAATGAAAGCAGTGATCTGAAAAAGGCCTTGGATGCATGGGGAGAAGTTGTTTGCTGTTCTGGGAATGCTCCCTTAGAGCAGCAAGCATGGAGGCCCCTCTCTGGGGACAAAGGAGCTGGATGGAGTCATCTCTTTCCCCGACCCCTCAACTTAAATCAACTTTAGTAAATAGAACAGTGCCAACATTGGTTACCTACTTACATCAAGTCCCATACCCCTGCACTCTGCTAGCACTGCTTTTCTCAGGAAAGTGTGCCTAAAGCCCAGCACAGTGGAATTGCTTTTCCAAAATACCAGCAGAATCCTCTGTGCTCACCAGATCTACCAACCAGAAAGTTTCCCAACCAGAAAGTTTCAGTTCTTTGGAAGTAGGGAAGACCAGCACACTTAGTTAAAATTTGCCACACTCTGGCCACTGTTCAAACACTACCCACTGCAGTCAAGGTGAGCCTGTATAAAGGACTGGTCTGAAGACTAGAGCATCCAAAACAGTGGCACAGCACAAGGAGAACACACCAGAGATATTCCCTGAAGTGCCAGGCCCTGGACACTGTATGATCTCTTCTTTATAAAGCCATTACTCTCAGGAGCAGTAAACACAGAGACTTTTCTAATACAGGAAATGCAGAGACTTAGACAAAATGCCAAGATGGAAGAATTCATCACAAATGAAACAAGAAATGGTTATGGCCAGAGTTCTAATCAAAATAAATATAAGGGGGCGCCTGGGTGGCTCAGTGGGTTAAGCCGCTGCCTTCGGCTCAGGTCATGATCTCAGGGTCCTGGGATCGAGTCCCGCATCGGGCTCTCTGCTCAGCGGAGAGCCTGCTTCCCTCTCTCTCTCTCTGCCTGCCTCTCCATCTACATGTGATTTCTCTCTGTCAAATAAATAAATAAAATCTTTAAAAAAAAAAAATAAAAAAAATAAATAAATATAAGTAATATGGCTAGTGGAGCCATGAGGATACTCACTAGGCTTGAGAAAAAGATGGAAGATTTCAGGGAGGTCTTTAGAGTAGCGATAAAAGAGTTAAAAAGCAATCAGAAATGAAAAATACAATATAAAACATACTAGATGTAGTGATCATTAGGATAGAATAAGCAAATGAAACAGTAAGTGATATAGATAATGGAATAGTAAAAAAAAATGAACCTAAACAAAAGAGAGAAAGAAGAATATGGATTACAATAATTGACTTGGGGAAATTTGTGACTCCATCAAATGTAGTAACATTCGTATCATAGGAGTCCCAGAGAGGAAGAGAGAAAAGGGGGCAGAAAATTTATTTAGGGAAATAATAAACCCAAACTTCCTAACCTGGGGAAGGACATCAAAATCCAGGAGACACAGAAAGCTCCCAGTAAAATAAAAAAAGCAGGCCTACACCATGACATATTGTAATTTAATTTGCAAAACATAGTCATGAAGAAAAAGTCCTAAAAATAGCAAGACAAAAGAAATCCCTGATTTATTAGGGAAGGCCCATAAGACTAGCAGCATCTCTCTACAGAAACTTGGCAACCCACAGGGGAGTGACATGATCTATTCAATAGGAATAGGAAGAATCTGTAGCCAAGAATATTCTTTCCAGCAGGGTTATCATTCAGAATAGAAGGAGAGCTTGTGTTTCCCAGACAAAAATTAAAGGAGTTCATGACCACTAAATCAGCCGTTTCATAAATATTAAAGAGACTTTTTGAGTGGGAAAGAAAGACCAAAAATGACAAAGAATAGAAAGTAAGAGAGAAAATCTTCAAAAACACCAGCTTTACAGATAATACAATAAAAGTAAATTCATGTCTACCAATAATTACTCTGAATGTAAATGTACTAAATGCTCTAATTAAAAGCAATAGGGTGTTAGAATTGATAAAAACAAACTAACCAAGCAAACAAACAAAAAAATCTCATCTACAGGCTGCCTATAAGAGACCGATTTTAGACTTAAAGTCACCAACAAATTGAAAGTGAGGAGATAAAGAACCGTTTACCATGCTAATGGGCGTCAAAAGAAAGCTAGGGTAGCAATACTTAGAAAAACCAGATTTTTAAACCAAAGACTGTAACAAGAGATGAAGATGGACCCTATATTATAACAAAGGGGACTCTCTAACAAGAAGTTAAACAATTGTGTTTATGCCCTCAACATGGGAGCACCCAAATACATAGAATGAATAATAAACAATAAAGTAACTCCTTGATAATAATACAATAATAGAAGGGAATTTTAACATCTTGTTTATATCACCAGACAGATCATCCAAGCAGAAAATCAACAAGGAAACAATGACTTAGAATGACACACTAGACCAGATGTACTTAATAGATATAGTCAGAACATTTCATCCTAAAGCATTAAAATACACATTTTTTTCAAGTAAGTATACATGTAATATTCTCCAGAATAGATCACATACTAGGTCACAGATCATGCCTCAACAAATACAAAAAAGGTTAAGATCATACCATTCATATCTTCTGATCACAGCACTATGAAACTTGAAGTCAACTACAAGAAAAAATTTGGAAAGACCACAAATACATGAAGGTTAAACAACATGCTACCAAAGAATGAATGGGTCAGCCAGAAAATCAAAGAAGAAATAAGAAAAAATACATGGGAACAAATGAAAATGAAAACATAACTGTTACAAAGCCTAAAACCAGCAGCAGGGAAATAATAAATATTAGAACAGAAGTAAATGATAAGGAAATTGAAAAAAAAAATCAGTGAAACTAGGAGCTGGTTCTTTGAAAAAACTAACAGAATTATAAACCCTTAGTCAGACTTAAAAAAATGAAAAAGAAGAAAGGACCCAAATAAATAAAATCACAAATGGGAGGAAGAAATAGCAACCAACACCACAGACATACAAACAATTACAAGAGACTACTATGAAAAATTATATGCCAACAAATTGGAGAAACTGGAGGAAATGAATAAATTCCTAGAAACATATAAACTACCAAAAGTGAAACAAGAAGAAATAGAAAACTTAAACAGACTGATAACCAGCAAAGAAATTGAATCAGGATTCAAAAATCTCCCAAAATAAGAAGTCTAATCCCAGGGGAATTCTATGGAACATTTATTTTTTTAATTTATTTTAATTTATTTTTTAAAATATTTTTATTTATTTGGCAGAAAGAGAGAGGGGCAAGCAGTCTCCCCCCTGAGCAGAGAGCCCAATGCGGGGTTTGATCCCAGAACCCTGAGATCATAACCTGAGCCAAAGGCAAAGGATTAACCCACTGAGCCACAAAGGTGTCTCTCTGTTGAACATTTAAAGAAGAGTTAATATTTATTCTTCTCAAACCACGTCAAAAAGTAGAAATGGAAAGAAAACTTCCAAATTCATTCTATGAAGCCAGCATTACCATGATGCCAAAGTGAAGCAAACACTCCACTAAAAAAGAGAACTGCTGACCAATATCCATTATGAAAATGTATGCAAAACTACTCATCAAAATACTAGCAAGTCAAATCCAATAGTACATTTAAAGAATTATTTACCATAATCAAGTGGGACTTATTCTTGAACTGTGAGGGTGGCTCAATATTTCCAAATCACTAAGCATCACACACAATATTAATAAAAGAAAGGATAAGAATCATATGATCCTATCAATAGATGAAGAAAAATTGTTTGATTAAGTATGGAATCTATTCATGATAAAAACCCTCAAAGTAGGGATGGAGGAAAATTACCTCAACATCATAAAGACCATATATGAAAGACCCACAGCTAATATCATTCTCAATGGGGAAATAACTGAGAGCTTTTCCTATCTGGTCAGGGGCAAGACAGGGATGTCTTGTAATTGTATTTAACATAGTACTGGAAGTCCTAGCCTCAGCAATCAGAAAACAAAAAGAAATAAAATGCATCCAAACTGCCAAGGAAGAAGTCAAACTTTTACTCTTCAAAGATTATGTGGCACTCTATTTAGAAAACCTAAAAGACCCTGTCAAAAATTTTCTAGAACTGGTGTGCAAATTCAGAGGAGTTTCAGGATATAAAATCAATGTAGAAACCCATTACAATTCTGTACACTAATAATGAAGCAGCAGAAAGATAAATGAAGCAATCAACCCCATTTATAATTGCACCAAAAATGGTAAGATTCCTAAAAAGAAAACTTAACCAAGGAGTTAAAGATCTGTACTCTGAAAACTATAGAAAACCTATGCTAGAAGTTGAAGAGGACACAAAGAAATGGAAAAGCATTCCAGGCTCACAGACTGGAAGAACAAATGTTATTAAAATATCTTTCATATTCAAAGCAGTCTACACATTTAATGTAATCCTCATCAAATACCATAAACATTTTTCACAGAGCTAGAGCATACAGTTCTAAAATTTGTGTGGAACCAGAAAAGACCCTGAATAGCCAAAGAAATGTTGAAAAAGAAAATGAAAACTGGTGGCATCACAATTTTAGACTTTAAGCTCTATTACAAAGTTGTAATTATTGAGACAGTGTGATACTGACACAAAAACAAACACATTGATCAAAGGAACAGAATAGAAAACCCAGAAATGGATTTCCAGCTCTATGGGAAACTCATCTTCCACAAAGCAGGAAAGAAAATCCAATGGATAAAAGACAGTCTCTTCAACAGATTATGCTGGGAAAATTGAACTGAAACATCTAGAAGAAAGAAATTGGAACACTTTCTTACACCATGCACAAAAACAAATTCAAAATGGATGAAAGTTCTAAATGTGAGAGGAAACCATCAAAATTCTAGAGAAGAACACAGGCAATACCTCTTTGACATTTGCTATAGCAAATTCTTACTAGGTATATCTCCTGAGGCAAGGGAAGCAAATGTAAAAAACAAATGAACAGAAAACAAGCAAGCAAACAAACAAATAAAACAAAACTATTGGACTTCATCAAAATAAAAAGCTCCTGCATAGTGAAAGAAGCAATCAACAAAACTAAAAGACAAACTTCAGAATAGGTGAATATATTTACAACTAATTATATGATAAAGGGTTAGTATCTAAAATACATAAAGAATTTATCAAACTCAACACCCTAAAAATAAAAAATCCAGTTAAAAAATGGATTAATGGGCAGAAGACATGAATAGACATTTTTCCAAAGAAAATATCCAGATGGCTAGCAGACACATGAAAAGATGCTCAACATCATTCATCACCAGGGAAATACAAATCAAAATCACAATGAGGTACCACCTCACATGTCAAAATTGGGGCATCTGGGTGGCTCAGTCATTAAGTGTCTGCTTTAGCTCAGGTCATGGTCCCAGAGTCCTGGGATCTAGCCCCACTTGCTCAGCGAGGATCCTGCTTCTCCTTCTGCTTGCTTCTCCCTCCGCTTGCTTCTCCCTCTGCTTGTGCTCTCTTTCTCTGTCAATAAATAAATAAAATATATATTTTTTAATGGCTAAAATTAACAACACAGGAAACAACAGGCATTGGCAAGGATGCAGAGAAAAGGGAATCCTCTTATACTATTGGTTGAAATGCAAACTGGTGTAGCCATTGTAGAAAAAAACTATGGAGGCTTTTCAAAACGTTGTTAATAGGATTACCCTACAATCCAGCAATTGCACTACTAGGTATTTACCCAAAAGTTACAAAAATATCAATTCAAAGGGATACATGCACCCTGGGTTTATAAAAGCATTATCAACAATAGCCAAATTTTAGAAATAACTCAAATGCCCATTGACTGACTAATGGATAAAGAAGATATAACAGACACACACACACACACACACACACACACACACACACACAATGGAATATTACTCAGCTATAAAAAAAGAATGAAACCTTGCCATTAGCAATGACTTGGATGGAGGTAGAAAGTAGATGCTAAATGAAGTGAATCAGTCAGAAAAAGACAAATACCATATGATACACTCATATGTGGAATTTAAAAAACAAAACAAATGAACATAAAGAGAGGAGGAGGCAAACCAAGAATCAGCTTCCTACGTAGAGATAACAAACTGAGGATTATTGGAGGGTAGCCAGGCAGAGGGATGAGTTAAATGGGTAATGAGTATTAAGGTGGGCCCTTGTAATGAGCACTGGGTGGTTTATGTAAGTGATGAATCATTAATTTCTATGCCTGAAACTAATATTACATTGTATGTTAACTAACTGGAACTTAAATAAAGATTTGGAGAATGAAAGAAAAGAGTAGATCAGGCTTACATGGCTTAGAAACCATGAAAACATGATGATTGACAAGATGGGTTTGTGCACCTCAATACAAAACAATTAAATAAAATTCAATATGATACAGTTTAAAAAAAGATTATTTATGTTCTTCAATGCAGGATTCTTCAATGCTGTGACTAAATAAAACTTACAAGTTAAAACAAATTAAAAAAAAATTCAAAAGCCATTGCACGTTACTTAATTTATAACTCTATTTATTATATAACTTTTGATATACTTGGAAACAAATTCTATCTCTTGATGAAAATAAAAGTGAGTAGAACAATCTGTACTGACATGGTTTGCCAACATTTTCAATATTAATTATATATTTTTTAGTAAATTACTTTTCTTGGCTCTTCTTTTCCTCCATAGACTCCTTCATGATTCAATTTATTTTCTTCTTATAATTTGTATAAGAAGGTAAGCAATTTCAAGTAGAAAAAAATCTGTACTATCTTTGGGGTAGCCAAATTTGGTAGCTTAGAGAACAAAATTAGCTTCATTTTTTCTTGATAGCTTAAACACCTTATAACGTGACACATAATTTACAAATCAAAAATTATATTGAATTTTAGACTTATAAAGTAAAACTGTTACATTGCCAGGTATAAAGTACTATGCACATTTTAAATTGAGGTAAAATTCTGAGAATAACCCTAGAGTTATTGAGATTTAAAGAGGTCTTTCAATAAAAATAAATTAATGGCTAAGAGGTAAATGAAAAAAAATTTTTTCCTCTTATTTTTAGTTTTTAAAGTATTTTTAAATTTATTTGACAGAAAGAGAGAGATCACAAGTAGGTGGAGAGGCAGGCAGAAAGAGAGAGGGAAGCAGGCTCCCTGCTGAGCAGAGACCCCCAATGTGGGGCTCGATCTCAGTACCCTGAGATCATGACCTGAGCCAAAGGCAAAGACTTTAACCCACTGAGCCACCCAGGTGCCTCTTATTTTTATTTTTTAAAAACATTTTACTTATTTCTTTAAGAGAGAGAGAGACACATAGTGAGAGAGAGCATGAGCTCCCCAATGAGCACGGAGTGTGAGATGATGTGGGGCTCAATCCCAGAACCCTGGAATCATGACCTGAGCTGAAGGCAGATTTTTAACCAATTGAGCCACCCAAGTGCCCCTAAATATTTTTTTTTTTAAATTTTATTTTAATTTATCACTAAAACATCTTAAATATGAAAATCAGTAATGTAGAATCAATTATTTTTTCTACATGTTGATATATGACATACATTTCTACATATGATTATTTCATTACTAATTAATTATTATAATATGGACAACCTACACACCAGCAGATATCAGATCAAAAATATTTTTGTTGTTATTGCTGCTATTCATGTTCCAAAGTGGTCAGTAGTATATTAGCATTTATTTCAACTTTTTATATATATGATAAAAAAGTTTAGGAATTAGAGAATTTTCAAATTGATGGTTTAATTATTTTAATTTAGGTGTCAGTGATCTTTTCTCTAAATAGCCAAAGAGCAAGTCATTTATACTTTGTAGGCCATATGCTTTCACTTCTGCCACTGTAATAAAAAAGGAGCTGGACATGGATTGGAAGAACAAATACTGCAGAAATGTCTATGCTACCTAAAGCAATCTACACATTTAATGAAATTCTTATTAAAATACCACCAATTTTTTTTCAAAGAAATGGAACAAATAAGGGGTGCCTGGGTGGCTCAGTGGGTTAAGCCTCTGCCTTCGGCTCAGGTCATGATCTCAAGGTCCTGGGATTGAGCCCCACATTGGGCTCTCTTCTCAGCAGGAAGCCTGTTTCCCCCTCTCTCTCTGCCTGCCTCTCTGCCTACTTGTGATTTCTCTCTGTCAAATAAATAAATAAAATCTTTAAAAAAATGGAACAAATAATCCTAAAATCTATATAAAACCAGAAAAAAAAAAAAACCCCAAATAGTTAGAGGAATGTTGAAAAAGAAAACCAGAGTTGGTGATAATACAATTCCAGACTTCAAGCTTGATTACAAAGATGTAACCATCAAGACAGTATGGTACTGGCACAAAAACAGACATATAGATCAATAGAACAGAATAGAGAGCCCAGAAATGGACCCTCAACTCTATGGTCAATTAATTAATCTTAAACAATGCAGGAAAGAATGTCCAATGGAAAAAAAGACAGTCTCTTCAACAAATGGGGTTGGAAAAATTGGACAGCCACAGGCAGTAAAAATGAAACTGGACCATGTCCTTATACCACACACAAAAATAGACTAAAAATAGATGAAAGATCTCAGTGTGAGACAGGAATTCATCAAAATCCTTGAGGAGAACACAGGCAGTAATGTCTTCGACCTCAGCCACCTTCTTCCTAGAAATATCGCCGAAGGCAAGGGAAGCAAGGGTAAAAATGAACTACTGGGACTTCATCAAGATCAAAAGATTTTGATGAAACAGACAACAAGGAAACAGACAACAAAACTGAAAGACAACTGACAGAATGGGAGAAGATATTCGCAAATGACTTATCAGATAAAGGGCTAGTATACAAAATCAATAAAGAACTTACCAAATTCAAAACCTAAATAACAAATAATCCAATCAAGAAGTGGGCAGAAGATATGAACAGACATTTCTGCGAAGAAGACATCCAAATGGCCAGACATATGAAAAAGTACTCCACATCACTTGGCATCAGGTAAATACAAATCAAAACTACAATGAGATACCCTTCACACCAGTCAGAATGGTTAAAATTAACAAGTCAGGAAACAACAGATGTTGGCAAGGGTGCAGAAAAAGGGGAACCCTCCTACACTCTTGGTGGAAATGCAAGCTGGTGCAGTCACTCTGGAAAACAGTATGGAGGTTCCTCAAAAAGTTGAAAATAAATCTACCCTATGCCTTAGCAATCACACTACTGGGTACCCTAAAGATACAAATGTAGGGGTCTGAAGGGGCACATGCACCCCAATGTTTATAGCAGCAATGTCCACAATAGCTAAACTATATTCTCATTTCTTTATCCATTTCTCTGTTGATGGACATCTAGGTTCTTTCCAATATATATATTAGAAAAAAAAATATATATATATTAAATATATATTCATTCATTCATATATTATTTCATTAAAAAATGAAATCCTGCCATTTGCAATGAAGTAGATGGAACTAGAGTGCATTATGCTAAGCAAAATAAGTCAATCAGAGAAAGACAATTATATGATTTCTGATATGAGGAATTTGAGAGGTGGGAAGTCTTGGGGGTAGGGAGGGAAATAAATGAAACAAGATGGAACTGGGGAGTGAGACAAACCATAGAAGACTCTTGATCTTAGGAAACAAACTGAGGGTTGCTGGGGAGATGGGGGAGGAAGGATGGGGTGGTTGGGTTATGGACATTGGAGAGGGTATGTGCTATGGTGAGTGCTGTGAATTGTGTAAGATTGTGTAAGATTCACAGACCTGTACCCCCGAAGCAAATATTACATTATATATTAATAAAAAATAAAATTTTAAAAAAGGAGCTGATGATAATATAGAAACTCACCCTAGTGTGGCTGTGTTTCAGTAAAGCTTCATTTATAATTTTCAAGTTTGCCATACAAACTGATGTTTGCCAAGCTTATTTTAATCAGTCATCCATAAATTAATAAATAAATAGTAATGATCTTTAATTATGAAACTATCATGGTACATTGAAGTTATTCTGGATGAAAAAAAATTACATCCTATTTAACTTCCCTTGAATGTATCCCTACCTTTATTCATTCTATGCAGATTTATCAAATACCTATTAGTTCTCGGAAACTGTGGTAAAATATGTGTATACAAAAATGTATGTATTTAGATATTGTATAACAGTTAATTTTTCTCATTTTCAAAATTAAATCTGTTAGTGTTTGTTACAAAGAATTTTCTCTATAAGTAAAAATAACTGATAATAGAAGTTTCAAGGATTTTCCCACTTTACAAAATATTTATTGAATCCTAGATTTTAATAGGACAATGTCAAAATTAAATTAGCACTCAAATCTTCCCTGACACCTCATATCAGTGGGACATTTGTGATCATCAATACAAATTTATTACTTGTATATTTTCATGACAGATTATTACTGAATTTTCTCAAAACAACAAGTCAAGAGAAATCAGCACTAAGAAAGATTAAATGTGTGGCTTACCACTGAAGTTTCTCATTAGAATTAGTCTTAAGATAATAATCACTAAGTTGAGAGAGTAAAATGCAACAAAAAGAAATGACTAAATAAACAGGGAAACTTATGACGTGTGCAAATTAGACACTACAAATTTCAGATTATTACTCTTATCAATAAAGAAATAGCAAAGAATGACGGCAGAAGTATTAAACAGTTAAATGTGCATAAAAAATGTACTACTTAAAGCCTGCCAATATGACATGAGCAAAGAACTTTGGGTTTTGTTCATTAGAGAAAGGTGTTATTTTTCAAACATTAGCATCTGGTATGCTATAGCAGGTCTCCAAGTCAAGTTTTCTAACTCCATGAAAAACATGTGGTATTTTACATATTTAGAGAAAAAGAACTTTGATTTTTTTTTTTAACAAACTAATGGACTGACTTTTCCAAGGCTTAAAAAATTGTAAAACTTGTATATTGTTGTTGAAAAACACGTTTTTTTTTTTTTTTTAAAGAAGCTGACTTCTAGCTTTTTCAAAAGACAGTCTTCTCATAATTTAACATATTCCTTTTAAATCCTTTTAAAAATTTGAGTAAAGGTGTCTCAGTGTCACATTAGTTTCAGGTGTACAATATAGTGATTCAACATCTCTATGTGTTATGTTTATACTCATCATAAATGTAGCTAACATCTATCACCACATAGCACTATTGCAATATCACTTACTATATTCCCTATACTGTGCCTTTTATTTCCATGACTTATTCATTTCAAAATTGGAAGAGTGTATCTCTCACTCCCCTGCATTCATTTGGTCCTTCCAACCCCTTACCTCTGGTAACCATCAGTTCTCTCTATTTTGAGGTCTAATTCTGCTTTTTGTCTGTTTATTAATTTATTTTGTTTTTTAGTTCTACATATGGGTAAAATTGTATGGTATTTGTCTCTCTCAGTCTGACATGTTTCACTTAACATAATACCCTCTAGGTCCATCCATGTTGTTACAAATGACAAGAGCTCATCCTTTTTTATAGGTGCATAATATTCCTGTTTTTGTGTGTATCTTCTTTGTCCACTATTTATTGATGGACCCTAAGGTTGCTTCCTTATGTTGGTTATTGTAAATAATGTTGAAATAAGAATGGGGGAATATATATATTATATATATATAAAAAATATATATACACACACATGTTATATAAATATATATACGTTTTATATAAATTTATATATTATAATTATAAATCTATATTATAATTATATATTATATATACATATATGCATATAATATAAATATATGTGTATTATATGTATATGCATATATTATATATGTGTATATAATATATGTATATACTATATAGTATATATATAATAAAGTTATATATGTCTATAAATAGATACATATTTTAAATTTGTGTTTTCTTCTTTTCTTTTTTTAAAATATTTTATTTATTTATTTGATAGAGAGAGATCACAAATAGGCAGAGAGGCAGGCAGAGAGAGAGGGGGAAGCAGGCTCCCCGCTGAGCAGAGAGTCCAAGACAGGGCTTGATCCTAGGACCCTGAAATCATGACCTGAGCCAAAGGCAGTGGCTTAACCCACTGAGCCATCCAGGTGCCCTGTGTCTTCATTTTCTTCATGCAAATGCCTACCTGTGGAGTTACTGGATCATATGTTATATCTATTTTTAATTTTTTGAGGAAACTCTATATTGTTTTTCACAGCATTTGCATCAGTTTCTATCCCCACTAACAATGAAAAAGAGCTCCAATTTCTCCACATTCTCATCATCATTTATTACTTCTTTTTTATTTTAACCATTCTGACAGGTTTTAAGGAGATGATATCTCCTAGTGGTTTTGATTTACATTGTTCTGATGATTAATGATTACAAGCATTTTTTCCTATGTCTGTTGGCCATCCTGTGTCTTCTTTAGAGAAATGTCTATTCAAGTTCCCTGGACATTTAAAAAATTTTTTTTTTTTTTTGGTGTTGAGTTGTATAGATTCTTTATATATTTTGAATATTTACATCCTATTAGATAAATCACTTGCAAGTACTTTTTTTTCTCCCATTAGATTATCTGTTTGGTTGACGTTTTGCTCTGCTTTACAAAGCTTTTTAGTTTGGTGTAGTTCCAGTAGTTTATTTTTGCTTTTATTCCCCTTGCCTTAGGAGATACATCTAGAAAAATGGTGCCTTGGCAGATATCAGAGAAACTTCCTGTCTTCTTTTCTAGGATTATGGCTTTAGGTCTCATAGTTAGGTGTTTAATCCATTTTGAGTTTAATTTTGCGGATGATGTAAAAACTTGGTCTAGTTTTATTCTCTTGCATATAGCTTCCAGTTTCCCAAGCATCATTTACTGAAGAGATTATCTTTGCTCCATCATATATTTTTACTTCCTTTGTTATAGATTAATTGACTTTATAAATATGGGTTTATTTCTGGACCTTCTATTCTCCTCTATTGATCTCTAGGTCTATCTTTGTGTCAATACCATATTGTTTCAATTACTACAGCTTTGTAGCATATCTAAAAATTTGGAACTGTAGTACTTCTGGCTTTGTTCTTCTTTGTCAAGTCGTTTGCTTTGGCTACTTGAAGTCTTTCATTGTTTGATACAATTTTTTGTATTATTTGTTATAGTTCTGTGAAAAAAAATGCTGTTGGAATTTTTGAAAGGAATTGCTCTGAATTTGTAATTATTTTGGATAGTATGGGCATTTACCAATTTTAATTCTTCCAATCCATGAACATGGAATGTATTTCATTTATCTTTTGTCCTCTTCAATTTCTTTCATCATTGTTTTACAGTTTTCAGAGTATATATATCTTTTACCTCCTGGGTTAAGTTCATTTTTAGGTATTTTATTCTTTTGGGAGCAATTATTAATGGTGTTTTTCTCTAAATTTCTCTTTCTACTACTTTGTTATTAGTGTATAGAAATACAACAGATTTCTGGGTTTTAATTTTGCATCCTCCAACTTCACTGAGCTTGTTACTTTGAATTGTTTTTTGATGAAATCATTAGGATTTTTTATATATATAGTGTATCTGCTGCAAATAGTGACAATTTATCTACTTCCTTACCAATTTATTGTTTATTTTTCTTGTCTGATTGTTGCCTCTAGAAGTTCTAGTAGTATGTTGAATAGAAGTGGCAAGAGTGGGCTTCCTTGTCTTGTTACTCATCTTGTAGGAAAACCTTTCAGTTTTTCACCATTGAGTATGATGTTAGATGTGGGTTCTTTTATATATGGAATTTATTATATTGAGGCATGTTCTCCATAAACCCACTATGGTGAGAGTTTTTATCATGAACAAATGTTGAATTTTGTCAAATATTTTTCTGCATCTATAGAGACAGTCATGACTTTTATTCTTTTTGTTGACTTGTATCACTTTGATTTGTGAATATTGAGCTATTCTTGCATCCTCAGAATAAATCCCACTTGATTGTGGAGAATAGTCCTTTTGAGTTGGCTGGGGCTGATATATGTAGGAGTCCAGGACTCACTGAGGCAGCAGACCAGTTAGCGCATCTGAGCCCTGCACTAGTCTGTGTTTTTGAGGTGGATGGGGAGCTTAGACCATGTCTGCCACCCCCTATAACTCAGAGAGGGTTCCAGCAGCTCCTTGACTATTTGGTGGCAGTCTAGGAATGGCTCTTCTACAAACTAGTTGTTGGTTTGATCCATTGCTTTTTCTTCTGGGCCCAAAGACAGACAAATATGCTTCTGGTCCTTGAGTACTATCCCTTCTCATTGTAGTTTGCAGTATAAGAGTGGAGTGTTTATTCATTGCTGTGTTTCGATCTCTCTTGCTCTTTTCTTTTGCATTCTGTATTTTGTTGTGCTGAAGCTGTTCAGTCAGCCCTTAATTCTTCAGGAGGAATTGCTCTGTAAATAGTTGCAATTTGGTGTGTTTCATGGAGAAGGTGAGTTCAGGGTCTTACATTGCCATCTTGGACCAGAACCTCCAGCAAGTGTGTTTTTATATGTTTGCCTATTCAGTCCGGGAATGGCTCATTGTTTTGCAGAAATCACTTATGCATTTTTTAATGTAGAGCTTGTAATAGTTAAATACCCAAATCAAATAATTAGAATATTAAATAAATGGCATAATATATACTTTGTTCATAAAAACTTGGATCTATAGTCTTTAGACTTTTTGTCCCATGATTGCAGAATTGAAATTAGGAATTTATTTGAAGGACTAAGGAAGGGATTTAAATGTGTCACTCTTTTGTTCTTATTCTTCTTGTGAATAATAATTTGTTCAAAAAATCTTATTCTAAAGCAAGACTCAGAGGAATTCCCCAGCTATCTTGGCCTTGAATTATCATAATGGGTCTTCTGAGTATAGACTTATTAAAGACCAAGTGATAAATGAATCTTTGGCCCAGATCTTGCTCTCAGTGAGAACAATAAGACTGCTGATAACAGTATCTTCATTTCTTTTATTCCCAAGTGAATAATTGAAATACTCTTAGCAGCTGATAAAGCTCTCATGTTGGTTACCTGACCTGCAGATAATTGTCCATTGTGATAAAAATGGCCATGTGTAAGCTGCTAAAATTTCCCCATACCCAGAGAGTAAAGCAAATGCAACACAGAGTTCCAGGAGGAATTACAGCAATTATTGCATGGTAAAAGATGTATTGGTGGTGATCATTATCATATCTTCCTTCAGTCCATTCATATTGCTTTAGGGAAAATCAATTTTATTATGACAGGTAATAATGAATTTTGATGTAAGCTTAGCCAAATGGTAGCCCCAATTGTATCTGTTATACTGAATGTGGTGTGTTAATTAGGTAGATCAATGTTACCTATGGATATTGCAGACCAATAAAATCTTTAATGTCCAAGTGGAGTAAATACAGTTTTTAAAGGAATAGAAGTATACAAGGGAACTAATTTTTTTTTCTTTAGCCTAAGGCTTTAATGTTTTTCACCTATTTTCTTTTATATGTCTGCTAAAATTGTTAAGTTTATATATGAATTTTACATTATAAACTTACTTGACTTAGCTTCCTTAGGTAATATGGTGATACAACATGTTCAAAATAGAATTTTCTTTAGGATCAGTACTGTATACAAAGAAAATATGGTTTATTTCCCAATGTATATATCCAATTTATACAGATTTTATTGTATTTTCATGTATTATCAGGTTTTTTTTTTTTTTCTATCTTGTCCCCCTTTAAATGACTAACCAGTTGGCCCTTCACATTATTTTTTTAACTTAGATGGTAACCTAATGTGGAGATAATCTTTCTCATTAATGAATGTAACTTTGTATCTATTTTATGCTTCAACTAACACATATCTTAGCTAGTCAAAGATTCACAGTTCTTTTTTTTTTTAAATTTTTTTAATATTTTTTTAATATTTTATTTATTTATTTGACAGAGAGAGATTACAAGTAGACAGAGAGACAGGCAGAGAGAGAGAGAGAGAGGGAAGCAGGCTCCCTGCTGAGCAGAGAGCCCGATACAGGACTCGATCCCTGAGATCATGACCTGAGCCAAAGGCAGCGTCTTAACCCACTGAGCCACCCAGGCGCCCCAAAGATTCACAGTTCTAAAGATAACTATAGCACGTATGCATGAATAACAAGTTAAGCATTCCACCCTAAAAAGAATTTACATATAGTTTACATGGATTTGTGTTTACATTTAAAAATCAGGACTGAAGAAAATGCAGATAGTTTTATTTTTTGTTTTAATGCAAGTCCTTTGAATATAGACACAATTTGCTTATTGACAATTACCACTATATAAGATTTCATGTCAAAACATAAAGAGGAAATATAGCAGAATATTTTATGCAAGTATTAGTAAAGACAAAAATCCCAGAATACCTTTAAAATCAATTCAAATATTTAGTTAATACCTGAGAAGTATTAGAGCAGAAAGTTCTCAAAGTTTTAACTTTTAAACATGGTAATCAACTCTAACTTACTCTGTCAGATTTCAAAATTTCAAGCTTTCTAGTCATTTTTAACAACTTATACCTATTTGTATAAGTTATGAAATATTAACCTTTAGTGCAATGAACAAATAATTAATAGTATCTTGATTATAATTACCATATATTTAAAATTTATTTGCTCAAAATGGAATATATGACTTATTTGTTACTATAAAGTGTACAATAATATAAATTAAAAATAAAATTAACCTGGTGATATGTTACGGGAGAAAATATTTTAGGAAGCTCATAATAATGCTTAAAATGTATGTTATTTACAGTTGTCAAGGGAGATACAAGAAGAATCAGCTGAGATATATTGAAATTAGTTGCCACTGAAATGCAAAAGTTATCTTAGAGAAAATGTATGTTAACTTTTGTTGGCATATAATACATTATTATGTTAACAATTTAAAAAACACACTTTGACCATCTGACAATTTCTGTAAGTCGAAATTCGGCATGACTAATTGGGTTTTCAGCTCTGTGTCTCACAAGGCTGCAATCAAGATATCTACTAGGCGGCATTCTCACTTGGAGCTCAAGGTCTGTTACCAAACTTATTCAGGTTGTTAGCAGAATTTAATTTCTTGTGGTTATAGAGCTGAAAATCCCATTTTCTTGTTGGCTGCTGGCAACAGGTTGTTCATGGTGACATGCTCAATGAGTAGAATGGTCTACTTTCAAGAATGGCCCTCAAGAACTTTGCTCTTTGTATATACAGTCTTGGCCAATAGCTATCCTGGAAGTGTGGGCTCAACCCAATCATCTGCTTCTAGCAAATAAAATAGAACAAAATGAGGCAATGCCTTTTTCATGATGAGGTTAAAATGTCTGCCATACTAGCTCTCTCTGCTGGAACTCTAATTAAACAGGATCATATATTGAGAGATGTTCTTTGGGGAAGTGCACACAGCAAGAAACTGAAGTGAGAGCTCTGTGCTCTGACCTTGACATTTCTTTAATTTCTGTGACATTCAACCTCAGTTCCAACATCTATAAAAGAGTAGGTTCAACTACAGCTTCTTGGATGCCTTTCTGCTAAAATTCTATGAACAGTCTACCGCAGCCGTTCTTACAGTAAGTTGGTCTCATTTTTCTTAGATCCTGCAAGTCAACTTCTTACATAGGCATGAATTTTTAAAAGTTTTTCATTGTAATTCCAGTATAGTTCACATAAAGTGTGGCATTAGTTTTGGGTATACAGTATAGAGATACAACAATTGTATACACTATCCAGTGCTCATTGTGAGAAGTTGTGTGAAAAGGCACAGATTTTTTCATACTGTTTTCTAGTAAAATTTCAAAGACACTTTCAAAAATTAAAGACCTGGCAGAAGCTGAAATAAAAACCTTCAATTTCTACACACACAGACAAAAAAAAAAGGTTTGGGAGGAACTAAATCCTTTCAGCAGCCATCTAAGCCAGACCTGGATTTCTGAAGTACAGAAACTGGGAGGTGGCAAATTTTCGTGTTTTAATGAAATACATTTTGGAGTAATTTATTACATAACAATGTATAATCAACACAAGTTGTAGGTATACATTCATTCAAGTGGTAACAGTTACACTCAGTTTAATAATTTTTGAGGCTTCTGTAAAATGACATTTTTGCATTTATATGAAATATTTTGTACTTGATATATCCTTGTGATGTATGCATAGAGACAAAAAAATACCTTTTATATTAAATTAAAAACTAGTACCTCCAAAGTTGGGTCTATGTTATATTTGTTGAATTTTTGAGAAATTTTAAGGATAAGCAGGTATTTTAGAAACATATGAATTTTGGAATTTAATATACAGATTTTTTCCCATTATGATGGAAAAACCATTCATATGAGAATCACTAGGGTTTAGACTTATTGGAAAAAATACTAAAATGCAGGCCAAATATCCTGTGAAATAATCTCTATAAGAAGAGTCAAGGAATATACATGGTAACTTCCCCATCCCAAAGTAGTCTTTCTAACCAAAAAAAACCAAAAGTCATTACCGTTTATTTTTATTTTATTGATCATGTTGCAAAAGGGTGAGTCACATCAGAAAATAAGTTCACATTTTTGAGTGCTTATTTTATGAATTGATGTAAGTGAAAAATGAATAAATTTCCTAAAGGTGGTATTCAATATCACTGCTCATTTTTCTTTTTGTCACAATGATTTCAAATATATAATGATGACCTAAATAAAGATGAATTTTATCTGTTTTTTTCCAAGAGTAAATGAAATATATATTTTTTAGAATACTGATGGAAAAATCTTTAATGTTGCATTCCATAATATTAGAAAATAAAGGTAAAAGGTGTATAACTCTTCACACTGAACCAGAAATATAACTTAAGGGTGCCACCTGCCTCTCTTTAAAATTATTTTTTGTTAAATGTATTGTTTCTTTTCTATTTTTATAGAAAATATTTTGTAAGTTTAATATAATATTTTGGCAAGTGAAGATTTACTTTATTTTGATATTTACATGTAATTCTGAGTTAGGAATGTAAACATATAATTAAATAACATTAATTTGATTATTTTTTCAAATTTTGCTTTTATAATGCTGTAATGAATATATTTTTTAAATTTTTTATTTTTTATAAACATGTATTTTTATCCCCAGGGGTACAGGTCTGTGGATCAGCACTCACCAAAGCACATACCTTCCCCAATGTCCATAACCCCACCCCCCCTTCTCCCAACCCCCCTCCCCCCAGCAACCTTCAGTTTGTTTTGTAAGATTAAGAGTCACTTATGGTTTGTCTCCCTCCCAATCCCATCTTGTTTCATTGATTCTTCTCCTACCCACTTAAGTCCCCATGTTGCATCACCACTTCCTCATATCAGGGAGATCATATGATAGTTGTCTTTCTCTGCTTGACTTATTTCGCTAAGCATGATACGCTCTAGTTCCATCCATGTTGTCATAAATGGCAAGATTTCATTTCTTTTGATGGCTGCATAGTATTCCATTGTGTAATGAATATTCTTATCTTACTATTTTATACTTGATTAAGTAATTTTTATGGATATATCATAAAAGTCATGTTTAAAAGCCACCATGAGATTTCTTTTATTTCCAGTAAGTTTCTAAAGCACTTATAAAGCACTTAGGTTTGATCTGGAGACATGGAAAGGACCCAACAAATTCTGATAATCACTTTTATTGATGTCATTATTGTTGAAGTTATTATTCTGGTTGTGCTCTTCTTATCTCATATACCTAGTTGTATACTCTTTAGAAATAGGTTTTGGGATTCTTAATCTTCATGATCTAAAGCACATTAGGACTGCAACTGGATATAGGTGGAATTCAATAAATGTTTCCTTTAAAAAAAGATTTTATTTATTTATTTGAAAGAGGGAGAGATAGGAGAGAGGGAACACAAGCATGGGGAGTGGGAGAGAGAGAAGCAGGTTTCTGGCAGAACAGGGAGCCTGATGGGGAACACGACCCCAGAACCCTGGGATCATGACCTGAGCTGAAGGGAGACGCTTACTGTCTGAGCCACCCAAGTGCCCCAGTAAATGTTTCTTTAAATGGATGTTGAGAAGACATTACTCAACTTTGATCCAAATTCATTATGCCTCTACCATGACAAGAGGTTCTGACTGATTACAAGGGAGCTCAGCCTGATCATAGTCCTGAATTAAAACTTTTCTAGGAGATGCAAATTAATGCAGTATGTAGTTTTGAAAGTCCCCAACTTGGCACCTTATTCTCCATGAGTAACCACTTTAAAAATCTTTCAATATTTATTATTTATTGATGTAGTGATATATATATACATATATATATATCTCACATAGAGAGTTTTATTTATATATAGGTAGATGATAGATAGATAGATAGATAGATAGATAGATATAGATTGTCTTGGTTCCTTGTTTCATTTTCTCCAATTTTACACATTGTTTAGTAATTTCCAGCTATGGAAAAAGTATAATAAATCTACTTTACAATCCCTTGCCTGCTCCAGTTGACTCTCTTTCCTCTCTAAGACTACCAGTAAAAATTACATCACAATTTTATGCCTAGATTTAAATATTGTCTATGTAGGGGTGCCTGGGTGGCTTAGTCATTAAACATTTGCCTTCAGCTCAGGTCATGATCCAGGGTCCTGGGATCGAGCACTGTGTTGGGCTCTCTGCTCAATGGGAAGCCTAGTTCTCCCTCTCCTAATCCCTCTGCTTGTGTTCCCTCTCTTGGTGTGTCTCTATCTGTCAAATAAATAAATACAATTTTAAAGAAAATTAAAAAATATATTGTTTATATAAATATTGTTTATGAATATCATCAATGTTATAATTTTATTTCTGTTGGGTTTGCTCTGTCCCCAACCTTTAGACTAATAAGTGTTTGTTTATTGACATTATTTAGCATTTAAGTCTTCTTACATAAATATCCTTTGCAATTTTTCAACTGTAACTCCTCTCAATAAAGGCAAACATGTAAATTATTAATTCCAAAATATTCTTGGAATAATCTTTCAATGGTCCCTCTGCCTTTCTTCTTCTATCTAGACCTTTGCTCACTAGACTTACTGCACAAAGACTAGATGCTCTTCTCACCATCTTAAGGGAAAATCTCTTTATCTTTCTTTCCTTCTATCTTGAATCCTTTATTCACTGGATCTTATATCTCATTTTTAAATTTTTGTTGTTTTGTTTGCTCATTTTTATAGAGTATACCATCTCACTGCTTTATGTTAAAGGAAGAACTTGTGTATTGTAAAGTTCTTTTATTACATATTTTCTGGTCTGAAATAATTTTTTCCTTAGAAATGTAAAACACTTATATTATTTTATTCCCCATTTTGTTCCTGTAAAGATTTATGCCATTTAAGTCACAATCATTTGCATGAAAATATATTGCTTGTTTCTTCATATTTTTGTTTTCACATTGCAATCTTTAGGTCCCCTCTCTATATTTGATGTTTATTATTCTTTTACACACACACACCACACACACACACACACACACACACACACACACACACTCACACTAGGATGTTTAAGTTATTATTATATTAGACACAGAGTGGGTCTTCTCAAACCAGAAACATAACATATTTGCTTTTGATGTATTTTAACTATTATTTCTTTGGTTCATTTTGTCACTCAAAATTTTTCTCTTTTTCAGTTCTCAAACTCTCACTGGTTGAATAACAGACCTCCTGAAACTAGTCTGTTCTTGGCATTTTTTCTATTTTTTTTCCACTTTCTGTAAGATTTCCTTAACTGTATTTCTCCTCTGAATACTTGTTTTCTGTTTATTATTTCTTGTTTGTTTTTTAATGGCAGAGGCGTTTGCAGTTTGTGTATCTTCGTTTCTCATTCATAAAATGGTGACTGGGTACTTGTTCTGGGTTTATATGCATGTATTATGTAGTTATGAAGAGTTCTATGAGGCAACTGATATATTTGACTGAAGAAGAGTCCTCCAAGTGACAAAATATAAAGAAAAATTGTTCCAAACAGAAATATTTCAAGGTTCTACATGAAAGTTACAAGCCCAGCTGTGCTGCTGTGTCAGAAGGGGACTAAGAATTGCATTTTATATTGTACAGATTAGAGGTCAGCAAATGATGGCCTATGGGACAAATGTTGCCCACAACATATTTTTGTACTGACTACAAGTTACAAATGGTTTTAATATCTTTTAATGATTAAAAAAACTCAAGACTATCTTCCAGCACATGCAAATTCTATGAAATTCAAAAGTTTTTGTCTCTAAATAAAATTTTTATTATAATCCACCCAAATTTATTTGTTTATATATTGCCTGTAGCAATTTTTGCCCTACAACATCAGTTGTACTAGTTGAGTAGTTGTGACTGAAATTGTAGATGACTTCTCATTGCTTCACACTGCTCTTGGGCTTCTTGTAAATTACAGTGTTGTAGTTATAACTTGGTAACATTTTGAATGTCATATATAGCATAACACATTTTTTCTTACATGTAGTATCAGTGCATATCTATCATGTAAAAAGAAAAAGTTGAGTTCAAATGTCATGTTTTTAGGCACAGTGGAATATAGATTATTTTGTTTTATAATTATGGCAAAGCATTTTTGTTATGTGAGTATCCTCTAGCTGGGTTAAAATAATGCACTATACAATGACAATACAAGAACAGACATTTATTACAATATTCCTGATTCACAAAAAATGGAACAGAAAAATTGGAAAAGTCAAAACAAAATATATTATCACAATAGAATTTCTACACACACAAACACATACACATGATCAACATAAAGCTGAAACCAAAGTACGTTTCCAAGTGACTCATGTGTTAGCCAAGCAGTGAAAGCTGTTTACCTATGGTTGCCTTAATTAAATAATGTTTAATTGCAAATGCTGAAGAAATGTGTCCTGAGAAAATAAATTGTTTAAGACTATTAACCTCCCATTAGAACAGTGGCTTTACCAGTTGCAGACCTCAGGAACAACATCAATAGGCAATTAAAAGACAAGTAGAATTTAGAGTGATTTTTATTTTGGGTCTTGATGAATTGATAGATGTTCCCAATACTATCCAGTTGTTTTGTTTGAAAAGTCAGTGCTGAAATTGAAGTGATTGAATAATTAGCCTGTATGAATAGTCTGTATGGAACAATTATAGTCAAGAAGTTGAGAAAACATAAATTAAGTGTCATCTGAATTGGAATTTGCTAAGATTCCAATTGATGGGGGAGAAAAGATGTGTGGAAAAAAAGTGGCAAAATTGGACAAATGTTAAAAGCTGACAAAATTTTAAGAAGTTTAATGTTTATGTTTATTCATCAGATTAATTATTAGAAGGTAAATATGAGGAAATTATTTGAACCTCATGTGTAATTAAACATAGGGTTCAGTGGTGAGCTTCATTTGATCTTATGGACTTAACCAACCTTAGCTCTATACAATTTTGTCAAAAATAGGAGTTAAATATTTGGCCTTACCCTGATACTTAGCTGTGTTGAGAAGTTTTAAGTGCTATTTCAACTTTTGGGGCTCAGGGCTGAGGTTGAAATTTTTATGAAAGAGAAATGCTCTCAACTACTACTGTCAGACACTGAATGTCTTTGGAAACTAGCTTTTTCTGCAGACTAGATAATATTCTTTAAATGAATTCAAACTAAAATTACAAGGCCAAATAAAAAAAAAAGTTCTAATGCACACAAATTATACTACAATAATGTCATTTAGATGAAAATTAATGTTTGAATCACCAGTAACATCAGATGCTTTATATACTTGCCATGCTGTTAAAAGCTAAAGTAAGGGGTGCCTGGGTGGTTAGGTTGGTTAAGCATCTGATTCTTGATTTCAGCTCAGATTGATGAGGGAGCAGGAGGTTGGCTGAGGACAAAGCAGAAGCTGGCGCCTTGCACCTCCTCTTCACCTGCTCCCCTCCATATCTGTATCATTCCTCAGGAACCCCTGACTGCCATAAAACGATAAATAGTTAACTTGCAGGGATCGCAATCCTGCAGAACAGGAATCTCCCTTGCTCTACAAGATGTCCTAGAGACCTAAACAGGGAGGTTACCTTATCAATAGCACAAATTTCCAGAGGCAAATAACTCTTGGTTCCTGAAGCCCTAATGTCTCCCTCCCACCATAGACTGGAGGAGACTGAGGTAGAAGGGAATTTAAATGATAGCCAGATCATAATACCCCACCAAGAATCTCCCAATTATCTTGATGTTAATGCCTGACCTAAATACGACATTGATCAGGCCATAAGGGCAAGGCCTCCCCCCAGCACCTTGTAGGCCCTCCCTAACATGTGAAAACTCTGTTGAAACCTCCCATCCCTTCAGCACCTCCCCCCAACCGTGGGGTATATAACATGCCTACCCTCACAACCCAGGGCAGCAGTTCTTCCTGCCCACGGGTCCTGTCCCCGTGCTTTAATAAACCACCATTTTGTACCAGCGACATCTTAAGAATTCTTTCTTTAGTCGTCAGCTCCGAACCTCCTCACCCCACCGAAGCTGACTTAAGTTCTGGGACTTTATCAAGATCATGATCTCAGGGTTGTGAGATTGAGCCCTGCCATCAGTCTCAGCACTGGTCATGGAGCCTTGTTAAGATTCTCTCTCTTCTTCCTCTGCCCTTCCCTCCCCCGACTCTTTAAAAAAAAAAAAGTAAAAAGTAAGGCCAACCACTCCTCACCCCATTTACAGCAGACATATTTTTTGAGCTCAAACTAAAGCTTTATTTTTTCAGATATGCATGAAAATGCAAAGGAAATTTCCATATTTCAAAATACATTTAACCATTCAAATGAAATGCTTGCACCTAATTTGTAATCCAAAGTGATTAATCTGCAATATAATGATGTGCTAAAAAGCAAAAATCAATAGAAGAACCTAAGAGAATTTGGTATGTGCCTTCCAAGTCTTGAATAAGCTTAGTTAAAATCATATACTCATTGATTTATATCAGTATATGTCAGTCCTTTCTTTGTGAAAAGACATTTTCAAAGATGAAATACAAAAAATCTCATCACTTATCATCATTAACAGATTGGCATTTGAAATCTTTTTTTTCATGATAGGGAATACTAACCTTGAATTTTAATTAAGTGGAATATTACTCCTAGCTTGCTAGGAATGCCATACACAAGCACCACAAACTGGTGGTTTTTAACAGCAGTTATTGTCTCCGCCATTATGGAGCTAGAAGTTCAAGATCAGGGTTTTGCACAATTGTTTCCTTCTGAGGGCTGTGAGGGAGAATTGCTCCAAGTTTCTCTTCTGGTGGTTTTCCAACAACTATGGTGTTCCTTCACTTGTAGAGATATGACTGATCTCTGACTGGTGGTCATAAGGCATTCTCCCTGTGTATATGGCTGTCTCCATTTTTTTCCATTTTATAGGGTTATCACTCCTACTGGATCAGGGCCCACCCTAATCTCATTTTAGTTTGATTACTCCTATAAAGACACTATCTTCAGATGAGGTCACTTTCTGAGGTACCTGAGAGATATTAAGGCTTCAAGATATGATTTTTGAGGAAAGACAATTCAACACATAACTCTTTTTCTGAAAATGAATTTCCTTCTTAGTAGAACTACATTATAAAAATCATGCTCCATTTATTGTTATTATTATTATTATTATTATATAAGTGTCACACACTATACTCAATGTAAATGTGTTATATATTAGTGCTATCACTTGTTCTCCTACATATCTGGTGATTCAGTTTACCCAGATATGCATTTTGCATTTATAGAAAGAAATGAATACATAGCTGGAAAGTTCTATGGAAAAGACTCAGTAGGTTGTTTCTTTATGTTCAGTCATATTCCCTGATTAAACTCAATTTCTCCATCTTCCAACTACTGTACCTAGAGTTTGTAATTCTGAAGATTTTCTTGAGTTATTATACACAGATCACATCTACAATTAGTTTTCAACATATATATATATATATATATATATATGTATATTGTGTTCTGTTAAATCATTTACCATGTATGCACTTTTCTGCCATCTGCCCATCTGTCCATCTGCTCTGTTGTACCCAGTATCAGATTAAATCCTCAGTGAAGCAATACTGAGACAGATATTAGGAATGGAAAGAAATGGCTAGATCCTAGTACTTCCACATGCTTATAGTCTAGAGGTAGCCTGAGGCTAGCATGACCTCAGTATAAATGCTAAGGCAGATGCTAAAGACAACAAAGGTTGTAGGTTAAATGCACTCCCTGTTGCTAATGGCAAGTTCTTGTTTGAAGGGATATCTGAAAACTACATTTCCATTGCTGACACTGTCCATTTATGCTATGTATATTTATTTTCTTCATTCTTATAAAAACAAATTTTAGTTTCACAGCAAAATTATAGAGAATGCAGAGATAGTTCCCATGTATCCTATGTCCCTCCACAGGTATACAGTTCTCAATTACTAATGTCCTTCACCAAAGTGGTATTTTTGTTACAATCCATGAATCTGCACTGACAATCATAATCTCTCACAGCCCATAGTTTAAATTACAATTCCCTCCTGGTTTTGTACATTCTGTGGATTTGGACAAATGCATAATGGCATGTATCCACCATTAAGTATTACACAGAACAGTTTCACTGCCTTAAAAGTCTTCTGTGTTTTGCCTGGACATTCTCCCCAGCTACTCCCCTGCAAGCTGTGGCAAGCATTGATCCTTTTACTATCTCCATAGTTTTGCCTTTTCCAGAATGTCATATATTTTCAATTATACACTCTGTATTTATAGATTGCTTTTTTTCATTTAGTAATGCATATTTAAGTTCCCTCCATTTTTTTTTTTCATAGCTTAATATCACAGTTCTCTTAGTGCGGGATAAAACTCCATTATGGATATAGCACTATTTATATACCCATTCACCTACTGAAGGATATCTTAGTTTGGCAATTATGAGTAAACGATAAACAATTATTTATTATCTGTTCTATAAACAGCCATATGAAGGTTTTGTGTGGAAATAAGTTTTCAACTCCTTTGACCAAATACCAAGGAATGTGATTGCTGAATTATATGACAAAAGTATATTTAGTTTTGCAAGAAACGACTAAACTCTCTTCCAAAATGGCTGTACCAGTTTCCATCCCTACCCATAAATTTGCTTTTATATGCACATATGAGGTGTCACTCCTTTGGGTTTCAGTGTTTTTTTGTTGTTTTTTTGTTTGTTTGTTTGTTTGTTTTCCCTGAGGTGGATCTTTTAAGTTAGGGTGATCTTAAAGAACAATAGACACTTATCATTTTCTTCCACAGTTACAGATTCTAAATTGCCTTTGTTCTCAGCTATTGCTTTTGCTGGTCTCAGAGTCTTAGCTGGTGAGGTGACCAAATGCCTTTTCCTGAGAGGTCTGAACACATATTTCTCTGGCAGCCATGTTTATCTCATGCAGGATTGGGGCTGTTGAGAACAATTTTTCCTGCATCTTCTTATGTTCAATGTCTGGGAGCCTGAAAATCAAACTGACAAAAATATAGATTAGCAAATGAAAAGACAATTTTTCTTTTTTAATTCCCATACAAACATAGGAGTTCACAGAAAAGATGTGACTAAACAAACTTCTTAGAATTTGAGATATATTTCATCGTAATAGAGGAAGGAGGCAAAAAAAAAGTGCTTATGGAAAATAAATGACATTTAGGAAAAATAAATGATCACTTAGAAAAATAGATGGGTGGATGATGTGATACTTTTGTGACAATGTCTGTTTCAGCATGCTGCCGACTTCTCTCTAGTGGTAAGAGTCACTGGTTGCAAAACTCCTGGGGAAATGATTTATGACAACTGAGTTCTTTTGGAAGATTCTGCTTTCAGGCAGATAAGGGAGTTTAGGGGGGAAAAAAGCCTTTTCTCAAAGGCTCAAAATAACATTTATGTCACAGGGACATATTCTAGACCCATTTATAGTGTACGTGTTCATTCATACATAATTGGGCAAGGGAATAGCCTCAGGCAGTCTGGATTCCATTTGTTTACCTCCATGCCTTATATAGCAACTTTACTTCATTGGTTACCCCTGCCAACATTCTGACTTATTTTTTACCTGCAGTTCCTTGGACACAAGATTACAAATTTTTCAGAAGTCCCCCATATCTTGTGGCTTTTCCTCTGCAAAGTGTGACCTTTTGGGGACAAAGACACTTCTTTGTGCCTTTCAGGAATGCTGGTGCTTTGTCCTTTGTATCATTTATATCTTGCAATGGATTGAGGCTTAGCCCTCCAAAATTTATGGCTCGGCCTGTATGTCAGGATCGGGTTCAACAAGTGACCATTCATTCAGAAGGGCTCATCACAAAGGGCTCCACGACTAATAAGGCACAGCTACACTAAAGCTCTTTTTCAAAAGATGTGTAATTTTGTCATGTAAATGATATGATATGGCCTTCCTCCAGAACCCAAAGGTGGGGGCTAACTTTTGATTCTCCTCACTGGGCCACAAAGTCCACACTGAAACTTTTTTTTTTTTTTTTTACAGTCATCAGCTATAGAGTTTGCAGACTTTATGTCCTGAACTGTAGGGCTGCAGGCATTCAGATCTGAATATACTATGGAGCCCTTTCCTGTTCAAGATTTATCGAAAGTTTTAAGCCATATTGTCCTTAGGTTTAGGAGTTGGACTACTCTTAGGTGAGAAAAATGGTTTACCAGACACTATGTTTCTTTGTGATGGCAAAGAATACAGGATGCAGCAATATACTCCTTACTTTGGAGGTAAATGGCCAGTATGTCCTTTTTCCTTGGACTAGTAAAACTCTACTAGTCCACAGAGATGTGAAGAAACACATCTCTGATTCTTCATAAAGTTTACTTCTACCTTCAGGAGTTATATGGGTATTGCTGAAACCTCTAGTGTGCTAACTGCCCCCTGCTTAGTCTTCCCTAATAGCAGATATCATTAATTTAATAGATTTTTGTCATTTTTTAGGATGACCAGGTAGCTCAGGTCTTTTCAGACTGTCTTATGACAGAAAAGGGACTCATTAACAGAGACTTGAGACAGAGTTTTGAATGTATATTGTTGACAATTCCATGTGGATTTGAACCATTTCTGATCTTACTTTTTGTTTTTAGAGGGTGATATAAAGGAACACATTTAGCAAATCAATGACTACATATTATATACTTGAGGTTTTAAAATGTTCTAGAAAAGGTAGCATTCATGGACAGCAGCTACTCCTGTTACTATGTCCTGGTTGAGTTCATGAAAGTCTACAGTACTTCTCTAGGACCTAACCAAATTATATAGTATCTAAATATGTGATTTATATGGAGATTTGCCAAGAACCACTATTCCTGCACGCTACTGAAACTTAAGGTAGCATTAATTTCTCACATTTTCCCAAATATGATATTGTTGGGATTTACTACAAAGATATTTCCACTATAGTAATTTTTGCCTCAGAGTCCAAAGACCCAACTGAATATTATCCCAACTGTCAAGTATTTTAGTTTCAGTTACACACACAGAAGATAGATAATGATTAGGTAGATGCCTGGAAACAATGACCACTGTAAGCCAGTGTTTGACCAGGATTTCAATAATCTTTGTATGCTCCAATAAGAGAGGCCATAGTGATAGCTTGTGTATCTGGGTATATTATCTTATAAACCGCAGCTATCAATTGTTGAAATTTATGGTTTTTTCCATTATCCCCACTATACAATAAATGTTGTTAGATCCTTTTAGGAAAAAGACTGGAGGAATTTTATATTATATAAATCTTACGGTGTTTCTGGTCCTTCCTCAATAAGTTCCTGCATTCACAGCCCTTTCCAATTATGTGCTTTTACATTTTTGCTGTCTTATAAAACACACGCATGTGACATACACATGCATGCATTCATATAGAGTACTTTCTTTTTACAATAATGCAAGATCATAAAAATGCCCTGGCAAGCTGAAATCATGCAAAATATTCTTAATGATGCTTAAGAAAAATTATGATTTTCCATGACCTCCAAAATTGTTTTTAAAACATTAAAAATTATCTTACTAAAAATGGTAACTCTAATATTTATTTCGTGCATTGTAAGAGGTAAAGTGCCTTATTTTTTTGTCAAAAAATCACTTAGAACTCTTTGAATAATCGTTACCACTTTCTTACTGTATAACTTATAATTTGAAACAAAATCTTTTCTAAGCAATGGGGAATTGGCATACTCTTTTCTAAATCTGAATCATCTACCATTTTATTCTTTGCACTTTCAATGTCATGAAAAATAGAGTTCCTTTAGTGAAACATTTTTGGCCAGTCTCCTTTCATCTGGAACATCTTTATCTTTTCCATTATAACCACAGATCTTATTTATGCTGATAAATTCATTTTCACTAAATTCTTCTGGCTATATATCCAGAGGTCTTTCAACTTCAATAGTTCAGCATTCCCAAAATCGTCCATTTCTTCCGAAACTTCATTTCATCTGATTTGAATTTCATTTCTAGCATGAACACTTTTTGTTTGTCTGTTTGTTCGTTTTTTCTGTGGTTGACTATTTCCCTCTTTGATTATGCATTGTTGTAGAATGTCCTATGGGCTGTTCAGTAGGAGACAAATAGGTGGCACAATTACACACATTGCTTTTTGTGTGAATTTGATAATAAATGTGTTTCTACAGAAGGGAATAAAGTGATTAGTCATTGATCACGGTATGCATTTGTTATTCATTTGAGATTTGTGGAAGGAAGACCTAAAGTAAAGCTGTAGTTTTTATAATTACTCTCAAGAGAACGGTGTAATTGAAATTTGAATAGTGATGTAGGGAGGCAAAGGATTCTTTAACTAAACTCTGGTAACTGAGATGTTTGCATATTAGAACCCATGTTCAATGAGGACTGCCTCTATCTGTGTGTGGAGTGTGTGTGTATGTGTTGTATGAGTGTGTGCCCCCACTCAATATTTACTGAATCAGAAATCTAAGATAGAGCTCAGTGATCTTTATTTCTACAAGACCTGCAAGTGGTTCTGATAGATGCTAAGCTTACATACCCACGCACATGTCATCATCATTGTCGCGTGATCATCTAGTTTGCTGAGGGAATCATTTTCATGGCTTTGTGCTGGTCAAGCTATCTTGGCTGCCATGATTTTTGCGACACAGCAATGCTGATACCCTTGTCACTAGTGAACTTCTTTCTTTCTTTTTCTGTTTTTCACTAGTGAATTTCTGATTGGTTTGGTGAAAGTTGTGTTTTGGTTCTTTTCTTGAAGCATACCTTGAGACATCTGGGTGGCTCTTTCAGTAAATGTCTGCCTTAGGCTCAGTCATGATCCAGGGTCCTGGGATTGAGTCCTGCATTGAGCTCCTTGCTCAACAGGGAGCCTGCTTCTCCCTCTGCCCTCTACTCCCCCTGCTTATGTTCTCTCTCTCTCTCAGACAGATAAATAAATAAAATCTTTAAAGAAAAAAAAAAACATACTTGGTGGATCTTCAGGCTTCTCATAGTATATCCATTCTTGTATGTCAACTACACTTTAATCCTTTCCTCTACTGTTTGCTATAATAATTCAGAAATTTTCACTTCAGATGGAAGGCATCAGTCCTTAGAGCCAGTTGTTTTAGTCTGTTTAGGTTGCTCTAACCAAATACCACAGATTGGTGACCTCTAAACAAGAAACATTTTACTTCACATTCTGGTGGCTGGAAGTCCAAGGTCAGGGTGTTAGCATGATTGGATAAAGGACTTATTCTGGGTTGCAGAATTCTTTTATCTTCACATAATAGAAGGATCAATCAACTTCTCTGAGGCCTTGGGTACTAATTATAAGGGTACTAATCCCATACTTGAGGGATCTGACTTATAACCTTTCCAAAGTGCCCACCTCTTAATACCATCATATTGGGAGTTGATTTCAACATATGAATTTTGGGAGGAGCACATACTTTCAGACCCACAGCACCATTAAACCAATGAGTTTGATCATGTGTGGTCCTTACAAATCAGTGACCATATAACACATACCTAAATATTTGTTAATCTGCTCTTGTAAATATTTCACTTCTACACAAACACTCAAGGTCTTTGTCAGGGTGTTAAATATTACATACCAAAAGAATTATCTCCAAATCAAAACTCTTCAGTGTTAAATATTATGTTGTTTCCTTTGGCCAACCGACCTCAAACTCCAGTCCCATATTACTACCAATGCAAGCTAATTCTTGGAGGTTTTTGGGTTATAATCTCTCTCCTTCATTACCTCCTTGTGTAATATTTTGCAAATTAATCCTAGCTAGCAACCTGGCATCTAGAGAAGTGAAGACAGACATCCTAAGGAGGGACACTGTTGCTTTGAAGGCACGAGATTTCTAAAGTGTCTTCACACTTCAGGTTCCACACTCTTAATAGGAAAGTTTGGCCACTTGTGAAGGAGCTTATGATATAAAGGAATCATGAGATTAGGAAAGGAATCATGAGGAATCATAATATTATCTACCTGGATATTTTCATCTTAGGTACCATGACAGATCTCTTCAGCAGATAACCTTTTTTGAAACTCGACAAATCTATAAAATCCTGAGGTAAGCCTTTAGCTTTTCTGCTGCCTGTCATTAATCAGAAAGTTCTTCTGCTCTTCTTAACTAAATTTCACTGTTTATTAACAACCTTCAGTTTTTCATTATCTGTCTGAGAACATCAATTCAACTTATGAACAATCAGTCAGTTGCATTATCCTTGTATGCATTGTTCTCCTAATTTTCAAAGACTTATTTATGTAAAATCCAGAACATTCCCCTCTACTGGAGCTTTCTTACAAATCACTTGATGGATACTTTAACAATAAGGCTTTCACACTGTGTTGAGACTATCCTTGACATACATATTACCTCAGATGAGGGGTTCATTGTCAGTGAGCTGGGTATTCTAGTCTTGAATTTCATCCTACCAACCTGCTTCACTGGACTCTTCCCTAAATGTGCTAATTCAAAACTTACTGGACACAGATATTGATATGGAGTTGGGAGTGCAAAAGTTTTGTTAATGGGATACTGTTGTGAAAGTAAAGGGAGGAGGAAACAGGACAAGGCAGGAAGACTCCTGACTGTGAGGCAAAAATAACATTAATGAAAAGAAACAGAGAAGGAAGCAGAGTTAAGCAGAGGAAATCTCACACTGCACTGTGCTTCTGACAAAGTCCCAACCAACCCAATAAGGAACTCTGGAGCAAAGAAATAGCCAGACTTTATTTTTCCCACTGTGTTTAATCACTGGTTGCATAAATGCCTGGGAAGAGGATGACCACAGCCCAAATCAGGCAGATCCAAAAAGCATTACAGCTGACTACTGTCTGCTAAATAGAGACCTCTTAAAGTTCAAACACAATTTCTTTTCTGGAAGGAGTTTCAAGCAGCACATTCTTGCCATGTAACCTCTCTTGAGGATTTAAAACTTATTATGGTTTCAGAGGAAGCCGATATTTTTAGATTATATTCAATATGTCAAAGAATGTATTTTACATAAGGAGCAAGAGCGTAGATAAGTTCTCTCAACAATGAAAATATCTTTCTATTAATATGGTGAGAGAAAGTCTGGGATAATAAGTCTGAATAATGGTTGGAGTCTCCACAATAGAATATTTTTATTAGTGTTATTATTTTAAAAGAAACAGTGATGAATTTTTTTCTTGTTTACTTTTTGCAATCAGATTCACCAGATTGTCATCAGAACATTTTTCAGATGATTTTATTTATGTGATATAATAATAAAATGTTATCTCAAAATTATTATTTTTTTTAAAGATTTTATTTATTTGTGAGAGAGAGAGAGAGAGTACAGGCAGACAGAATGGCAGGCAGAGGCAGAGGGAGAAGCAGGCTCCCTGCCAAGCAAGGAGCCCAATGTGGGACTCAATCCCAGGACGCTGGGATCATGACCTGAGCTGAAGGCAGCTGCTTAACCAACTGAGCCACCCAGGTGTCCCTCAAAATTATTTTTATCAGAGCTTCTTTGTATGTCTTTACAGAACAACAGATATTTTTCTTTTCTTTTCTTTTCTTTTTTTACAAAAAATCATTCCTTTACTGGTCTACATTTGGAATCCTGTCAGTTGTCCCCAATCTTAATGCTCTAGGCATATTTGCTCAAAGGAATGTAGAGATTGTTGTTTACATGATTTTCCTATATATCTGGTTGTATATAGAAATGTTGTCAAAGCCTGTTGTACAGTTTTGAATTTCCTAGTATAAATGTTGTGTGTCATAAAAAATCTACTATTTCTATTGCAATATATCCTCACCAAGCCACTTAAGCCTAAAGGCATCTATTTTGCAAAGCTTCCAATCAGTTGACCTTTGGTTCACTTCTGCTAGTATCAAATGTAATGTGACCACTAGTATCTTCTCTCTATCACAGGTGGCATTATACCTCAGAACCATGAAGAACAGGTAGATAACATTCACAGGTAGCATCTGACTAAATCTCTGAGTTGGAGATTTCAGTGTAAGGCTGAATTCATTACCTCAGACTGAGTGTCAGAAGAGTTTAGGATCATCACTGCTGTAGTGTGAAGAAAACAACTCACTGTATCAGGTATACAATTGTATTAAATAAGAATTGAATGCACTGAATAACACTGAAATTTGAAAGAGCTGGATGTCATGGCTAAAATGTTACAAACAATATCATAAGAGGTCCATATATTCATATATCTCAGAATCAATAGATTTTTGGGGGCTACTTTAATGTTAGTCTTTTATTAGAAACCAGAAATTGTCTAAATGTTTTAAACAACCAAGAAGTATTACTGGCGTTTGACATATCTATCTCAAAGAACTACCCTACTCATTCTGTAGTTAATATTTATCATTCATTTTTCTAATAGTCCTACTCAAGAGATAAAGAAAAAAATATTTAAATTCTTTCAGTGAAAGAAACAAAAAACAAAACAGATTTTCCCAAAGAATTTAGGAGGAAGAGAAAAAAAAAATTAAGTCATCTAATTAAGTGAAAATTCCACAACCATTTGGAAGGATTTTAAGCTAGAAAAGAAAAAAACCTTGAAAAAGGAATCTTAGGTTCCTGGGTTTCTCAAAGGTGTGTGTGTGTGTGTGTGTGTGTGTGTGTGTGTGTGTGTGTGAGAGAGAGAGAGAGAGAGAGAGAGAGATTGAAAGAGAGAAGAGTATATGTTTTAAAACCTCAAGCAGTTTTGGTCTAAATGATGGATAAAATATTAAACCGTGATTTGTCCATAATCCTAGGTCCTTTCTAGCTTTAAATAAAGTGAATTGTTAACTAAGCAGAGATAAAAATGTAAGAGTATAATTTTAATTAAAATATTTTATTTTTTTAGAATAGCTTTAAATTTATAGAATAATTGAACAGATAATATAGAGGGTACCTATATGCTCCCTCTCCTAAAAGTTTATTTTTATTTCATCTTGTATTAGCATGATGTATCTCTTATTATTAATGAACCAGTATGATAAATTTTTATTAACTACACTCCTTTGTCTGGAGTAAGTTTCACTCTGTATGTTGCACAGTTCTCTGGGTTATGACAAATGCACAATGCCATGTATTCACTATTATGATATCATTCAGAATAGTTTTCCCACCAAAAATCCCCTGTACTTCCCTCATTTATCACTTATTTTCACCTAAACCTTTAACAACCACTGATCTTTTTGCTGTCTCCATAGTTTTGTGTTTTCCAGAAATCATACAGTTGGAATCATACTGTCTGTAACCTTTTCACACTGGCTTCTGCTACATAACAATTCATTTAATATTTCTCCATGTCTTTTTGAAGATGTCATTTCTTTTTATCACTGAATAATATTCTACTGTATAAACCTACAAGAGTTTATTAGTCATTCCTCTATTGAAGAAGGACATTTTATTACTTCTAGTTTTTTATAATTTTGAGTAAGTCTGCTACAAACATTCATGTGGGTACTTGTGTGGGGGGAAAAAAAAAGTGTTCAATTGAATTGGTCCTTCCTAGGAATAAAGATTGTTTGGTTATGTGGTAATAGAACATCTTTGACTTCTGGTGGGAATGCAAGCTGCTTCAGTCACTCTGGAAAACAGTATGGAAGTTCCCCAAAAAGTTAAAAATAGAGCTACGCCACAACCCAGCAATTGCACTACCAGGTATTTAGTGATCTAAAAGGGCACTTGCTCTCCAGTGTTTATAGCAGCAATATCTACATTAGCCAAACTATGGAAAGAATTCAGATGTCCGATAACAGATGAATGGATAAAAATGATGTGGTATATATTATAATTGGAATATTAGCTATCAAAAAAGTGAAATCTTACCATTTGCAACAACGTGGATAGAACTAGAGGGTATTATGATAAATGAAATCAATCAATCAGAGAAAAACAATTATCATATAATTTTGCTCATGTGGAATTATGAAGCAAAACAGGATTATAGGGGAAGGTAGGGAAAAATAAAACAAGACAAAATCAGAGAGGGAGAGAAACTATGAGACTCAACTATAGGAAACAGTGTTTGTGTAAGATTTTGGGGGGAGGGGGTAACTGGTTGATGAGTATTAGAGAAAGCACATGATCTAAAGAGCAGTGGGTGTGATACATAACTGATGAATCACTAATGAACTCTCTCTGAAACTAATAATACACTACATGGTAATTGAATTTAAATAAAATAATATAAAAAAAATTAAAAACAACACCTTTGTAAGAAACTGGTGAATTTCTTCCAAAGTTCCTGTACCATTTTGCATTTCCAATAGCAACAGGTGAGAATTTTTGTTGCTCAGCATCCTCCCTAGTATTTGGATTTCTCAGGTTTTTGTATACTAGCAATTCTAATACCTGCATAGTGGGATTGCATTATTTTCACTGAAGTATAGTTAATACACATAACATTTTTTAAAATTTACAATTTCCTAATAGCATATCGTATTAGGTATATTTTCATATGCTTGTCATCTTTATATCTTTTTTTGATGAAGTATCTGTTCTGATTTTTTGCCTATTCTTTAATTGTATTATTTTCTTTTGTTGAATTTTAAAAGTTCTTTGTGTATTTTGGTAAAAGTTCTATATTAGATGTATCTTCTGCAAATATTTTCTCCTGGTCTGTGGCTTATATTCGAATTATCTTGATAATGTGTTTAGCAGAGAAAAATCTTATTTTTAATTTTAATAAAGTTTAGTCATTTTCACAGATCATGCTTTAGGTATTACATATAAAAACTCATCATCAAACTAAGGCTACCCAGAATTTCTCCTATGATGTCTTCTAAAAGCTTTAAAATTTCCCATTTTAGGGGTACCTGGGTGACTCGGTTGGTCAAGTGTCCAACTCCTGATTTCAGCTCAGGTCTTGATCTCAGGATTGTGAGACTGAGCCCCAAATCGGTTTTGTGCTGGGGCAGGGCCTGCTTTAGATTCTCTTTTTCTGTCCCCTCTCTCTTTGTATCTAAAAAAAAATCATTTTACGTATAGGTTTATTTTATTTAATTATTATTTTTTTGGTAAACAATGTGAGGTATGCATTTAGTTTTGTTTTTGTTTTTGTTTTTGCTTGTTATTGTTTTTGGTACATGTATGTCCAATTGATCCAATATAATTTGTTGAGAAGAGTATCCTTTTTCCATTGAATTTCCCTTTGCCAATTTCTTTCTTTGCCAAAGATCAGTTGACTATATTTCTATGGGTTTGTTTCCAGGCTCTTTATTCCGTTAATCAATTTATCCATTCTTTTGCCACTACCACACTGTTGTGATTCCTGTAGCTTGACTGTTAGTCCTAAAGTGAAATAGTTCCAGTCTTCTGACTTGATTAGTACTGTGATGGGCCCTTTTAACTTCTTTGCCATTTCATATAAAATTTACAGTTTATAGAAATCCACAAGATAGTTTCTTTGGGTGGTATTGGGATGAATCTACAGATCAATTTTGAAAGAATTAACACCTTAGTTGTATTGAACTTTTCTATCAGTGAACATGAAAGAACTCCCCATTTATTTGGATCATTTTCCATTCCTTTAATCAGAAGTTTATAGTTTTTTCACATACAGATACTATACATATTTTGTTAGATTTATAGCTAAATATTTCATTGTTTGGTGCTAATGTCAATGTTACTGTATTTTAATTTCTAATTCCAGTGGTTCTTTGCTAGATTATAGAAAAGTGATATTTGTATATTAACTTGTATCCTACAACTTTGTTATAATGTTTGTATTTTTGGAAAATTCCTCTTATTGATTCTTTGGTGTTTTCTACATAAACAATGTCTTCTGAGAACAAAGATAGTTTTATTTTCTCCTTCACAATATTTTATTTGATTTTGTAGTATTATTTCATTTCCCATACCATGTTCACTAGAAGTAATGAAAGGGGTTGCTTTGTTTCTGATTCTAGGGAGAAGGATTTATTTTCTCATCATTAGTTATGAAATATATATATTTTTTGTTTCTCTTTTGGAGATGTCATTTTGTCAAACTGGGGTATTTCCATTCTATTACCTAGTTTGCTGAGAGCTCCTATCATAAATGGGTATTAGATGATTTTTCTGAATCTATAGATATTTATGTAAAATTTTTCTTCTTTAGTATTTCTTTATTATGAATTTAATGCTCATAGGATCAATAGTAATGACTCATTTTTCATTTCTGATATAAAAAATATGTGTTTTCTCTTTTCTTTTTCTTGGTTTATATAGCTAAGTGTTCATCAAATTTTTATATCTTTGCTAAGAATCAGCCTTGGCTTTTTTGACTTTGTTATTGATTTCCTATTTTCTATTTCATTGGTTTTTGTTGTAATTCTTCCCCCCCTTCTGTTTGCCTTACATTTAATTTTTCCTTCATTCTTTTGCTCTTAAGAGTGAAATTTAGATGACTGAGTTTAGATCTTTCTTCTAATACATGAATTTAGTGTTACAATTTCCCTTTAAATACTTGTTTTGCTGTATCCCATGAAGTTTGATAAATTTTATATTTTTATTTTCTTATAGATCAAAATATGTATGTATATATGTAATATATATGTAATATAAAAGTTATATATGTGTATATGTTATATATGTATATATGTTACATATATATGGAGAGAGAGAGAGCAGGGGAGGGGAATTGGGAGAGGGACAGAGAGGAAAAGGGTGAGAAAGAATTTTAAGCAGGTTCTACAGCTGTCATGGAGCCTGACTGGGGGCTCTATCTCATGATCCTGAAATCATGACCTGAACTGAAATCAAGGGTTGGATGCTTAACCAACTGAGCCACCCACATCCCCCTGTATGTATTTTAGATAGAACTAAAATTTTATTTTAAAAATTATTTTGGGTATAGTTGGCACAGATTGCTATACTAGATTTAAGTGTGCAACATAGTGATTCGACTCCCTCTATACGTTGTGCTATGCTCACCACATTGTAGCTAACATCTGTCACCATGCAATGTTATTACAATATCATTGATTTTATTTCCTGTGGTATACCTTTTGTTCCTGTGACCTACTCATTCCATAACTGGAAGCCTGTATCTCCTACAGCCCTTCACCCATTTTGCCCATTTTGAGGTTCTGTTTTTGGAGACTTATACAGTATCAATTGTTATGTCTTCCTGAAGTATTGACTCCTTAATAATTATGCAATATACATCTTTGTCTCATAATTTGCCCTATTCTGAAGTATGTTTTGTCTGAAATCAATAATCTATTCTAGCTTTCTTTTGATTTGTATTAGCATGATATATCATTTTCCATCCTTTTGTACTTAAGGTATTTGCCTCTTGACATTTAAATTAATTTTCTTCTATCAATAAAAATGACAAAGCAGTCTACTGAATGGGAGGGAATATTTGCAAATGATATATCTGATAAAAAGTTAATATCCAAAATATATAAAAATACAACAAACAAATCACCCAATTTAAAAATGGGCTGAGGACCTGAATAGACATTTTTCCAGTGAAGTCATTCAAATGGAAAGCAGGCAAATGAAAAGATATTAAACATGATTAATCATCAGTGAAGTGCAAATCAAAACCACAATGAGATATCACTTTAAACCTGTCAGAGTGGCTAAAATTTAAAAAAAAAAGAAAAGAAAAGATAAGAAGTAACAAGTGTTGGTGAGAATATGGAGAAAAAGGAACCCTTATGCATTCTTGGTTGATTGCAAATTGGTGCATCAACTGTGGAAAAGAGTACAGAGGTTCCTCAAAAAATTAAAAATAGAGTTACTATATTGATCTGGAGTGCCTAGGTGATTCAGTCAGGTAGGCATCAGTCTCGATTTTAGCTCAAGTCATGATCTCAGGGTCTTGAGTTTGAGTCCCCCATCAAGCTCCATCAGGCAAATAGTCTGTTAAGGACTCTCTTTCTTCCTCTCATAGGGCCTTCCCCAAATTCACAATTTTGCTCTCTCAAATAAATAAACATTTCTAAAAAATGACTATGTGATCCAATAATTCCACTATTGGATATTTACCCAAAGAGAATGAAAACACTAATTTGAAAAGATATGTACACTTCTATGTTTATTACAACATTATTTACAACCCAAGTGTCTACTCATAAATGAATGGATAAAGAAGATGTGGTGCATATATGTACATACACAACAGAATATTACTCAGCTATAACAAAGAATGAGAAATTTCTACTTGCAATGAACACAGATGGACCTGGAGAGTATAATGCTAAGTAAAATAAGTCAAACAGAAAGACACATATACCATATGATTTCAATCATATGTAGAATTTAGGAAACAAAAACAAATAAGCAAAAAAAGAGAAAAACAGAAATACCCAAATATAGAGAACAAACTGGTGGTTGCCCAAAGAAAGATTGATGGGAGAATAGGTGAAATAGATAAATTAAATAAAGAGCACATGCATAATGTTGAGCACTGAGTAATGTACAGAACTGTTTAATCATTATATTGTTCACCTGAAACTATATATTATTGTATGTTAATTATACTTTGATACAAAAAATTAAAAATTAAAAAATAATAAAGTGGATTTATTTAAGTAACATGTGGTTTATTGTTTATTGTCTTTGTCTTTTAATTGGAATATTTTGCCCATTCACATTTAAAATATTTGTTGCAATATTTTTATTAATATCTAAAAACATAAATATTTTTATTGTATTTGCTTTTTCTTTCTTTGTAACTTACCCTTTTTCTACCTTCTTTGGTTTTAATTGATTATTTTATATTATTCCACTTTCTCTCTCTCTTAGAACATCAAGTATATATCTTTTTTTTTTTTTTAAGATTGTATTCATTCACTTGACAGACAGAGATCACAAGTCAGCAGAGAGACAGGCAGAGAGAGAGAAGGAAGCAGGATCCCTGCTGAGCAGAGAGCTCAATGTGGGCTCCATCCCAGGCTGAGCCTAAGGCAGAGGCCTTAACCCACTGAGCCACCCAGATGCCCCTCAAGTACATATCTTTTATAAATATTTTTTGTGGTTACCTTAAAGTTCACAATATAATTAAAAGTAATCAAAGTTCATGTTCATATAAGCATTAAATTGCTTCACAGATAGTTCAGGTTATCTTATAAAAGTATTCCAAATTTCCCACTCCATCTCTTATAACAATACTATCATTCATTTCACTAATCTATAAGCTATAATCCCCAAATACATTGTGTCTACTATTTCTTTGAATAAACAGTTATTACTAGATTGGTTATGATTAAGAAAAACAAAATATTTTATTTTACCTTCCTTTATTCCTTCTCTGAAGCTCTTCCCCTTTTTCTATGTCTGCTTAATCTTCTGACCTATAATTTTTTTTTCTCTTAACATTATTTAACATTTCTTACAAAGGAGATCTTCTGGAGAAAAATTCTCTCAATTTTGACTTGTCTGAAAAAGTCATTAGTTCTTCACTTTCAATAGATAACTTCATTGAAAACAGAATTCTAGGTTTTTTGTTTGTTTGTTTTGTTGCCTTCAACATTTTACAAATTTCATTCCCTTCTTGCTTGCATGACTTCTGAAGAGAAGTCCAATGTAATTCTTATCCTTGTTCTTCTATAATTTAGGTTCTATTTGTTCCCTATCCTCTATCACCAGGTTCTTTCAAAATTTTCCCTTTGACTTTGGGTTTCTATAGTTTGAGCATAATACGCTTACATGGAGACATCTTGTTATTTATTTTATTTGATGTTCTCTGAGTGTCCTGGATCTATGTCTTTCATTTTGGAAAATTTTCTATCATTATTATTTTGATTTTTTCTTCTGTCCCTTTTTCTTTTTCTTCTGTTACTCCTATTATGCATCTTGCACCTTTGCTTACTTTCCCACCACTTTTGTATATTATCTTCAATTTCTTCATGTTGTTGTTTTTTCTTTTGCTTTTTATTTGGGAAGTTACAATTGGCATAGTTTCAGGGTCACTGATTCTTTCCTCAATCATGTCTAATCAAATGATGATCTCATCATTTTTCTTTTTTATTTTTCTTATGGAATTTTTATTTTTAGCATTCCTATTTATTTATTTATTTATTTAGTTCTTTCCATCTGTCTGCTTACTATATCCATCTATTCTTACATGTTGTTTACTTTTTCCATCAGAGTGCTTAACATATTAGTCATTTTTATTTTATATTCCTTACCTGATAATTTAAAGATCTATGTCATATCTGCATTGGTCTTAATGCACGTTTTGTTTTTTCACAATATGTTTATTTTTGTCTTTTGGCATACCTAGCAGTTTTTGTTGTTGAATATTAGACATAATGTATCTGGTACTAAGAATTGAAGTAGTCAGGGGTTTGGCATGAGGTTTATATCACTCTGGCTAGGGTTGAACTGAGTTTGTTAAAGCTATTACTGTCAAAGTCTTTAATTTACTATTGTTTCCTTGTTTGTTTATTTTCTTCTTTGTGGGGTTTCTCAAAGAACTCCTAAAATTGTGTCTGAAAGTTACAGCCTTCTTGATTATAATCAATGTTTTGAAGTCCTTTTGTGGTGTTAAGCTATTGGAAAGAGTAATTCTATAATTTTATGATAAAAATTTTAGGGTTTTTAGTGAGTTTGAGTCCCTGGACTGTGATATTCAGCAATAATACTTAGTTTCCCACCCTTCCTCCCAAGTATGACTAGCAGGCCTGAAGGAGCATATCACATGCCCTTTTCTCAAGTCAGGTAAAGCTCTAGTAGATTCTTCTGAGGATAGGCCCTTGTCATGGAAAATATTCTGAGCATAATTTTAAATTATAACTTTTCTGTTCTTACTTGAAAAACAACATGATTTATATCCAGTCTCAACCAGGAGAAACTCGCAAGTTTCCTGGAAGTAAAACCCATGAAAGTGTGGAGACGTCTAAAGACTGAGACTTCAGACGTGATTAATTCACAAGATAGTCTACACAGCCTCCAGCAGTTTGTCAATTTAGATTTAAGTATTTTTATCAATGACTGGCCCCAGTGGCTCCTGCTCCAGATATGCTAATCTCAGTTGTGATTCTTTGTATTTGTCTGTCTCTCTATTATCCGTGGTGGTAGTTTGTCCTGGGACATCAATTCTCTGATAAATCTGTGAAAAGTCAATAATTTTTAGTTTTGTTTAGTCTCTTTTCCCCTTTTTAATTGTGAGGACAGGAGTGATGACTTTTTTTAAGTTCTTTACAGAAACTGTAAGCCCAAAAAATTTTAATAATTTTTTTTCTTTACTGTAGAAGCTAAACAATGTGATAAAATCTTTGATAGTCACTTTTTTCTCTTCCACTTTTTTCATTCTAAGTTCATCTGCAAAAGTCCATGCTCACTTATTTATAGATCTTAAATGTATACATTTGCTATGAAATAAAATTGACATGTGCTTGTGATATTTACTAAATTATGTGTAAAATCATTGTGTTACTATTTTTCATGGTGTTTCCTTTTATTGTTATTATTTCTATCAATATGAAGTTCCTTGGTGTTGATTTTATGTTAAGTGTGTTGCTAGTAAGCAAATAGACATTCATAATATGTATTATATATATGAGTTCTATTATGTCAAAATATTTTGAAAGGATATGCATTAGTTGTCCCTGGAAATGTATTTTAAGAAGACCTTAATATATGCTTAGTTTTATACTCATCTCTGGCAAATCATCAATCAAATAATTTTATGCACCTCAATATAGTCAATAATCAGTATGAATTTTTTTAAAAAAGTAATACTTTTGACTAAGTTGACTTTGTTTTGTAAGTACTATAATCAATAAGGAAGAATCAAATATCTGTCATTTTAAGTACACTACAAATCAAGGTAAAGTTGTATTTTTGAAATGTCTAGCTTTGTGCATACTAATAAAGGCACTTAATACATTATACTTTAGGGGATATTGTTCTCTTGCCTAGCTTCCTACATTTGTTATATTTCTGTGTTTACTAATCAATTTCACACCTTGAGCTGAGGGACTTTTACCTATTATAGAGGGGAGTTTTGAAAAATAGGCACATTAAAGTGAAATAATTCAAAACTGCCAGTTTATAAACAACTCTATAACTTCTAGAATAAAGCAGAATGCTATACTTCTAAAAGCTAATGGCATTAATTTAATAGAAAATTTCATAATATTTCAATGACAACAGACAGTCATATTCTTCAACCTTGAAGATTATAAAAAAATTTTCATATCTTCAGCAAGTTGAGAAAAAGAAAAAGCAAATTAAAAGTGGATGTACTCTCACTTCACCTCTATTACCTTTTTTAAAACTGCAATTATGCTCTTCTGGTATTATTACAATAAAGCCCTTTACTCTTTGTTCTAATTTTGACATTTTTATTACAAGCCATTCTCCACACAGCTGCCAGATTTTACCACATCCCAATTTAAGACTTTTCAAAGTCTTCTTATTCAAGTTTGTGTGAAGCTTAGCTTTTTACAAAAGGCCTATCAGGAATGATATCACTTGGATTTTGCTTAAGTCTCAAACTTTATTGTTCTTTGTTATTAATGTGCATGGAATATTTTTCATATATTTTTTAAAATTTTCTACCTTCATTTAGCTATAGTTGACAAATACAAATTATATATACTTAAGATGTACATCAAACATTTTGTTATATGTATACATTGTGAAATGAGTCTCACAATCACTCATTAATGTATCTATCACTTTTTGTTGCTGTTAGAACACTTAAGGTATATTCTTTTATAAAATATCAAGTATGTAGCACTTTATCATTAACTATAATCACCATGCTGTATATTAGAGCCCCAGAACTATAATTTACAACATCTTACCATAACTAACTATAATCTTGTAATGGAGTTTGTATCCTTGACCAACAACTCCCCATTTCCCCCAACTCTCCACCCCTGACTATTGTTTTACTCTCTGCTTCTATGAATTGAATTTTTAGATTTCATATATAAGTGACATACAGTATTTGTCAATCTGTGTCTGGTTTAGTATAGTTTACTCCAGGTTCAATCATATTGTAATGTCAGGATTTCCTTCTGTTTTAAGGGTGAATATATAATGGAAGATAACATATACTTTGTACTGTACATATATAATGTCATACACATGCAGTTTTCCATATGTGTGTGTGTTATGAACACACTCTGAAGGTGCACACATGAGTTGTGTCTTTCCATGATTTATTCAATCATAAAAAGTTTAATAATTATAAAGCAGATTCAGGATTCTAAATTCAATGGCTTCTTGCATAGCACGCAGAGCAGGGCAGAAGACAGACCCACACAAACAAGATAACAGAAGGGTGTAAGAAGTTCAGGAACTATACACACAGTTGAGACAAGGCCTTCATCTGGTCTGGGTCAGCTCTCTGCAGAGCACTTACTTCAAGCAGTGAAGCTTCTTGCATAGCACACAGAGCAAGACAGAAGACAAACCCACAGAAAAATAGAAAACAGAAGGCTGTAGGAAGTTAAGGAACTAAACACACAGTTGAGACAAGGTCTTGCTCTGGTCTGGGTCAGCTCTCTGCAGAGCACTTACTTCAAGCAGTGAAGGGTCTCAGTTCTGTTTTGAAATCAATGGGGCAGAGTCTTTGGAGTCAGCTGCCTTTTTAAGTGGTCAGACATAGAGAAATCATGTCTGAAGAGTCTGACAGTTTGCTGCCCAAATCCTCCCCTTTTATTTTTTTATTATTTTTTAAATTAACATATGATGTATTATTTGCCCCAGGGGTACAGGTCTGTGAATCATCAGGCACATTTCACAGCACTCCCCTTTTTAAAGGGATTTAACTAGTCTTGGGCCCCTACAGATTTCTGGCTCTGTGTGTTATCAGATCTGGGGTGTCAGCTACAGTACTCTTAACTGCTTGAGTCATTGCTTGACACAGACTCCTGTTTGACATACTCCATTTGCTCTCTACATTCATTCTTTCTCTCTCTCTCTCTCTCTCTCTATATATATATATATATATATATGTGTGTGTCAATTGACAGATGAATCATATATATATAATATATATATTAATATCATATATTAATATCTATATATTATACATATGTATACATAATATATGCTATTAACATCTATATATTATATGTGTATACACATATAATTATGTATATATACATAGTGTATGTTATTAATATATAATATATATATGATATTGATATATATAATATATGATATTATATATATAATCACATTTTATTTATCCATTCATTGATACCTAGCTTGTTTCCATATCCTGAGGTATTATAAATAATGCTGCAATTAACATGGTAGCAAAATGTCTTTGAGATACTGATTTTATTTTCTTTGAATATATATCCAGAAGTAGGATTGTTGGATCATATGGTATCATATGGTAGTTCTGTTTTTCATTTTTTGAGGACTCTCCATACTGTATTCCATGGTGGCTGAGAACATAATTCTAGACTTCCCATGCTTTGGTTAGCCCAAAAAATTCCAGCACTAACTTGTTTTGTGTACTTCTTTTTCTTTTTTTTTAAATTTAACTTAATTTTTTTCAGTGTTCCAAAATTTATTGTATATGCACCACACCCAGTGCTCCATGCAGGATGTGCCCTCCATAATACCCATCACCAGGCTCACCCTCCCCTCCCCTCCAAAACCCTTGGTTTGCTTTTCAGGGTCCACATTCTCTCACGGTTTCCTGCAAAGGAAACAGTCGACAAAACAAAGAGGAAACCGACAGAATGGGAGCACAAATGACACTACAGACAAAGGGCTGGTATACAAGAGCTATAAAGAATTCCTCAAACTCAACACACACAAAACAGATAATCATGTCAAAAAAATGGGCAGAAGACATGAACAGACACTTCTCCAAAGAAGACATAAAAAGGGCTAACGGACACATGAAAAAATGTTCATCATCATTAGCCATCAGGGAGATTCAAATCAAAGCAACATTGAGATACCACCTTACACCAGTTAGAATGGCCAAAATTAACAGGACAGTAAACAACAAGTGTTGATGTGGAGAAAGGGGAACCCTGTTACACTGTGGGTGGGAATGCAAGTTGGTGCAGCCACTTTGGAAAACAGTGTGGAGATTCTTAAGAAACTAAAAATAGAGCTACCCTATAACCCTGCAATTGCACTACTGGGTATTTACCCCAAAGATATAGATGTAGTGAAAAGACAGGTCATCTGTACCCCAATGTTCTTAGCACCAATGGTCATAGTCGCCAAAGTATAGAAAGAACCAAGATGCCCTTCAGTGGACAAATGGATAAAGAAGATATGGTCCATTATGTAAGTATTATGCCTCCATCAGAAAGGATGAATACCCAACTTCTGTTTTGCTTACTTCTATACAGCTATATTATTAGCTATTCAAATTGTCCAAACATAATTATGTAAATGCTAGAACAGTTTCTGTCTGCTACAGTTTTATGGGATTCATAAGCACAGCCCTGCTGGCCAATAGGGCCAGGTGATGAAGAGGAATTTCCAAGCTGGAAGATACAAAACCCCGTACAGTAGACATGCACACAAACTCCCTTTTGGGAGAGAAGTGCAACCTGGAGGGAATCACAGGGAAGATGGCTCTCATTATTCTCCCTTTGGAGAGTGTTGCAGTAGGCATCATATCATTTATTAAATTAGAAGCTTGCCCCTTCAAGCCCCAGCTGTTAAGATAAACAGATATGCTCTTTCAGGAAAGGGTGCATTCCAGCCCACTACTTTTGTGCTATATCCTGGAGGTTAACCACAGGTTAGCCCTGGGTTAGCCATGGTGTGTCTGCATGAGCTGTTTAAGAACCATCTCTTAGTTTCTGATAGCTTTGTGTATCTCGTGGACACAAATCCTGTTGGCTTTTGAAGCTAGAGGTTTTAGAGGCCCATCTCCTAAGGGGAAGTCTTAAAAATCATGCCATATGTGGCATCCAAACCTTTAACTCTTCAAGGAGAATCTCAGGATTCTGAATGCCATTCTGATTGTGAGTACCCACATCTAGGGACTGGGTTTAAGGCACAATTGTGTCTTAGTCTCTTCTACCCATTTGAATGCGGGTTTTTCTCATTCACTCGCCCAGTGTAGGAGTAGCTCACATAGTTTCTAGATTTCTTTCAGAGGAAATTGTCCCTATGTAGCTGTGAATTTTTTATATCTATGGAAGAAGGTAAATTTGAGAGCTTCTTATATGGCCATCTTGGACCGGCACCCGCAGGAAATTCCATGTTATAAGTTTGGGCACTATTCACACAACACAATACCTAGATGAAGTTAATCTTTCAAAATTAAGCTTGGCAAAGGGTGACAAATTTTCAAGGGCAGCTCCCATTTCTTCATTTAGGAGCAATGGTATGGGACTTTAACACCAAAAATCTGATTTACTGATAGGCATATTCTAACACTCTAAGGACTGATTGCCTGAAAAGCCATAGGTCTTTTGTACTGCCTCTGGACAAAATTTAACCAACCAAGAGTTAAAGAAAATTTCCCAGTATGTTGGGATTCCAAATCAAATATGATGTAATTTATGTAAGGTCTTTCAATATATGAAACAGCATTGCTTTTTTAAAAAAATACAGTATCATCTCCAAATTTCTTTCTAGAGGATGGTTCATTTGTACAATGCAATATACTACATTATCTGATCATTATGCTCATGGGTTAAATGAAATACTTCAAAAAAGAGGTAGCCATGACATAGTAACAGCCATGGTCACTTTAATTGACCACAGCTATACATTTACAATGTATGACATTTGATATTGCTTTCCATAATATAGAGTAAATTTTAATCATTAAACAATCTAATTGTCTATTTCACAACTCATAATTTCACGAATCATTGATTCCTTTAAAAAAATAAGGGCGCTATTTTATTTATTTCCTTGTTAATTGTTTTTTATATTTGACATAGGACTGAAATCATATGATACTTATCATTCTACTTCTGAAATTTCACTTAGCATAATAGACTATAAGTCCATCCATGTTGTTGTGAATGACAAAACCTCATCCCTTTTCATGGCTGTGTAATATTTTATTATGTATATACACCACATCTTCCTTAACCATTTGTTTATTAATGGGCACTTAAGTTGCTTCCATAGCTTGCCTATTGAAAGCAATGCTGCAATAAATGTAAGGGGTCATGTATCTTTTCAAATTAGTGTTTTGTTTTGTTTTGTTTTGTTTTGTTTTAAACTGGGTAGATACCCACTTATTGGATCATATGCTATTTCTATTTTTAATTTTTTGAAGAACCTCCATACCATTTTCCACAGTGGCTAGAGGAGATTTACTGGTATATTCATATGAATTATATACATATATTTAATATTACTAACAACCTTAACTCTTTGTGTGGTTAACTAGTGGGAGGAACCAATCTGCTATCTTTTCCTTCACAATTGGAATGGCACTTCTTCCTTCTTATTGCTTTATGCCTATAAGTTACTACCATTTTGGATGTTTTGGGGCAGTTTTGTTTGCTTTTTTTGCAGCCTCTATCCATTTTGTTTCAAGGGTGAAGTAGCTTTGCAAATTGCTTATTTTACTTTTTCTATCCTTTGTTTTTGATATTAAGCTTATTAAAAATAAAGTTTTTGTAACTAATTTCTAGTTTTTCTGAAAAATAGAGACCTATAAAATGTGTAAGGAGAAAAAGAAGAACTGAAAGACTTTGACCCTGGATAGATAAGAAAAATGTATAGACAATTGTAAATTTTAATTACATTTTCTTTTTCAAGAAGGAAATTCTCTTTTAATTTTTCTTTTATTTCACAAAAAGAGAAATTTAGTTGGAATGTGTGAACTTCTCACGAGATTAACCTTAGAATCAACAAAATGTATTTCTCAGTTTAAAATTCCATGAGGTACATCTCTTGGACAATGCAGTTTAATTAGTTCCTGCATATGTGTTTACCTAGGTCAGTGAGGATTTCTTAGATCTCAGTCATGCCAAAATTACTTTTAAAAAATATTTTTATTTTCTTAGAAGGGGTGGAGTAGCAGAGGGCGAGGGAAAGAAAGTCTTAAGCAGACTGGCACTGAGTGCACAGCCTGACCTGGGACTTCATCTTGAGACCCTCTGATCATAACCTGAACCAAAACCAAGAGCAAGCACTCAACCAACTGTACCACCTAGGCTACTCACACCAAAATTACCTTTATTTTATTCCAAAGAATTTGTTAGAACTTATAAGGAATTTTTTTCTTATTAAAATATTTTTCTTGCTAAAATATTTGTACTTATGAAAAATTTACTGTTTTTTTTTTTGTGAATTTCCTTAAACATCTTCAAGTGTTCAAGAACTTGAGGTAAGGGGTGCCTGGGTGGTTCAGCTGTTAAGCATTTGCCTCTGGCTCAGGTCATGATCTCCAGGTCCTAGAATCAATTCAGGATCTCTAGTACACATTCCATTTAAGATATTTTTAAATGCTAAAGGAGGAGATCTAAAGATAATCTTTCAAAATGTTCTGTCTTAATGGATAACTCTTTTCTAAGTTTTGGTTAAGTATATTTATTAATGTATAGAAATTCTTATCTAGTGTAGTTCTTAGTTTCTGAAATTCAATGTGATAATTACTATTGTTGTGTTAGGATTTTACATAAGCATCAGCAGATCATAATGTTCACTTTTTTAATCCTTTGAGTAGTGATTATGGAAGGATGAACAAATAAAAATATGGTTTATTTTCTCCAGAGCTGGGCTATTCTATCTTGAATTTCTATCGCATTATTTGACAAGACATCATTATGTTATATCCAAATTCTGTATTTTGGCTTTTCGTTTCTTTCTATTGAAAACAGATCTGGTGGGGGGGGAGTTGAACATTTGCCATTTGATTTTTTTTTTTTTTTTCTATTCTGTATTTCTGTCTCTCTACCTTGGTCACAATTTCAAAAAAGTTTTTCATTATACTTTAGGTTTATTCCTTTAGATTCTAAGACTTTCTTTGGGAGGGTTATCAGATCCAATTTGAGTTTTGATCTAGCTTTTTAGATTCTTTTGAAATCTAAATAGTGAGTCAATTGTTTAAAAGTTTCTCTGTTTTGGATTTCCCCATCTGGAATATTGCATTGATTTCAGAGAACATTTCTTAGAGCATGAACTATTACTTTCACTAATTTAATTGGGATGCCTATATACTTATAGTTCATTATGACCAAATGCAGTATGAGAAATAGATTCACATACACATACACAGCTAGATAAAGTCTCTCAGAGGTCACAGAACAGGAAGACTCACTGAAAAAATTAAATAAGTTAATCTCATTTATTGTTCAATGTATTTTAAACACAGAAAGAAGCAAAGGGGAAAGATAAGGAGGGTGGTTACACAATTAGCATGCAAACAGGGTTGAAATACCAGACTAATTGAATCTTTATACAACGCATATATATTCTCTTCCCCTTTGCTTCATCAAGATTTCCTACTCTCAGTAAGGATATAAGAACCAGACTTAAGGTTTAAACAAGGTAAGTCAGCAGACAGAAGGTGCCTGGAACTAAAACATTCTAGCTGTTTTGAAGACTTGAAAACTAGTATGCCTGAAGCTGAAGCTCACCATTTAGCCAGATAAATGGTTATGGGCTTTATACAGAGGAGGATATATGGGGGGGTAGTTGTTGTCATTGATACATGATGGTTAAAAACTTCATGATTATTTACGGATTCATGCAATTCTTACATTTTCAATATATCATATATAGTTGGTACTTTATGTACCTAATTTATTGTGTTAGAATTCCTCAAATACTTCATGATTATGGATTCTTTCATTATTCCTTCCTGTGTTGATCACTGAAATTCAGTTCTTACTTTATGTTTGGCTTAATGCACAAGCTACTTTTCTCTATATTTAGGTTCATGCAACTTCTTATGTTTTGTTTCATTTTTATTTCAGATGTTTGTTTCGGTTATTTTTATGACATAATTAAATACTCGTAAATAATATAATGAACACAAATTTCATTACAACTTGCAACCCTGTTGTCCCACTGCAGGTTATTTACCCAAAGGCAATGACTATGTCATGCATCAAGAGTAATAATGTAAATATTATTTACATTAATAACAGGGTGGGGAAGAACAACAAAGGTTTGACAATAATAGACTTGGTTAATTGCAGTGAAAATGAATACATTATAGTGATCTACAGCAAACAATGAATTTCACGAACAATGTTGAATGAAATTGAACAAGAATTGAATGTATGAATCAGTTTATGCAAATTTCAGAAATGAAGGACTCTAATTTATGATATTAGAAATTGGCTGCTGGTAATATTTTTAGCCAATTAGTGCCTGGAAGGGGGAATACACAAAAATGTAGTTTCTGTAGTTCTGGTAATGTTCTTCTTAATCTGGGTGCTGATCATACATGTATCTTTTATTTGTAAGGGAATAAATGACCATGAAATCCTCAGATTTTATGAGACTTTGTAATAAAATATAAAATGCCATATAAACAAAATGAAATTTAGTATTTTGTATGATTTTATTCATAGACACTACTAAAAAAAGGATTACAAGAAAACTAGAAAAAATATGTTTATTTCTGGTCAAAGGATTTTTAAAGCTAGATTTTTTCATTCTCTATAATTTTTAAATTTTATGAATATTTCATATTGGATATATATTACTGTTACTATTTTAAAAATTCCCAACTAAATTTCTACCAGAAGCCCAATTAATGAATTTACAATCTCAAAATAACAACAGATATGTAAAAAGGAGAGATGTGAGCTAAAATATTCTAAACCTCTCACTTCCCATATAAAAGAATAAAGATTTGTCCTATTAGTAATTTTGGCCCCATAATATCAGTGAATATAAACATGCATTTGAAAAAATTCAAAGTAGCTAATACTTAAAGTGCATCAGGTTGTTTACGCTCAACCATAATGAGGGAAATAAGCTTACAGTGACTGAATATAACATGAAAACCTCTAATGAAAAGAAGGGGAAAATAGCACTTCTTTTGGTTTTTGTTCTGTTTTAGTTTTATACTCCTGCTCAACTCCTCACCTGCCCAGTTATATTGAGGTATAATTGATATTTAACACTGTGTCAGCTTTAGATATAAAACATGATGATTCTATGTATGCATATATTGTGAAAAAATCACTGCAGTGTTTCATTAATATCCATCACTTCACATATGTACAATTTTTTCTTGTGATGAGAACTTTTAAGATCTACTCTCTAACTGATAATTTTCTTAATATGCTTTCTTTTGAAATTAAATTAAATTAATCTATTAAATTTTATATAATAATTTTATTTATTTGTTTGTTTGTTTGTTTTCCCAGTGTTCCACGATTCATTGTTTATGCACCACACCCAGTGCTCCATGGAATACATGCCATTTCCTTAGGTACTTGTTCCATCAGGTACTTTAGAAATTTCCTTGAATGCCATTTTTTCAGTGATGCTTTCCCTGAATCTTTAATTTTAAGTTGCAATACCTCCCATCCTACTTCTCATATCCTTTTACATCCCTCCATTTTTCCTGTTGCACTTACTACAATTTGACAAGTATTTTGCCTATTATTTTGTTTTGTTTTGTTTCAATCACCTCCCCCCCCACTAAACTGTCTGTTCATTATTGAGAAATGTAGCCTAGGAGATATTTATTATGTACATGATGAATGAAGATGTGCTAAGAAATATATTAAGATGTACTAAGAAAGAGAAACCAAAGAAATTAAAAAAAAAAAAAGACAAATGGGAGTATTTGTATTTTAAGGACATCTGTCAGTCTATATCAGACAAAAACAGATATGAAACCAGATGATATAATTAAATTAATTCATATTTTTAAATTAATCAAAAATGTTAATTTTTTGCCTGAATGAAAATAGTTCCTAATGCTGGTCTTAAGTTCAACTTAAAAAAGAAAAAAATGTAAGGGGGATACCTCAAAAACTTCTGGTTAGTTCTTATTTAATATGCTTTCTGATATTAGTTATAGTATTATGAACTCATCACTGCCTGGAATTTTTCATATAATACATTCAATTTAAACCATTTGAGAAAATATGATTGGTCTGGTAGTCTTAGATTCAGAATCGTATACTATAATCATTGTGGGTCCATACCTAATAACCAATTTTCATACTTTTGTAAAAATTGATGATTAAAGGAATGAAACCATTAATCCTCATAATTCTCAGCAATGGGATTATTTTAGTTAAAGCCTAATGTGATCTAAAAATTGATCAAATTGAGTTTAGTTTGCTTATTATTATAATAGTTCAATGTGCTATATATATATATATTTTTTAAAGATTTTATTTATTTATTTGACAGAGAGAGATCACAAGTAGGCAGAGAGGCAGGCAGAGAGAGAGAGAGGAGGAAGCAGGCTCCCCACTGAGCAGAGAGCCCGATACGGGACTCGATCCCAACACCCTGAGATCATGACCTGAGCCGAAGGCAGCGGCTTAACCCACTGAGCCACCCAGGTGCCCTCAATGTGCTATATTACATTTGTTTATTGACATGCTCATATTTTCACAATTATTGTAGTAGATTAATTCATATCTGTTGAATTATAAATAAATGCTTTTGGGAAGTCTAGATTTTAGGGATAGTTATTCACTGTAAAGAACGAAATCAAGATAATTTGTGACACTGGTAAAAATACATTTTGCAATATAAAGTAGTGTTTAACATAATTTCAATATTAGTGTTGATGTAAATATTTACACATGAGGTTTTATCTTCCCTGTATTCTATATATTTACACAGTTGTGTTAGTCTAATTAACCCAATAAATATTCAAATGCTGATGATATGGTATTTGAAGATGGGCATACAGTCTCTTCTTGCCATAATTAACAATGAAATAGGGGAATAGGTACAGACACATTAATGTATATAAATAAAATATTTTAAAAATTACAAAATATAAATAATATTTAAATGAAAAACTACAAAATAAGGGAAGTGGCAATGCAAATGAGTGTTTCAAGTCCATGTACTGTCCTTCATTAGTTATAGAAAATTAATGTAGAATATTAATATACTTATTTAGCTTCATAATCATGGGAAATGATAAGAAAATGCCTAGTTCATGCAAAGCTCTTAAAAATTAAATGTTAACCATTATTAAGATGCCTGTATCACTCAGTCAATTAAGTATCTGGCTCTTGATTTAGTCTCAGGTTATGATCTCAGGATCTTGCGACTGAGACCTGTGTCTGGCTCAACAATCAGCAGGGAGTCTTCTTGAGATTCTCTCTCTTCCCCTCCTCTGCCTCTCCCCTCCCCACTTGCTAGATCTCTGTCTATCTCTGTCAAATAAATAAATCTTAAAAAATTAAATGTCAACCATTATTGATACTATCATTACAAACTAAATAATATGAAATTTCAATATCCATTTTGGTTATTAGACAAGGCAATGGGAGCACATAAGGAATGCAGAACAAGAATGTGAGGAAAGGGGCGCCTGGATGGCTCAGTGGGTTAATGCCTTTGCCTTCGGCTCAGGTCATGGTCCCGGTGGTCCTAGGATCGAGCCCCACATTGGGCTCTCTGCTCAAAAGAGAGCCTGCTTCCCTTTCTCTCTGCCTGCCTCTCTGCCTACTTATGATCTCTGTCTGTCAAATAAATAATAACTAAAATCTTAAAAAAAAAAAGAATGTGAGGAAAGCATCAATTGTCGAGTGGGAGAAATGTATTTAATTACTGATGGAATGGGGGTAATTTTGACCTTTTTGTTTACTTGTACTTTTTGTTTACACATATATATGTATATATATATATATATATGGCATATATACATGTATATATATGTGTATAGTTTTTGTATACACACACACACACACACACATATATATATATATATATATATATATATATATATATATATTGAGAGAGAGAGAGTGTGTGCAAGCAGGGGGAAGGGCAGGAGAAAGAATTTCAAGCAGTCTCACTGCTGAGTGCAGAGTCAGACAGGAGTCTCAATCTCACAACCCTGAGATCATGACCTGAGCCAAAACTGAGTCAGGCACTCAACTGACAGCCACTCAGACACCTCTGCTTGTGCTATAATTTCAATTCAAAGGAGAACTATGTTTTAAGAATTCAAATTAGATGCTGATTTTAAAGTAGATTAAGGAAGAAAGACAGAAAATATGAATTGACGACACACTACAATTTCTACATTAGTCTGGATGAAAGTTCTGTCTCTGGTAAAAATGGAAAGAGAGGATGGCTGGGGAAATAATGTGAAAAATAAACTACAGTATAGAGTTTGGACCATAGGATAAATCACACACACACACACACACACACACACACACAATCTAAGCGTTCTGCTTTGATGAAATAATGAGTAATGGGAAGGGAAGCGTCAAAGGAAAACAAAGAGGAATAGGTAGTTTGCAGATCATCTATTATTTATTTCTTCTTGAGGGCAATCTCAACATCAGAGCTACTTTTCTATGTAAATTTATTTTATAATTTTTCTTACCCTTAAAGTAGTTAAACTTGTCCAATGAGCCATTGTAAATAGAAGGTTTTGTGACTTTATATATATATAAGAATTCTTAGAATGTGTTAACATTTGGGCATCTTAATCTTGGTGTGCACAGAATCATCTCTTGATAAATAATATCAACTAGTTCCATTTAAATTACATGTTCTATTCAAAATGTGTATTATATTGCCAGATCTCTATCCTATATCATATAGTCTTACAAATGTCTACCTAACAACTTTTGGATATTATAAACATATCAAAATATGACAAAATTTAAACCATTTAGGAGCACCTAGGTGGCTCAGTCGGTTGGGCAGCTGCCTTTGGTTCAGGTCATGATCTCGGGGTCTTGGGATGGAACCCTTCATTGGGCTCCCTGCTCAGCAGGAAGCCTGTTTCTCATTCTCTCTCTACCTTTCCCCTGCTTGCACTCTCTCTCTCTGATAAATAAATAAATAAAATCTTAACAAAAATTTATTCTCTTACCTTATTTGCTATTTTTTAGTATATTTTAGATTCTTAAACAGCACTCATTTTCCCAGGCCAAAATATTAAATATATATTAAATATTAACTTTGGACTCTTTCTTTCATATTCAACACCTAGTCCATACATCTAATTGATTCCACCTTCAAAATAAATCTTCTGTCCATTTATTTTGCATCACTTTCAACACTAATACCCTACTCCATCATCTTTAACCTAGATAAGTTCAAGAGTCTTTTAGTTCTTCTTTTCATACTCTTTTTTCCTATAGTTTATGTCACACAAAGGAACAAATGTTTCTTTTAATGTTGAATTCAGAGCATGTCAGTCCCTTGTTAAAACTCTCTGGTGGCTTCCCATAACAACTCTAATGTGGAAGTATTTGATAATAAAGACTTTTTTTTTAATAAGATCTAACTTTATATTATAATTTACCCACCTAAGATTATTCTCAACATACTATACACTACACACAGTGATACAACAACTGATGCACATGGTCCCTGAGGATGGGTGCAGTGACATTTTAAGAAAAGCTCCATAAGAATTTTAAAACTGATTGGAGAAGTGTCTGTCCATATCTTCTGCCCATTTTTTGATATGATTGTCTGTTTTGTGTGTGTTGAGTTTGAGGAGTTCATTATAGATCCTGGATATCAACCTTTTGTCTGTACTGTCATTTGCAAATATCTTCTCCCATTCCATGGGTTGCCTCTTTGTTTTCTTGACTGTTTTCCTTGGCTGTGCAGAAGCTTTTGATGTTGATGAAGTCCCAAAAGTTTATTATCACTTTTGTTTCCTTTGCCTTTGGAGACATATCTTGAAAGAAGTTGCTGTGGCTGATATCGAAGAGATTACTGCCTATGTTCTCCTCTAGGAGTCTGATGGATTCCTGTCTCACATTGAGGTCTTTTATCCATTTTGAGTTTATCTTTGTGTACGGTGTAAGAGAATGGTCGAGTTTCATTCTTCTACATATAGCTGTCCAGTTTTCCCAGCACCATTTATTGAAGAGACTTTTTTCCACTGTATATTTTTTTCCTGTTTTGTCGAAGATTATTTGACCATAGAGTTGAGGGTCCATATCTGGGCTCTCTACTCTGTTCCACTGGTCTATGTGTCTGTTTTTATGCCAGGACCATGCTGTCTTGGTGATCACAGCTTTGTAGTAAAGCTTGAAATCAGGTAACATGAGGCCCCCCTTTTTATTTTTGTTTTTCAACATTTCCTTAGCAATTCAGGGTCTCTTCTGATTCCATACAAATTTTAGGATTATTTGCTCCAGCTCTTTGAAGAATACTGGTGGAATTTTTATCGGAATAGCATTAAAAGTATAGATTGCTCTAGGCAGTATAGACATTTTAACAATGTTTATTCTTCCGATCCAAGAGCATGGAATGGTCTTCCATCTTTTTTTGTCTTCAATTTCTTTCATGAGTATTCTGTAGATCCTCAAGTACAGATCCTTTACCTCTTTGGTTAGGTTTATTCCCAGGTATCTTATGGTTCTTGGTGCTATAGTAAACTGAAAGTTATATGACATAAAGATAAACCTTTAGTATGATAATTAGAAATATTACATTAAATAATTCAAAAAGGATATGAATGTTCCACAAGAAAGGTAATGTATAAGTACATATTCTGTAATAGATAATTATACATATAACTTTGCTCTTGTCAAGCAAATAAAATAACTTAACATCTAGATGTGTATACATTTCCTGAGGGGTGATGTGTATACATGGTGTTTTGTATTTAGAGTAGCATTGTTGAAAAGGAGAAAATCCCGAGGCATGTAGACAAGAGTTTAGTTTATGCACTTCAAAGAAAGTTAATTGTTGAACTTGTCATGTATATCAAGAACTATGATAGGTCAGAGATTTTACCCACTCAGAAACTAACAAGTTAGCTTGCTACAGTTTCATAAATGCTGCCAGAAGACATGAGACTCCTCGGTCAGCAACAAAAGAATTTATTACTCATTGTACAGCAAGCTGCGTGATCTTTAAGTTCACATGGGTTTCCTTTGCAACCTAAGTAAGTGCACATGAGTAACATGAAATGGACCAGCTGGGAAGTCTCCACAAGCTGTTTGTGTTTCATCTAAAGGATTGAATGCATGGAAAACCTTCAATCTTATAAAAGGGTTGTTTTTATAAGCAGCTTTATAAGCAAAGCTGTCTGAACTTGGTCCTATAAAGAGACATTACCTTTTTTTTTTTCCTGGTCAGGAAAATATTCTGCCCCTTTCCCTGGAGGTGGACATATCTATACATTCCAAGCATGTTTCCTATACACACATTCTTGAAAATACAGTGTAGGACAAAAACTCTCCCAAGATGTACAAAAATGTCATGGAGAATGGCCATCCAAAAACATAAAACATTTTATTATTTGCTTAAAAGCTATTGTAAAACATTTTGATTGACATTCATACAAGAGAAAAATAACTGATACATAGTCTAAGACTCCTGAGAAACTAATCTCAACTTTTGTGTTGTGATCTTATCCTATTTTAGGACTTTAATTATCAACCCAATGATTCCCAAATTTAAATCTCCCAATTTTAATTTGATATAGATAGATCATCAGAGTTTCTGTGTATATTATATGATAATATAAATTTAGTTGCTTGAATTCTGTTTATTTTTGAGCACTTTAAAGTTTAATAAATTTCATTATGCAGCTGAAAGAATCCATTCCTATTAACCATTGAGTCTTTGCACCAGATCTCCTGTATAATCTGTTCTAGTAAACCATTAGGAATTAGGTTAGTAATCTAAATTTATAAGGATTTTAATACATAGTGTTGTAAATATTATATTTACATATATGCTACACATACACGATGCATGAATTTGACATTTCCTTATTTTATGAACCAAGGTAACAGTTTAATACTTTTTAATTTTTTAATTTTTAATTTTATTTTTTAAATTATTTTTGAATTTGACCTTTTCAAATGAAGAAAAATAATTTTTTTTAAAGATTTTATTTATTTATTTGAGAGAGAGAGATCACAAGTAGGCAGAGAGGCAGGCAGAGAGAGAGAGAGAGAGAGGAGGAAGCAGGCTCCCTGCTGAGCAGAGAGCCTGATGCGGGACTCAATCCCAGGACCCTGAGATCATGACCTGAGCCGAAGGCAGCGGCTTAACCCACTGAGCCACCCAGGCGCCCAAGAAAAATAAATTTAAAATCTTCTTAGAGAAGAAAATTACTATATAATACACACTCTCATTGAAGCCACTCAATTTCATAAGGATTTATCTGTATGATACAGATATAAGCAACACTTATTGAGAATAGTTGGCTGAATAGAGAGCCAAATTTGCACATGGAAACAGCACTTTGATAATGAAGCTGAAGTTAAAAGAAATGAAGTGGACTGGCCAATCATGAGTGGTAAGGCTGGATCAGAGCCCATCTTTATTCAGTGCTTTTCCCATGGATGTGAACACACTTTTCACAATGTCAATAGTTGTTCCTAGTAATGTATTAGGAAATGATATATGTGCTAACTTCAAGCTCAAACTTACTGATTTTTACATGTATAGAGCACCATTCAAAAATAATCTTTAAGCAATTTTATATCTATTTTCTCAAAACTGTCTATGTAGGTAAGAAATAAAATAATTTCCTTTCTATAGATAAATGGCTCCAAAGAGCTGAATCACTGAAATATAATAGTGGTCTTGAGTTCCAGTTATAATATTTTTCCATTAAGCCTCTCCATCTGGTTAACCAAATAAAAATATTTAAACTATTGATATATAAAGGACTTGTGATAAAATTAGGAGTTAAAATTGTAACTATATTATCCAATGAGTTGGAAATTACTTATTTAATTATGGAACTAATATAAAGAGATATTGGGGCACCTGAATGATACAATTTGTTGAATGTCTGACTCTCGGTTTCTGTTGGGATCATGCTCTCAGGGCTGTAGGATTGAGCTCCACAATTGGCTCTGTGTTCATCAGGATGTCTGCTTGGGATTCCCTCTCTCTCCATCTCCTGCTCTTCCCATCATTTGCATGCTCTCTCTCTTTCTCTCTCAAATAAATAAATCTTAAAAAAAGGAGAGAGATCATGTGTGTTGGCACTCCCCTGTCTAAAACAGGCAAGGTCAAAAAAGAGTAAAGTAGAGTTAGAAAATTATGAAAGTCACAGATAAAAGAAAACATTGACCAATGAAGTGCTCTTTGAACATCCTGCCTTGTTGATTTTTGCCATCTAACTGGTGTTAGGTGGCATCTCATGATTTGAATTTCCCTGATGACTAGCAATGTTGAACATTTTTTTTCATGTGTCTGCTAGCCAATTGTATGTCTTCTTTGGAGAAATGTCAGTTCATGTCTTCTGCCCATTTTTTTTTTTTTTTTTTTTTACTGGATTATATGTTATTTGAAAGTTGAGTTTGAGAAGTTCTCTATAGATCTTGGATATCACACCTTTATCTGTAATATCATTTGCAAGTACCTTCTCCCATCTGGTGGGTTGTCTTTTAGTTTTGTTGACTGTTTTCCTTTGTTGTGCAGAAGCTTTTTCTTGATGAAGTCCCAAAAGTTCATTTTTGGTTTTGCTTTCTTTGCCTTTGGAGACAAGACTTGAAAAAAAGTTGCTACAGTCAATGTTGAAGAAGTTGTTGCCTGTTTTCTTCTCTAGGATTTTGATGGATTCTTGTGTCAGATTGAAGTCTTTGGAAAACAGTATGGCGGTTCCTCAAGACATTAAAAATATAGCTACTTCATGACTCAGGAATCACATTTACCCCAAAGATACAGAGTTAGAGAAAAGGAGGGGCACATGCACCCCAATGCTCATAGCAGCAACGTCCACAATAACCAAACTATGGAAGGAGCCAAGATGCCCTTCAACAGATGAATAGATAAAGAAGATGTGGTACATATACACAGTGGACTATTACTCAGCCATTAGAAAGGATGAATACCCATTATTTGCATTGACATGGATGGAACTGGAGGTGATTATGCTAAATGAAATAAGTCCAGCAGAGAAAGACAATTATCACATGGTTTCACTCATATATGGAATATAAGAAGTAGCACGGAGGACCATAAGGGGAAGGAGGGAAAATGGAAAGGGGGGATTCAGAGAGGGAGACAAACCATGAGAGACTATGGATCCTGGGAAAAAAAAACTGAGGGTTTCAGAGGAAAGAGGGATAGGGGTATGGCATAGCCAGTTAATGGGTATTAAGGAGGGCACATGTTGAAATAAGCACTGGGTGTTATACACAACTAATGAATTATTGAACACTACATCAAAAACTAATGATGTACTATATGGTGGCTAACTGAACATAATAAAAAAACTCTGAGCATCATAGCATTTCATACAGCTTGTAAAAAATTTGAAGAACTTAGGAAACCATGATGGTAGTATAGATATAGGTATTTATAAAAAGTAGCATAGATAATTTTTGAATTGGATAGCTAGTCTTTAAAATGTGTGTTAGGATAGGGTGCCTGGGTGGCTCAGTGGGTTAAAGCTATTGCCTTTGGCTCAGGTCATGGTCCCAGGGTCCAGGGATTGAGCCCCACATTGGTCTCTCTGCTCAGCAGGGAGCCCTCTTCCCTCTCTCTCTCTGCTGCCTCTCTTGCCTGCTTGTGATTTCTGTAAAATAAATAAATAAAATCTTAAAAAAAAATGTGTGTTAGGGAAGTTAACATGATGTCCCATGGTGAAGGAATCCTAGAACACATGGAGTATATTTTTTATCATTAATTCCATGTTCCCAAAAACAAGACAAAAATTCAATATTTATCCAACAATTAAGTGTAATTCAACTCTGAATCTTTTTATCCTGAAAGAAAAATTTTTGAGCTTCATGAATGATTATAACTAGAAAAATCCACCTGCCTTAATAATCTGTTAAACAAACAAACAAACAAAACAAACAAACAAAAAAACCCTTAGGACCTTCTAAGCTTACTCACTGATTAAGTAAATTCCTTGAAACTGCTTTTGTACATTACCAACTTTGTCAACACTCTAGTATTATTTGATGTGGAGTACACCAACACACTTAGTGTATGCATGCATGCATAATTTTGAGTTCTGTTGTTCATTTATTAGTTGTTGTGGACCTTTCTGTATTTCAGCATAAACCTTCACAATTTTTAAAATTTTGGCAGAGGAAAGAAACTGGAATGTTTGTGTTCTATAAGGTAAAAAACCATGTTTTAGATATCCAATTTTATGTGAAGAAATTATTTTTGTTCAAATAAATAACTTATAACTTTTTGTTTCATTTTAAAGAAAGAGCACCAGATGATTTTAAGTTTTGATTAAAATCTTGATTTGGGGAAACAATTTTAACTTTCACTGTGTATCATATTTCATATGAAATATAGTTATAAGTTATTTATTTGAACAAAAATAATTTCTTCACATAAAATTGGATATCTAAAACATGGTTTTAAAATAAAATGAAATGGTATTATGACTATATAGCTTTAATTATAATGAAAACATTTTAACCAAAAGCTACAAAACAAAGAGAGACATTTATGGAAAATTTAAACATAAATTTAGATATTCCTCTGAATTCTAAATGTTTCATTGAGTATCAGAAACCACCAAAATTTTAGTCTTTTACTTGTATTATTCTGTATTCACATTCTCTGCATTTGATTGGATGCCTGGATTTTATTTCCTTTTCTGTATGACATTTTCCACAAATTAATATGACTGGTTGCTGCTTTTGGGATTGAACATCCTTCTGGGTGTTCACTGTTAGTCCTTATGCAACAGTGAGAAACTTCTTACACCAGAGAACATTACTTACTTTCCCTTTGAAAGAAAAGTGGAGCATGTGTGTGTGTGTGTGTGTGTGTATGTATATATATATATATATATTTTTTTTTTTTTTAAAATCACAACTAGACTAGGATTTTATGCCCATTTTACAATAAAGACTCCCTTAACTTATAAGCATGATGCCACTATAACTTTTAATGTTCAGGTTAAAGAGTAGAGTAGAATCATGTTTTCACCATTGAAACAAACAAACAAAAAGTTAAGGGAAGAAAGTACAGTTATTTTGTTTTCTGCTCTCCTTGAGTGTGAATATCTTGGGATGAATAACTCTATAGTAGTCTTTTCCGTATTTTTATATACCTCTAGCATTTTTGGTCCCCCAAAAAATAAACAAAACATCCAATATCACTAGTGGCAACAAATGTTAGATGTGTTTAATTATTACAACAATATCAGATAAAAGGACAAGTGAATTCTACAGAAAAGTGTCATCTTAGTGATTTTTAAAATGCACATTTTTATTTGCAGTGATATACCTATTGGAAACAGGAAATCCATTTTTTTGTGAAAATAAAACATTCAGTTAGAAAAGTTTATTAAAGCATTTAGTCAACAGATTACTTCTGTAACCTTTGTTCTGTTTGTGAGAAACATTTATATGGCTGTTTCTAAAATCTATAAACTGATATACCAAATTAAAATGAGCAACACAGATTGGTTTTCATACACAATAGCATTTTTATGGACTCTCATTTCTTCATAGACCACTTAGCTGTAAATAATCCATGCAAATAGCAATTAGACCTTTCCTGGTTTATGCATATAAACATAATGGTTATTCAAGGAACACAGAAATGCTTCAAGCAATTTTCTACGTAAAATATGCATATTTAAAACCATATGTTTGAAAGTTTCAGTAAATGATTTTAAAATGAACTACTACACAATTCAGAATGGTAATGTTCTGTATGTATCTTTGTTATGCAGAATCAGGTCAACCTCTACTTACCACAGCAAACATGTTAAAAACCTGTTGAATTTTCTATTACTATCTTAATGTATTCTAAGTCTATTATAAAATGCTTAAAATTTTCTTTCTTAGTTATGAATAAGAGATAAAAAAATGAAGATGTTCTTTTAACCATAGTGCAATTATATAAATTAAGAAATTAGCATTGATATAATACTAGTATCTAATGCAATGATTTTACTCAAATTTTGGCCTTTGTCCCATTGATGTCAGTTAACCGCAAAAGAAAGAAAATCTGGTTCTGGACTTAAGCCAGGATTTTATCTTTTCTTTAATTATTTCTCTTTACTCCCTCTTAATCTGATTTTTCTTTGGTCTTTTTTTTAATGCCACTGATAGTTTATAAGACATATTTCAATTTATATTTGTCGGATGTTTCATCAGAATTAGTTCAGATCAGGTTTTTTTGGCAGAAATACTAAAGATGTAATGTTTTGTCCTTTTCTGAGCATGATTACAGAGTGAGCATGATTTTTACTTATCCCATTATTAGTGATAACTTTTCCACTGATGTTGACTTCTGCTCTTATTATTTTTTTCTATTGCTAATTAAAAACTATTTGGGAAGTATTGTGCTGAAAGTTAACTAAGATTGATTCTTTATTTTGGCCTTGCAAAGGGCATCAACATTAAGTGTCTGAAAGGATGTTAAGCCCATTGTGCAGTTATTCACAAAGGCTTTAAGGTTTGTGTTGAGTAGAGATGAGGAATAATGCAGAAAGGGATCTTCTGTAACACGAGTGTGGGCAGAATGTAACAACAAAGATAGGAGAGTTGGACTCTTTTTTGAAAAAAAAATGACTTTGCTTTCTTCCATTAGTCTTTTTATTTTCTGTGAAATAGATGGCAGTTTGATTTAAAAAGGAGAGAGAGAGAGCAAGCAGATGTTAGAGACTGGATGAGAGAAAAAGGCTATCCCAGGAATTTTAGAGAATTTATCACTAGGGAAAAAATAAGTCTGCCTAACAGAAATACTACACCATTTGAGATGTATGAGGATCTCAGTTTACATAGAATGAAAACAGTGAGCATGCCTGTTTAGCTTTTTTTACAATCAGGTTCTTCTCCTTGGATGCTGTCAATGAACATGAAATGATCCGGTTTCAGAGTTAGAAATTTAATAATCAAGTATAAGAAATGTGGAAACGGTCAAGACAATGGTGCACAACAGTCTTTCTGTTACATAAAGAGAAAATGAAGAAATGACAGGTGTACTAACATTTAAAAGGTGATAATGTCTTTGACACAAAGTACTGGTAGAATAATTCTGGATAAATAATACAGAATACTGGGATAAGTAATTTTGATAAATGGAAGGAGATAGACAGTATTTACATGTTTTAAAGCATGACCTTGGAGATGATACAGTAGTTGATAATATATACATGCACACACACACATACACTCATGTCAGTAGGATAGTGCAAATGAATTAGGATGTGGCTAGTCTTATGACAGTTTGACTTTTATTAGAGGAAAAGTAATAAATAAATATCCTGGCAGTCTCTGTGAGGAGGAAAAGAAGGGGGAACCAAACCTCGCCGAAAAGCCTGTAGGTTTTATAGTCATTAAAATGAAGGAAAATACATATTCAACATTTGATATGACTTCAGGGGAAGCACTATCCAAAAGGTATAACCAGAACTATTAAACACACTTTTATTTTCACTTAATTGTAGCTCTTATTCCATCTTTATAGAGTATTTGTTAAAAGTTCTCAGAAAGTATTCTTTGGCTGGTGTCATTATTCTGATAAATTGAGACAGTCCTCATGAGCTATGTTCCCTAACAACTGTTCTTTCTCCCATTCCACATCAATATAATATTAAGCTAAACTATTGCCACTAAAATAACCAGAAATATAAAAAAGATATACTTAAAATAATACTAATACTTAAGAAAATATATAAGTAAATAAAATGTGATGTTAATGACTTTTACTATAAATGTCAGTTAAAAAATCAATTGTACTAGAGGCACCTGGGTGGTTTAGTCATTAAGTGTCTGCTTTCAGCTCAGATCATGATCCCAGGGTTCTGGGATCGAGTTCCGCATCTGGCTCCCTTCCTGGCAGTAAGTCGGCTTCTCCTCTCTATCTCCCACTCCCTCTGCTTGTGTTCCCTCTCTCGCTGTATATCTCTCTGTCAAGGAAATAAATAAAATCTTTAAAAAATTCAGTTGTAGTATTTAAAATATTTGGAGAGGGAATAGGAGAAGAAGAAATAATGCTTTTGTACTAATGCATCTTCATGAAGACTAAAATGTTCATAAAAAGCAGAATGGAGCAGTAAATTGTGGATTGCTAGGCATCAATGCAATGAATAAACTACAGCTATATTCACGATGTGGATAAAAGTCACAAACATTTGTAAGGAAGAGTAGACAAGTCATAAATATACAGCCTGGTGAATTATTATAGAGTGACATGGAAAGTCACCTCAAAGATCAAAAAGTAATAAGTATAAAGGATAATAAAATTAATCACAAATTAAATCTAAAATAAATAACACATTTTCCCAGTGAGATTGACAAAGACACGAGAAGTTGAAGAGAAAGTTAAGGAGAGTTGATAATTCAACACCCTTTATTTGGGGATATATTTTGTTTTAATTGTGATAATGAGGATACTAGTCACTATCTACCAATTCTTTAAATGTCCTTTTAAGACTTAATAATCAGACTTCTAGAAATGTATTATATAGAAGTATTCCACGTGTAAATTTTGTAGTAGCCAGGCATAAAAATAACTTCATGCCCATTAGTAGTGTGACAATTAAACTAGCACATATGCACAAAAAATTCACTCTTAATAAGATAGACATAAAATGTATAATATATTGCACTTTATAAAATATATATGACATATTTAGAGTGAATTTTGTTTACTCTTTGAACTTGTATTTGATGAATTACATATTTTGTTTTATTGTTCAGTAGTTTATTGACAAATTAACTAACCTTTCTTTTATGCCCATTGCACTTATTTTTAAATCATTCAATTTTATCTCTCTACTCTATTAGCATATTCATGTAGGTAATATCTTTCTTTTGTAAGTTAAAAATTCATTAAGTTTTCTAACAACTTTGTCCAAATTTCTGAGTTATATATCTACTTCATTTATCTGCTTTTTATGTCAAATATTTATGTGAATTTTTTCTATCCCAGTTTAATTATATTGAATAAACTTAAATGTATACAATAATATATTAAAATTCAATATTTTGAGTAAAACTAAGCAACTTGCTATAATTTCAAGGAGTAAAATTACCCACTTACTTTAAAACCTAGAAAGTATTGGTCTAATTATATTTATTCTTCTATTTTTATTATTTTTAATTTTTTATTTATTTTTTAAAATCTTCATTATATATATATATTTCTCCCATCCTCCCACCACCACCTCTCTGGTAACCATAAATTTCCTCTCTATAATTGAGAGTCTGTTTCTTGTTTTGTCTTTTTTTCTTCTTTGCTCATTTGTTCTGTATCTTAAATTTCCACATATGAGTAAGGTCATATATTCATCTTTCTCTAACTTATTTCCCTTAGCATACTCTCTAGCTTTATCCATGTTGTTGCAAATAGCAAGATTTCATTCATTTTTATGATAAATAATATTCCATTGTATATATTTATATACACCACTTCGTCTTTATCCATTCATCTATCAATGGACAGTTGAACAGCCTCCATAGTTTGGTTATTGTAAATAATGCTGCAATAAACATAGAAGTATGTATATCCCTTTGAAGTCCTTTTGTATTTTGGAGGTAAATACCCAGTAGTATGCTTACTGGACCTTAGGGTAGTTCTATTTTTAATTTTTTGAGGAAGTTCCATACTGTTTTCCAGAATGGCTCCTGCAGTTTACATTCCCACTAACAGTGCAAAAAGAGTCTTTTACCTCCACATCCTTGTCAACATTTGGTTTTGTGTCTTTGATTTTAGTCATTCTGTTGGATGTGAAGTGACATCTCACTGTGATTTTGATATGCATTTCTCTGATGGTGAGTGACGTTTAGCATCTTTTCATGTGTTTGTTGGCCATCTGTATGTCTTCTTCGGAGAAATGTTTGTTCATGTATTCTTCCCATTTTTTAAACTACATTATTTGTCTTTGGGTATTGAGTTTTATTGGTTCTTTGTATATTTTGGATAATAACCCTTATTGAATAGGTCATTTGCAAGTATGTTGAGGTATGTTCCCACTAGACCATTTAGTTTTGTTAATTATTTCCTTCATTCTGCAGAAAATTTTTATTTTGAAGCAATCCCAATAGTTTAAGTTTGCTTTTATTTCTCTTACCTCAGGAAACACATCTAGAAAAATGCTGCTACAGTCAATGACAAAGAAATTATTGCCTGTGCTTCTTTTTAGAATTTTTATGGTTTCAGCTATCACATTTAGATCTTTAATCCTTTTTAAATTTATTTTTGTAAATGGTGAAAGAAAGTGGTCAAGTTTCATTCTTTTACTTGTAGCTGCCCAGTTTTCCCAACACTATTTGTTGAAGAGAATTTTTCCCACTAGGTAGTCTTTCCTCCTTTGTCATAGATTAATTGACCATATAATCGTGAGTTTATTTCTGAGCTATTTTGTTTTTAGGATTTATTTGTTTATTTGAGAGAGGGAGAGAGAGGGGGCATGAGTGGGGGAGGAGCAGAAGGAGAGAGAATCCTCAAGCAGACTCCCCACTGAGTGTGGGAGTCCAATGCAGGGCTCAATGCCAGGACCCCAAGATCATGAACTGAGTCAAAATCAAGAATCAGATGCTCGACTGACTGAGCCACCCAGGTGCTCCAACTAGGTTTTCTGTTCTAATCCATTGATCTCTGTACCTATTTTTATGCCAGTACCATATTCTTTTAATTACTATTTCTTTGAGTGTAACTTGAAATCTGGAATTGTGATACCCCCAGTTTTGTTTTTCTTTTTCAAGATTGCTTTGGCAACTCCAGCTCTTTTGTGGTTCCATAAATATTTTAGGGTTGTTTGTTACCAGTTTTATGAAAATGCTGTTGGTATTTTGATAGGTATTGTATTAAACATGTATACTGCTTTTTGCATTATAGACATTTTGACAATATTTGTTCTTTCAACACTTGACCATGGACTCTCTTCCTATTTCTTTGCACCATCTTGAATTTCTTTCATCAGTGTTTCATAATTTTCAAAGTACAGGTCTTTTACCTCTTCAGATAAATTTATTCCTAGATATTTTATCATTTTGGGTGCAATTGTAAATGGGATTGTTTTCTTAATTTCACTTTTGCTACTTCATTTTTAGTATGTAGGAATACAACAGATTTTTTGAAAGATTTTATTAATATATTTGACAGAGAGAGACAGTGAGAGAGGGAACCCAAGCAGGGGAATGGGAGAGGGAGAAGCAGGCTTCTGCCTGAGCAGGGAGCCCAATGCAGGACTTGAACCCAGGATCATGACCTGAGCCAAAGGCAGACATTCAACAACTGAGCCAGCCAGGTGCCTCTACAACAGATTTTTTTTACAACACATTTTTGTACATTGATTTTGTATCCCGTGACTTTACTGAATTCATTTATCAGCTCTAGTATTTTTCTGGTAGAGGTTTTAGCATTCTCTCTATATAGTATCATGTTATCTGCAAATAGTGACACTTTTATTTCTTCCTTACTCATTTGGATGCCTTTTATTTCTTTTTGTCACCTAATTGCTGTGGGTAGGACTTCCAGTACTATGTTGAATAAAAGTTGTGGGAATGGACATCTTTACCTTCTTCCTGATCGTAGGGAAAAAGCTCTCAATTTTTCACCATTGAGGTGATATTAACTGTGGGTTTTCATAAAAGGCCTTTATTATGTTGAAGTATGTTCCCCCTAGACCTAATTTGCAGAGAGTTTTTATGAGGAATAGATGTTGTACTTTGTCAAATTTTTTTTCTGCATCTATTAAATGATGGTATTGTTTGTATCCTTTCTTATTGATGTGATGTATACGTTGGTTGTTTTGTGAATATGGAACTACCACCCTAGCATTCTAGAAATAAATCCCACTTGATTGCAGTGTATGATTTTGTCAGTATATTGTTTGATTCTGTTTGTTAATATTTTATGGAGAATTGTGTATATTCATGCAAGATACTGGCCTGTATTCTCTCTCTGCCCTGTGTGTGTGTGTGTGTGTGTACGTGCGCGTGTCTATCTGGTTTTAGCATTAAGGTGATACTGGCTTCATAGAATGAAATTGGTGATCTTCCTTCCTGTTGTATTTTTTTGGAATAGTCTGAGAAGAGTAGGTATGTTTGGTAGAATTTGCCTGTGAAACCATCTGGTCCTGGATTTTTGTTTTTTAGGAGGTTTTTTGATTACTGATTCAATTTCATTGCTGGTAATTGGTCTATTCAAATTTTTTATTTCTTCCTGCTTGAGTTTTGGCAGGTTATGTTTCTAGGAATTTACGCGTTTCTTCTAAGTTATTCAATTTGTTTGCATACAGGTTGTCTTAATATTCTGTTACAATTATTTGTATTTCTGTGGTGTTGGTTGTTACTTCTCCTCTTTCATTAGTAATTTTGTTTACGTGAATCCCCTCTCTCTCTCTCTTTTTTTTGATGAGTTTTGCTGAAGGTTTAACAACTTTGTTGATCTTTTCAAGGAACAAGCCCCTGGTTTTATTGATCTATTATCTTGTTTGTATATCATTTATTTCTTCTATAATCTTTATTATTTCCTTCCTTTTTCTGAGTTTGAGGTTCATTTGTTGTTTTTCCAGTTCCTTTTAGGTGTAAAGTTAGGTTGTTTACTTGAGAATTCACTTGCCTCTTGAAGTAAGCCTGTATTGCTATATATTCCCTCTAGAACACATTTGCTGCATCCCAAAGATTTCGTACTACTGTGTTTTCATTTTCATTTGTTTCCATGTCGTTTTTTTAATTTCTTTTTTGGTTTTTTGGTTGACTCTATTCATTGTTTAGTAGCATGCTGTTTAACCTCTATGTATTTCTCCTCTTTCCCAAATATTTCTGTGTGGTTGATTTCTAGTTTCATAATGCTGTGGTCAGGAAAGATGAGTAATATGACTTCAATATTTTAAAATTTGTTAAAACTTGTTTTGTGGCCCAATATATAATCTGTTCTGGAGACTCTTTTATGTGCATTTGAAAATAGTGTGCATTCTGCTGTTTTAGGTTGGAATTTTGTGAATATGTTAAATTGATCTAATCCAAAGCCAAAGTGTTATTCAAAGCCATTGAATCCAAAGTGTTATTCATAGCCATTGTTTCCTTGGTGATTTTCTGTTTTGATTATCTGTCCTGTGATATGAATGTGATGTTAAAATCCCCTACAATTACTGTATTACTGTTTATTATTTCCTTTATGTTTGTTATTAACTGCCTTATGTATTTGGGTGCTCTCATATTGGTTGTATAAATATTTCCAACTGTTATATCTTCTTGTCTGATTGTCTCCTTTATTATTATAAAGTGTCCTTCTATGTCTCTTATTAGTCTTTGTTTTAAAGTTTGTTTTGCCTGATATAACTATTGCTACCCTGGTTTTCTTTTGACATTTGTTAGCGTGATAAATATTTCTCCATCCTCTTACTTTCAACCTTTAGGTCCGAGTAGGCAGCATATAGATAGGTCTTGTTAGGTCTCATTTTTAAAATAACATTAGTATAAGCTTTATCTATATGAGTATTTATTTATTTATTTATTTAAGAGAGAGAATGAGCAGGGGAAAGGGTAGAGGAAGAGAGAGAAGCTCAAGCAGGCTTCACACTAAGTTTCTCTAGGTTTTATCAAGCATTTTGGCAATTGATAACAGACATTTTTGGCTGGCAATAAAAATGATTTTATTTTTGATGATTTTTGGCTGTCAGTAAAGAGATAAATTTAAAAAAAAACAGAGGAACTAAATTTATAGGACTTTATAATTAATTTTGTGACATAAACAAGGAAGAAGGTAATGATAACCTGAAATTTTCTGACTGTATCTAGTGTAGAAGATAATACCAGAATATTGATTAGAATGAAGTAGAAGAGAAGATTTAATGGGTAATTTGAAATTTGAATTTATGTAAGTCTGGCATCATGACAGAAACCAAATTTTAATATGGGCATTTACCACAGAAACTCATACTCAGTATATTCCTATTATACTTGTTCTGGTGACACCTGGGTGACTTAGTTGGTTAAGCGTCTTCTTTCAGCTCAGATCATGATCCCAGAGTCCTGGGATTGAGTCCCACATTGGGCTCCTTACTTAGCAAGAGACCTGCTTCTTCCTCTACCTGCCACTCCCCCTGCTTGCGCTTGGTCTCTCTCTCTTTCTCACAAATAAATAAATAAAATCTTAAAGAAAATAAAGATACTTGTTCTGACTTTTAATGTCCTTGTAATGATGCAATGTACATTAGTGCAAGAGTAAAACACAAAACTTGAGATTCAAATAGTTATGGAGGTCTACTGAAATGAATAAGGATACCAAATTTGCAAGAAATTGTACTTCCTTTATTGATCAGTATTTACATTTTTTTAAAAGATTTTATTTATGTATTTGTCAGAGAGAGCAAGTGAGAGCGAGCACAGGCAGACAGAGTGGAAGGCAGAGTCAGAGGAAGAAGCAGGCTCCCTGCGGAGCAAGGAGCCCGACGTGAGACTCGATCCCATGACGCTGGGATCAGGACCTGAGCCGAAGGCAGCTGCTTAACCAATTGAGCCACCCGGGCGTCCCAGTATTTACATTTTTAATACAGTGAAGTGAACAATAAAAGAATCATTAGATGATATATCACAATGCACTGTCTACTTACATGTCTAATGATATAATCTGACTTATAGTAGTAAAAATAGTATCAAAATAGTATCAAAAATAGAATATTTTCTTACTCTGAATTTTCATTTTCTATCACTGTTCACATATATTTATAATTGGTTTTTCTTCAATTCTTCTATAGACTCAAACTGATTTCATTACGATTCAATATATGAATTTGCCTTAATGTTTATTACAGTAGGGGACCTCTATATCTGGCAGCTATTGTCTCAGATTCTAAGTGATCACAGATTTCCATTGATCCAAGAAGAACATTACTTCATAATAGGGGTTGCAATTCATGATGACTCCAAAGTGATGTCTTGGTAAAATTGGATTTCTATATTTTCAAAATCATTATCTGGACATGTTTAAAAAGTTGAAGAGGTTAAAATTTATGTATGTTATAAATTTAACAGAAATGAATTTCTTTGTGGGAACTATCTGATCAACTTAAGAATGCTACTATTGGAAAGTCTTTGACTGTTTCCTGATTTAAAAAGTTCATCAAAACATTCAGCTAGCATATTTGGCTTTCTCTGATGTTTCTATAATCATAATATTGATATATGAACAGAATCTGTGCAAAAACAAAGGTAGATAAAAGTTGGGAGTTAAAAAAATGTCTTAAAGAACAATAATTATTTTTTTTATGACTTAGAATTTTTATAGGGTAATTTACCATGCTAAGTAAAATTTTCAGTCATTCTCAAATAAAAAAAATGAAACTTCCTAAGAGATTTGAGAGAATAGTTTTTTGTTGTTGTTGTTTTGATTTTGTTTTTCTCTTGATAGAGCATATATTTATAAAACTGAACAAGAAGTGGGTATGTGTCTCAGTCCGTTCCATATCTAACTTTGGCTCAGCTCATATCTCCAGGTCCTAGGATTGAGTCCTGCATTGGACTTCATGCTCAGTGCAGAGTCTGCTTATCCCTCTCCCTCTCCTCCACCTCCACTCCTGCTATATCTCCCTTAAATAAATAGATAAAATCTTTAAAAAAAAATGATCATGAAGAGTGTCCTTTGCTATATATCTGAGTTCAAGAAGCTAGTTTTGTAATCTTGAAAAACTGTCAAAGAAAACACCATCAAAAAGAAAAATAACATAGATCAATGGAACAGAATAGAGAGCCCAGAAATAGACCCTCAACTCTACAGTCAACTAATCTTCGACAAAGCAGGAAAGAATATCCAATGGAAAAAAGACAGCTTCAATAAATGGTTCTGGGAAAATTGGACAGCCACATGCAGAAAAATGAAATTGGACCATTTCCTTACACCACACACAAAAATAGACTCAAAATGGATGAAGGACCTCAATGTGCAAAAGGAATCCATCAAAATCCTTGAGGAGAACACAGGCAGCAACCTCTTCGACCTCAGCCGCAGCAACATCTTCCTAGGAACAACGCCAAAGGCAAGGGAAGCAAGGGCAAAAATGAACTATTGGGATTTCATCAAGATCAAAAGCTTTTGCACAGCAAAGGAAACAGTTAACAAAATCAAAAGACAACTGACAGAATGGGAGAAGATATTTGCAAACGACATATCAGATAAAGGACTAGTGTCCAGAATCTATAAAGAACTTAGCAAACTCAACACCCAAAGAACAAATAATCCAATCAAGAAATGGGCAGAGGACATGAACAGACATTTCTGCAAAGAAGACATCCAGATGGCCAACAGACACATGAAAAAGTGCTCCATATCACTCGGCATCAGGGAAATACAAATCAAAACCCCAATGCGTTATCACCTCACACCAGTCAGATTGGCTAAAATCAACAAGTCAGGAAATGTCAATGCTGGCGAGGATGCGGAGAAAGGGGAACCCTCCTACACTGTTGGTGGGAATGCAAGCTGGTGCAGCCACTCTGGAAAACAGCATGGAGGTTCCTCAAAATGTTGAAGATAGAACTGCCCTATGATCCAGCAATTGCACTATTGGGTATTTACCCTAAAGATACAAACGTAGTGATCCAAAGGGGCACATGCACCCGAATGTTTATAGCAGCAATGTCCACGATAGCCAAACTATGGAAAGAACCTAGATGTCTGTCCATCAACAGATGAATGGATCAAGAAGAAGTGATATATATACACAATGGAATACTATGCAGCCATCAAAAGAAATGAAATCTTGCCATTTGCGACAACATGGATGGAACTAGAGCGTATCATGCTTAGTGAAATAAGTCAAGCAGAGAAAGACAACTATCATATGATCTCCCTGATTTGAGGAAGTGGTGATGCAACATGGGGGTTTAAGTGGGTAGGAGAGGGTAGGAGAAGAATAAATGAAACAAGATGGGATTGGGAGAGAGACAAACCATAAGTGACTCTTAATCTCACAAAACAAACTGAGGGTTGCTGGGGGGAGGGGGTTTGGGAGAAGGGGGTGGGATTATGGACATTGGGGAGGGTATGTGCTTTGGTGAGTGCTGTGAAGTATGTAAACCTGGTGATTCACAGACCTGTACCCCTGGGGATAAAAATATATGTTTATAAAAAATAAAAAATTAAATTAGAAAAAAAAAACCTTAAAAAAAAAAGAAAAAAAAAGAAAAATAACCCCAGATTAATCAGGAACAGAGAAAAAAGTGAGAAAATAACTCTTGTAGCTATAGCTTAACAAGTCACTACATCTATTTCCAGAACTATGTTACATGCATATACCTACTGCTTCAATAATTACTTCTTAAGAAAGATTGATATAGAAGAAGAATAAAAATAAGACAAATTGAATGCACACATGATAATATTCAACTTAGAGGAGAATATTATTGCATAACAAAACAAATTCTCAATACATTTTTGAATGAATTTTATTTACTGAGTTGTAAACATTATACAAATCGCATTTATCAAAGAAAGGTATTAAGCATAATACATTGTGTTTCTCTTTAGAATAAGCACAAGATGTGTGCATCTTTTTAAATGTTCACAGTACCAAAATTCTACCATTTACTCAAGATCTCTTCTACCATAAAGTGTGATATTTAAATAGATAACCATGCTGGTACACTGATTCTACATTTTGAAGCTGTTTTTAAGAGAAATTACTTTTTCCAAGTTAATTGTTAGGAACATATGCTAGTGAAGCAAAATAAGTTCTGAATAAGATTTATACTTTATCCAACAGGAGAATACAATTAGAGAGTAATCTCTGGAAGTCATTTTTAAAATCCCACTTTACACTCCTGTGAATTTGCCTTTGGGAAGACATAGGATAGAATGTATCTTCTTGGCAAAAATACAGATATTAACATGTTGTTTTAGGCAGATGTTGTCCCAGATGTAGAAGAAGATTTAAGATGCGCTCTGGCCAAGCAACAGAAATTACTCTCACAGATGAGTAAGCATCCATACCAAACACACTGTTACCAGCCTGTATTTGTGTGTAACAGATAATGAAAAACCATCTGTCCATTGCAGTAATTTGCCAAAAGGACAACCCAATATACTACTTGATTTCTCTATATTTAAAAATAAAATAACAAACAGTATCTCTTATCACAGCTCTTTTTTTTCCTGTAATATTTAAAATAAAGTGCTCTCCAAACACCTGGAAAAAAATGAGTTAGGGAAAGATGCATTTTGTGGTTCATAATGAAAACAAAACTTCTAATTTTCATGCAAAAGAAAATAATGTTTGTTTTTAGTAAATTCTTTTTACCTTTTTTTCCCAACAGTTTTATTTTTTAAGCAATTTTAGAATTACAGAAAAATTGAGCAGAAAGGGTTTAAAAATTTTAATGATGTGTATCCACCATCACAGTATCATACAAGATAATTTCCCTTTTCTTGCCCTTAATTTCCCCTATTATTAATATCTTGCATTCACGTGGTACATTTGTTAGACTTGAACTAATATTGACATATTATAATTAACATTTATAGCTTATAGTATATTTCTCTATGTTGTATACATCTATGAGATTTGCCAAATGCATAATGTCAAATGGTGACCATTACATTACAGAATACAGAATATTGTCATACAGAATAGCATCACTGCTCTGAAAACCCCCTGCACTCAGCCTATTCATCACTTTCTCTTAGCCCCCTCAGTCTCTGGACAAACACTGATATTTTTGCTGTCTTTATGGCTTTGCCTTTCCCAGAATACCCTATAGTATGTAGCCTTGGAATCACACAATATTTTTATTTTAGATTAATAATGTTTAGATCAATAATTTTAGATTGACATCTTCCACCTTGCGATATGCATTCACTTTTCCTCTGCATCTTTTCATGCCTTGATAGCTCATTTCCTTTTTATCAATAAATTTACACATACTTATATATCCATGATCCTACCACTTCCATCAAGATAGGTAGTGTATCTATAATTCCCCCAAACTTCTTTCTTCCATTTTTTTAAATAATACACAGACTATTTTTGAGAAGTTTTAGATTTACATAAACATTGTGTGAAAATATCCAGAGTTCCCGTAGACCTCCTTTGTGCAGCCCCAATTTCTCCTGTTATTAATATCTTACATTAGTGTAGGACATTTCTACAATTGTTGAGTCAATATTGATGCATTTTTATTCACTAATGCCCCCATTGTTTACATTAGAGTTAACTCAGTGTTGTACAATCTATGGGTTTTGAAAAATTTTAATGATGTGTATCCATCATCACAGTATCATACAGGATAATTTCACTATCCGGAATATCCTTTATGCTCCACTTATTCCTTCCTCCCCACCTTCTTTAAACTTCCAGAAAACACTGATCTTTTTATTGTCTCTATAGTTTTCTCTTTTTCTGAAGGTCATGTCTTTGGGATAATATAGTGCATGACCTTTTCAGAATTAACTCCTTTCACTTGACAGTATTCATTTAAAGTTACTCTTTATCTTTTGGTGGCTTGGAAGTTCATTTCTTTTTCTTGCTGAGCTACACTCCATTGTAGGGATATAGCACAGGATGTTATTCTGTTTCCTTATTGGAGGACATTTAGGTTGTTTCTAATTTTTGGCAGTAATGAATAAAACAGCTATACACACTGATGTGCAGGTTTTTGTATGGACATAAGTTTTCAACTTGTTTAGGTAAATACCTAATAGCCTGTGATTCCAAATACCTAATAACATGTGATTGCTAGATCATATGATTAAACTATGTTTATCTTTTTAAGAAAGTGCCAAACTACCCAAAAGACTCCACTCCAAAACTGCTAGAACTTATACAGGAATTCAGTAAAGTGTCAGGATATAAAATCAATGCACAGAAATCAGTTGCATTTCTCTACACCAACAGCAAGACAGAAGAAAGGGAAATTAAGGAGTCAATCCCATTTACAGTTGCACCCAAAACCATAAGATACCTAGGAATAAACCTAACCAAAGAGACACAGAATCTATACTCAGAAAACTATAAAGTACTCATGAAAGAAATTGAGGAAGACACAAAGAAATGGAAAAATGTTCCATGTTCCTGGATTGGAAGAATAAATATTGTGAAAATGTCTATGCTACCTAAAGCAATCTACACATTTAATGCAATTCCTATCAAAGTACCATCCATCTTTTTCAAAGAAATGGAACAAATAATTCTAAAATCTATATGGAACCAGAGAAGACCTCGAATAGCCAAAGGGATATTGAAAAAGAAAGCCAACGTTGGTGGCATCACAATTCCGGACTTCAAGCTCTATTACAAAGCTGTCATCATCAAGACAGCATGGTACTGGCACAAAAACAGACACATAGATCAATGGAACAGAATAGAGAGCCCAGAAATAGAACCTCAACTCTACAGTCAACTCATCTTCGACAAAGCAGGAAAGAATGTCCAATGGAAAAAAGACAGCCTCTTCAATAAATGGTGCTGGGAAAATTGGAGAGCCACATGCAGAAAAATGAAATTGGACCATTTCCTTACACCACACACAAAAATAGACTCAAAATGGATGAAGGACCTCAATGTGCAAAAGGAATCCATCAAAATCCTTGAGAACACAGGCAGCAACCTCTTCGACCTCAGCCGCAGCAACATCTTCCTAGGAACAACACCAAAGGCAAGGGAAGCAAGGGTAAAAATGAACTATTGGGATTTCATCAAGATCAAAAGCTTTTGCACAGCAAAGGAAACAGTTAACAAAATCAAAAGACAACTGACAGAATGGGAGAAGATATTTGCAAACGACATATCAGATAAAGGACTAGTGTCCAGAATCTATAAAGAACTTAGCAAACTCAACACCCAAAGAACAAATAATCCAATCAAGAAATGGGCAGAGGACATGAACAGACATTTCTGCAAAGAAGACATCCAGATGGCCAACAGACACATGAAAAAGTGCTCCATATCACTCGGCATCAGGGAAATACAAATCAAAACCCCAATGCGATATCACCTCACACCAGTCAGAATGGCTAAAATCAACAAGTCAGGAAATGACAGATGCTGGCGAGGATGCGGAGAAAGGGGAACCCTCCTACACTGTTGGTGGGAATGCAAGCTGGTGCAACCTCTCTGGAAAACAGCATGGAGGTTCCTCAAAATGTTGAAAATAGAACTGCCCTATGATCCAGCAATTGCACTATTGGGTATTTACCCTAAAGATACAAACGTAGTGATCCAAAGGGGCACGTGTACCCGAATGTTTATAGCAGCAATGTCCACAATAGCCAAACTATGGAAAGAACCTAGATGTCCATCAACAGATGAATGGATCAAGAAGAAGTGGTATATATACACAATGGAATACTATGCAGCCATCAAAAGAAATGAAATCTTGCCATTTGCGACAACATGGATGGAACTAGAGCATATCATGCTTAGCGAAATAAGTCAAGCAGAGAAAGACAACTATCATATGATCTCCCTGATATGAGGAAGTGGTGATGCAACATGGGGGCTTAAGTGGGTAGGAGAAGAATCAATGAAACAAGATGGGATTGGGAGGGAGACAAACCATAAGTGACTCTTAATCTCACAAAACAAACTGAGGGTTGCTGGGGGGAGGGGGTTTGGGAGAAGGGGGTGGGATTATGGACATTGGGGAGGGTATGTGCTTTGGTGAGTGCTGTGAAGTGTGTAAACCTGGTGATTCACAGACCTGTACCCCTGGGGATAAAAATATATGTTTATAAAAAATAACAAATTATAAAAAAAAAAAAAAAAGAAAGTGCCAAACTGTCTTCCATTTGCTTTTGCAACCAGTGAATTAATTTCCTGTTGTTCCACATCCTTGCCCACATGTAGTGTTGTCAGTTTTTGGATTTTTTGCATTCAAGCAGTTGTCCCATCGCTTTAATTTGAAATTCCCTAGTAATATTTGATGTTGAGCTTCTTTTCATATGCTTATTCACATTTGTATATTTTCTTAGATGAGGAATCCCTTTAGATCTTTTGCTCACATTTTCATTGAGTTGTTTGTTTTCTTATGGTCACTTTAAGAGTTTTTTTGCATATTTTACATACAAATCCTTTAACAGATATGTGTTCTGCAAATATTTTCTTCCATCTGTAGCTGTCTTTTCCTTCTCTTAACAGTGTCTTTCACAGAGCAGAAGTTTTCAAATTTAATTAAGTCCTATGTCAATTTTTCTTCTTTAATAGATCATGCTTTTCTGTGTTGTATCTAAAGTCTCTGCCAAATCCAAGGTCAGCTTGGATGTTATTATCTAAAAGTTATTTTCTATAAGTTATTTTCTAAAAGTATTAACAGTTTTGTATTTCTACATTTGGGTCATTGTCCATTTCAATTAATTTTAGTGAAGCTGGAAGGTCATTATATAGACTTATTACTATTATTGTTTTTTGCTTATGAATATCTACTCCCGTACCCTTTTATGAAAAGACTATCCTTTATCCACTGTGTTGTCTTTGCTCTTTTGTCAAAGATCAACTGTCTATACATCTGTGGTCTATTTTTGGCCTCACTATTCTCATCTATTGGTGTGTTTGTGTATTCTTTTACTATCACCATACTGCCTTGATTATTATAGCTTTATAGTAAGACTGCAGTACAAGAGATTTGGTCCTCTGATTTTGTTCTTAGTATTGTTTCAGCTAACTTGGGTCTTGTGCCTTTCCATATAAACTTTAGAAGCAGTTTGTCACTATTAAGAGAATAACTTTCTGGGATTTCAATTGCTATTGCATAGATTGCATAGAGTTTTTAAATTGAGAAAAACTGACATATAAATAGTGTGAATGTTCTTATATATGTACATAGAATAACTGTCTATTTTTTTAGGTATATTTTGATTCTTTTTTCCGAGTGTTGTAGTTTTCCATATGGAGGTTGGGTTCATATTTTGCTAGATTTATAACTATTATTTCACTATTTTTGTGCTAGTATAAACAGTGTTGTGTTTTAATTTCAAATCTCAGTAGTTCGTTGTTGGCATGCAAGAGTTATTAACAGTGTATCCAGCAAAAATGTAATAATTCCTTATTAGTTCTAGGAATTTTTTGATTGATTTTTTGTTTTTTTCTCCTAGAAAATTATGTTATATACCAAACAGATATTTTTGCTTGCTCAGTCTGTATATTTTTTCCCCCTTTATTGCAGTACAGTGTTGAATAGGAATGGAGGGAATGTACATCTTTGCATTGTTTCTGATCTTAGTAAGAAAGCTTCTAGTTCCTCATCATTAAGTATGATGATGTTTGCTACTGGTTTTTCTGAAGTTGTTTTTATCAAATTGAAGAAGGTCTCTAGTCCTACTTTGATAAAAGCATTTATCATCAATGTGTAAGATGTTTTTTCTATATCTATTGATATGATCATATGATTTTTCTTCTATAGCATTTTACTGTGATGAATTATATTAGTTGATTTTAAAATTTAAACAAATCTTGCATAACAAGAATCAATTTTACTTGGCATTAGTATATAACTTTTTTATATATTGGTGGATTTTACTTGCTAATATTTGTTGAAGATATTTGCATTTGTATTCATGAGAAACATTGGTTGTAGCTTTCCCCTCTTGTAATGTCTTTTTCTGGTTTTAGTATTACAGTAAGGCTAACCTCGCAGAATTAGACAGTGTTTCATATGCTTCTATTTCTGGAAAAGATTACAGAAAATTGGTATAATTTCTTCCATGAGTATTTGGTAGAACTTACAACTGAAAACCTCTGGACCTGGCACTTTATCTTTGGGAAGATTATCATTATTTAAATTTCTTTAATAGACATAGGAGTATTCAGATAATTTCTGCATCATTGTGTGAGTTTTGTTACATTGTGTTTTTTTTTTGACAAATTGGTCTATTTTATTTATCAAACTTTGAAGCATAAGGTAGTTCATAATATACCTTTGTTATGCATTTAATGTCCATGGAAGCGCTATTGTTGGCCTTTCCTCCAATTCTGATATTAATAGTTTGTGTTTTCTTTCTTTCTTTCTTTCTTTCTTTCTTTCTTTCTTTCTTTCTTTCTTTCTTTTTTCACCATGGATAGAGAGTTAGCAATTGTATTGATCCACAAATATTATTTGCATATTTTGGGTCACTTATAATTTTCAGTGTTGGAAAGAATACAGTTAGGTATGACATTTTATTGAAGATTTTTGTATTATACTTGCAACTGAGAGGATAATGTGTACCCTATAGAGTATATTAAGATATTGTAGAGGTTTGTGCAAGAGAATTCCAAGTTGTAGAGTTCCTTTTCATAGAAACTTGGGAGCAAATCATAGGGTAACTGCAGGTTAACTGGAACATAATATGCATGACAAGAATAGTAGTGCACATCATTAAAAAATTGGTGAGAGAGAATTTGTGGAAAGTTGTGAGTGAAGAGCCAAAAATGTGATGAATAAAATTCAGTGAATTTAAAAGTGAACCAATTAGTTGAGTTTATTTACTCTTTAGAAATAACTCACTTAAATAGAAATGATTTGAAATAATTTCCTTAACAAGAGTAGTACAGATTTTATATATTTGTTGGTTAATTATAATCAAATTATAGTTTTAATAAACACAGAGTTAAGCTAATTATCACAAGATTAGTACAACCTTTTAAACTGAACTTGTTTACCACTTAAACATATTTAAATAGTTTTCAAAAAACAAACTAAACATGAAATTAATTTTAACAAAATTAAATAGCTTTAAGGTTACAAATTAACAATATGGGGAATAAATAATTAACATTTGAATTTATATGAAATTGTTTTTTTCCTTCCTAAAAAACAGACTCATACAGAAATTCAACTTTATATTTACCTTTTGTAATAGGTATATATTCTTTTTGTTTGTTTAATTTTTTTATTTAAATTCAATTTAGGTAACATATACTGTATTATTAGTTTCAGGGGTAGAGTTTAGTGATTCATCAGTTGCATATAACACTCACAGCTCATTGCATCAAGTACCCTCCTTAATGACCATTACCGAATTCCCCCTACCTATCCCCCCATCTCCTCTCTAACAACCCTCCATATGTTTCCTAGAGTTAAGAGTCTTTTATGGTTTGCCTCCCTCTTTGTTTTTATTTTATTTTTCCTTCACCTCTCTTATGTTCATATGTTTTGTTTCTTAAATTCCACATATGAGTGAAATCACATGGTATTTGTCTTTCTTTGACTGACTTATGTTGCTTAGTATAAAACCCTCTAATTCCATTCACATCATTGCAAACAGCAAGATTTCATTCTTTCTGGGGTACCTGGTTTGCTCAATGGGTTAAGGCCTCTGCCTTTGTCTCAGGTCATGGTCCCAGGGTTCTGGGATCAAGCCTCATATTGGACTCTCTGCTCGGTGGGGAGCTTGCTTCCCCCTCTCCACCTCCTCTCTCTCTCTCTGCCTGCCTCTCTGCCTACTTGTGAGCTCTGTCTGTCAAATAAATAAATAAAATCTTAAAAAAAAAAAGATTTCTTTCTTCCTGATGGTTAAGTAATATTCTTGTGTGTGTGTGCATGTGTGTGTGGTGGGGTGGGGAGGTCAGTGTGTGACTTCTTCTTTATCCATTCTTCTGTCAATGGACTTCTTGTCTCTTTCCATATTTTGACTATTCTGGACATTTCTGCTATAAATATTGGGATTAATATGCCACTTCAAATCACTATGTTTATATCTTTTGGATATATACCTAATAGTGCAATTGTTGGGTCAAAGGGCAGTTCTATGTTTAATTTTTTGAGGAACCTCCGTACTGTTTTCTACAATTGCTGTAGCAGTTTGGATTCCCTCCAACAGTATAAGAGGGTTCCCTTTTCTCTACATCCTCACCAACATCTATATTTTTTTCCTGAGTAGTTAATTTTAGTCATTCTGACCAGCATGAGGTAGTATCTCATTGTAGTTTCTATTTGTATTTCCCTGATAGTGAGTGATGATGAGCATCTTTTCATGTGTCTGTTGGCCATTTGCATGTCTTCTTTATAGAAATATCTGTTCATGTCTTCTGCCCATTTCATGACTGGATTTTGTTTGTTTGTCTGTTTTGGGGGTGTTGAGTTTGATAGGTTCTTTATAGATCTTGGATACTAGCTTTTAACTTATCCCCATCTCACATTTAGGGTTTTTATCTATTTTTAATTTATTTTTCTGTGTAGTCTAGGAAAGTGGTCCAGTTTCATCTTTTTGCATGTGGTTGTCCAATTTTCCCAATGCAATTTTTTGAAGAGACCGTCTTTTTTTTTTTCCATTGAATATTCTTTCCTGCTTTATCCCTAAGAGTTGGAGGTCCACTTCTGGTAGTATAGTTGAGATGCTGATGGTGTCTATCACAGGTGACTCCTTGAACCACTAAGATATACTGGTGATTACTTATGTTAACTTTACTCTGAGGACCTACAACTATTCCAGATGGAGGCTGGTTGCAATTTCTATAAAATAACTTCTAAAAAGAAGGGCAGAAAAAAATTAGATGAATTACTGTCCTCATTACTACAGCTTGTCCCCAAACCACACCTGGCATTTATCATCTTCTTCCTCAACATTCATTCCAGACTTGCCTCACACTTGGGCAGCATTTCTGCTCATCTCATTGTTGCCTGGTGTCTTAAGGTAGACATAGATAGTTCTGGTGTCCAAGAAGTTTATTGCTCTGTCTTTCATACAGGGTCTTTTTCTATTTGCTTAGTGTGTTTTTGTTTTTGTTTTTTTGGTATAGATGCTTCTTAGTGAGCCATGATGTAAATAACAAAGATCTGAATGCTAGGTGCCCTCAGAGATTCATTCACCTGCTTTTTCTCTGGATTTGTCTCTGCTCTCCCAGTCCTGAATTTTCTAGACCCCTTACTGTCCATCTAAGTGAGCTATGAACTACTATATATTTATATAGTTCTCTCTTATCTTTTCTTATCTTGTTTATATTACATCTTCTTGTAGCTAGGTTGATTACCCATATTTCTAAGTTCAGTCCAGGTGCAGTGTTTTTCTTCACAAGTGCCTTTTAGGCCTGCCGTGATAGGGACTATATTATATATGTAGATGCATGCATACATGCATATGAAAATTTATATTTTATATATATTAAAATCAAATAATGTATATTAAAATTAAATATCAATTATTTTATTTTTATGTATTATATATTTATATATTTAAATAAATATATTTAGTTTTGAGGGAAAGAGAAAATTGGCTCACATAATTGTGGAGACCTGATATGTTGAATATCTCTACATGGTAGACAGGCACGTTGGAGACCAGGGAAGAGTAATAGCTTAAATCCAAAAACTGTCTGCTATCAGAATTCCTTCTTGCTTACAGAGGTCGTCTAATTTAATCAAGATCTTCCACTGATTAAATGAGGTCCAGCCACATTATGGATAGTGATCTGCTTTATTCAAAGTCTATCAATTTAAATGTTAATCTCTTCCAAAATCACCTTCACAGAAATGTCTAGAATAATATTGCCAAATGCCTGGGAAATGTTTCCTGACAACTTGACAAATAAAGTAAATCATCACAGGCACTAATTATCAAGTGCATCCTTCACTATCAGCCCACAGGGAGTCATTCACAGACTATAGTTATTAGGTGCAGGAAAAGAATGATAGCAAGACAAATATATGCATTGAGGAGGAAGGACGGGTTCTATCATTTTCAAATCGAATTATTTCAGCTGACACTAGAGTGCCCAATTTCATACCAGCATGTCATATAATTTCTTTGCCTTGGGTCATCTGGATCTGTTCAGACCCAATCCTGAATATGCCATTTCCATTGTGAAAGATTTATGCTGTACCCACACTTTTAGCTTAGTGGACCTGTGAATATTCAACACATGTCATAGAGCTTCTAGAAGAAACATACTCACTTAAGGTCTCAGAGTCAGACATGTGGTGTCCATTAATATTAATAGCGTGCTGGAAGCTGCTTTCTAAATTATAAATAATTTTTTTTTGAATATGGCATAGCCTAAAATCTTATGCTATGACTTCCATATTGGGGACAGCCAGAGATTCTACACAATGTTCTTATGACACTGAAAGTACCATATGGCCTTTACCAGGTCACATAGTCCACCTGTCAGTAATAATTGAACTATGACCGAACCTAGAGCAAAATCCTCTCTTGTGGAGGGCTCCACTTAAAACTATCCATCTTCCAAATACAAGCTACATTCACAAATGTTATATTCATCATTTGCACATTCCAAAGAAAATAATCAAGTACTGTGACTCTTTCTTATTGATAGAAGTGCAGCATACTTTAACTTCATTTCACTTTGGTAGGTAGACATGCCTTAGCGTATGCCATAAATCTGGGTCTTCTAAAACTTTTTATTGTGGCAGACCCATGAACAGTCTACATATGGCCCCTCATTGTCTTTGCACATCATACTGGGGCATCTCAAATGTTGATCTCTTTGTATTCTCAAGTTCAATTGCAAAATGCCATCATAATAATGAAACAGTGTCTTGTCAGCATTAAGTCAAGATGGCCAAATTTCACTTGTTCTGTATTTAGATAGAGATAAATAAGGCTTGCTTTGCCCTAGAGAAAGATCTTTGGTTAGTTAAAACTACTTTATATTCCATTTTGACAAAAATTAGAAGGAACATATTCACTAGACCAAAACACATTGCATCAGAACACATGTTGTAGGGGTGCCTGGGTGGCTCAGTGGGTTTAGCCTCTGCCTTCAGCTTAGGTCATTATCTCAGGGTCCTGGAATTGAGCCCAGAATTGGGCTCTCTGTTCAGCAGGGAGCCTGCTCCCCCCCCCTCTCTCTGTCCGCTGCTCTACCTACTTGTGATCTCTCTCTCTCTCTGTCAAATAAATACTTTTTTTTTTTTTTTAAAGAACATATGTTGCAGTAAAGATTCTACACTTACAGAGCAGCCACAGTTAAGACTACACCATCATCTCTCATGATAACCTAGTCTGGAGGGATACAACCAGTAAATTTCATGTGTACCTCTGGACTGATTAGATCTTTTAGGGTGGCATTAATGTCTGTCATTTTACTTGAGATGTGCTATTGTTTCTGATTTACCATGTTGGCTGTAGGAGTTTCAAAAGTTTCCAATTCTTCTGATATAAATTTTTATTCCTCCACACGAAGGAAACCAATGTAAAAGTCTGCCATTTTTCAAATAAATCCATGCCAACCATTTGCATAGGGACAGGAGAGAGAACTATAAAAGGGGTTTATAAACTCTATACATCCATTGCAAATTAGACCTGGCCCATGGCTATACTTATCACATCATGTTCATATACTCCCATTCTAGTGAGGAATATTGAATTTCATTTTGGTTCACCTGGTGTTAGTTTTAGCTGAGATATTCATAGAAGATTCTAGTTAATCCACTGCCCTCAATATGTATTAATCTTTTGTGGAATAGCTACAAAATATACTCCATGAGCATTTTAGGGTCATTGTTAAAAAGAATTTGTCCTTTTCTTCAATCAGCTGGCTCTGGATCTGAGAATTGGCTCAGTTCTGGAGATTGAGTTAGGCATCATTACTTTCTATTATAGCAGTAACTATTAGCCATTAGCACACCCACTCTTAATATTTTATGGTTTCATAAGGAAACAGACAAAACCCCCACATTTTGTTGTTTATCTTTAACATCCCTAAAAATACCATAACTCTATTTGCCAATACCACAGAACCCTGTAAGTCAAGGATATCTATTTGCTGTTGCAGTCTTGCTGGTCAATGCAGTACTTTTTGTCTGCCTTCTCATGGATGGATGATCCCACGTATTCTCTTGTCATCTCTTTTCTTATTTGACATCATTATTCTCAAGTTTGAAGCAGCAATTCTAACCAAATAGAAAACTATTTAACGGCATTTACTTAAATTAATAATGTCTTGATATCAATAAAATCTCACTGATCTAGATTTACGGTACACATCCTGTGATCCAGCACTTTCAAAATCAATTCCCAAGCATGTCTTCACGGTTCTTTATGGAATGTATTAGCTATACCATATAGATTTCTTTGCTGAATAATCATGTTTCTCCTTCTAGTAGGGTTATAACCACTTAGGCCATGGTGACTCTGTTTTAAGAGCATTAAGTGGGAAATGGGGAAACCATTAGATACACATAATCTTGTAAGATAGTTTTATTTCCCAAATGAAACCAACTGAATGCTCTGCAAATACTGAGAAAATGTTCTCTTCTAAAAATTGTGAAGGGACTATTCCTTCCAACCCAAAGTTTCAAGGATTCTTGGGAATAATTTTTAAATACATACAGAAAAATATTTATTTTTATTTTTTATTTTTTTATATTTTTTATTTTTTATAAACATATATTTTTATCCCCAGGGGTACAGGTCTGTGAATTGGGAGGGAGACATAGAGAAAAATATTTTAATCCTTGCTTCAGGTCTGCTCCCTTCATTTTAATGTCCTCACTTCATTTTAGGGGTCTTTCAGAAAATATCAGTTTGGTTTCCTGTAAAACTCTTTCATACTTAAAATCACTTCTAAGGCCAAATTTACAATAGAATCAGCCCTATCACTGCAGGACAAAACATTATTTTATTTTAGTTTTTGTTTTTTGTTTTTTTTTTATTTTTTTAACTTTTAAAAAAGATTTTATTTCTTTATTTGACGGAGAGAGAGAGAGCTAGTGAGAGTGAGAACATATTAATTTTTTTATTATTATTTTTAAAATACAACAAAATGTTTAATGAGCAAATTTGTCTTAGCAAATATGAAACTTCCACAGAGAGAAGAGGGACAGGGCCATGGGGCTGGGGTACAGGTCAGGGAGACTAAAGAGGAGAGTCAACTATGTAAGAAACCAGGGAGGGCTCGGGGACCAGAGGCCAGGAGGACGTGAGCTGTGGTCCTGGAAAGGGAGAAGGCAGGGTACTGGGCGGACAACAAAATTCAAAATAGTTTGGCCATAAAATATAAACACACTATGTTTCTACAGTGGGGAAAAGGAGGAGGAGGGGAGAAGGGAGAAGAAGAGAGGCTGTTCTGGGGAGGGTCTGTGGGGGTCCTACCCCGCCCCACTGAGCACCTCCTCCCCACCCAGAGGAAGAATCAGGCTTCCTTCTGAGCAGGAAGCCCAGTTTAGGGATGGATCCCTGGACCCTGAGATCATGACCTGAGCTGAAGTCACATGCTTAAGGACTGAGTCACCCAGGAACCCCCATAAGAGTTATTTTATTTATTTATTTATTTATTTTTGTTTGTATGTTTGTTTGTTTGTTTTAATTTTTAAAAATTTTTTAAATAAACATATAATGTATTTTCAGCCCCAGGGTTACAGGTCTGTGAATCTCCAGGTTTACACACTTCCCAGCACTCACCATAGTAAGAGTTATTTTAAATACTACTTTGAAATTCTTTGGCATTAAAGTTGTGTTCTAAATGTTCAGTTTGCTAAATTTAGTCTGATTTTTTCATACCATTGGGCTTCCATGGCAATTAGTAGCAGCCAACCCATTTTATAATAATGAAAATAACCATTGTCTCCATCTTCCAAACATCTAAGCAAGTACTATCCAGTATAGCCCTGCTACTCACATCCAATGCCAACCCCCACAGATGAAAGTGCTAGTAATTTTCATTGTAAAAATGCCAGAAAGCATCACACTTCACTTAGCTTCAACAAAGTTATTGGCATGTAGTCAGCACTATTAATCTCCCACCCTGTATGTCTACTGGTAGGAGTATTTCAAATACCAAGTGCCTGAGGCTGGGTTTCCCCAAACACAGACTTTAAAACAGAACTCAAAAAACATTCTGAGAGTTAGCTACAGGAGTCATCTATAGGTGAGTGGAGAAATGAAAAAGGAGATGAAGAAAATAAATTCAAGATATAAATATATGGGAACATATATATTAAAATATATGCATTTATATATAATATATAGATATACAATATACTATATATATGTATATAAATATATGGGAAACTAGGACTCTGTTTTGTTAGGGAACTCTGGTACACAGTATAGAACAAGGTTCAGTGTTGTCTCAAAGGGCAGATTTATGTTCATTGTCAGTGAAATTTACCTTAACTGCCCTATATTATCAGCTAAACTTACAGATGACTTATTAGGAAGTCATCAGTGTATATGAGAATAGTAAGGGCACCACCAGCTTTTGATATACCTATAATGCTAATATATTTCTCCTAATAATAATGATTTCATTTAAAAAAATGTGAAGTATATGTGATTGAGGCTAATTGCACATTAACTGAGTATCATTTGAAAATTATCTAGATTTTAATAAATGTAAAGATTAGTTATTTAATTCAAAATTTGTGTTCATCCTTTAAAAATATATTTCAAATATCAGAAGTTGCTGGGTGGCCCAGTTAGTTAAACAACTAACTCTTGGCTTTGGCTCAGGTTATGATCTCAGGATTTTGAAATTGATCTCCTCATCAGGCTCCACACTCAGTGTAGAGTCTCCTTAAGACTTTCTCCCTCTCTCTTTGTCCATTCCCACTGTACTCTCTCACTTTCTCTCTAAAATAAATAAATCTTTAAAAATTTATCATATCAATATTCTGTTTCTAGAAATATACTTTCAAGGTTTTATTTAAAAATGTAAAATTATGATTAAATAAAATTTCACAATATTATTTTCATATTGAAAATACTTAAAATTAAAACTTTTCTGTGATAAAGTCTAGAAGAGAAGGATGATAAAGTAGTTTTATGAAGTGTCTCTGTAACAAAGTCAAAACATGAATTTTGTGATGGTTAAGTTATTGTTTAAATTCTCTCAGAAGACTATGAAATCAACAAAGTGTAGATTCATGAACTTTTAAAAGTGACTAATGTATAAAACTTAAAAAAAACAATTTTAATTTATATATTTTATTTCAAATTAATACATTTTAGTGTAGAAGATATTATTTGCAAAGCAAGATACATTGTTTCAATTCACTTTTTTATTCAAGAAATAATTACTAAATTTCTTTGTATTAAATTGTAAGGAAGAAAAGTCATGGTCCTTTATGGAAAGATAAGAAAGGATAATGTTTGTTTTTATTTTGAGTAATGATAGTTGAAGATAATGAAAAAGGACAAATACAGAGAGAAAAATCCTTTTTATTCAAGAAATTGTACAGAGAGTAAAGCATCAAATTTATGTAGTTAGCTTTTTAAATGTTTGTTGTGAAGAACAATAGACAAATGGATTACAAATAGAACAGGAGTAGACAAATGAAGATTGAAGTCTAGAGCAAATTTATAAGCTTTAAGGAAGTATTCCATAGAGTGTGAGAGACGACTGATGGAAGAGATAGAGTGTATGTAAACAAGTCAATCCCATAAAAAGGCAAAATAAAGTATCATTGGGAAAATTCATAGAGAAACACGTCTCACTATGAGAGGAATTTTTATGGTAATACCTAGTGAGAAAGTAAAGATGAATGCATATTCCAGAATTTTTCTAAGGTTGGGGACAGAATGACAGAAGAGCTCTTATTTGATAACTTCTATATTTTTAGTGAAACAAGAAGCAAAGTAATCTGAGACTGACTAATTCAATTATTTAATGAGGAAAAAGTTTCAAAGAGAAAGGTATTGAATTCGTATTTAGATTATCAGAAAACCATATCAGAATTATTAAGAAGAATTGAAAGCTTTTATAATTTGAGATTGTTATCTTATTTTGAAAGGAGTTTCTCCAGCTTTGTCAGTTTCTGCCAAAATACTTGGATATATGTACATACTCATGGTTGAGTCATACAGGATGTTGTCATGTGAGTAAAATGGAAGAAAAGGAGCGAAGCTAAATCTATTTTCAAAAGATGATTTTATTTATGGGACACTGAGTCTAAATGATAAATAAGTATAGAAAATGTCATCAGAAAGTTGAGAATGTAATGGATTGAGGAATTAAGAGAGGATTTTAAAAATTGTGGTTAACATATTTGAGTAGCTGGCATAGGAAAATGTTTTTGGTTTAAATTTGGGAAGCTGAAGTTTGAGGGTTTTGTATAATAAAATCTGGTCAATGATAAATTCAAAGGTATTTGGAGTGGTGGAATTAAAAGGAAATGTATTAGTAATGAAGAAGAGGTAAAAAAATAAAAGAAGTCAAAGGACTAAGAAACCAAAATACATGAAAATAAATGTAAATTACTTCAAATTACAAAAAAAAATTCTAAGTTATGACTTAAGTGTATAAAACTTCTCCACAAATCAAATAATTAGGATTATCATCATACTTTCAAAAAGGAACAACACAAATTTATTGTGAAACCATGTTCCTGTAGTTGTAAACACTCTTCCCAACCATTCATAAGTAATCACCCTAAGCATCCTAATTTGTACTTAAGTGTAATGATCACATAAAATAATTATCTAAACTCTATGAGTAAAGTTTATCTTTATGTCTCCAAAATCTTTCATTTTATAATATGCATAGTTTTATATTCCATACGTAATACTGTTCAGTTCTTTATCCTTGGCCAGTGTGCCAGGGCCTACTGTGTAAGTAACTAAAGAGTTATGCTTCATCTAAAAAAGAAAACCACTAATATAAATAATTAGAAAAATATGTTAAACACAAAATATTTCAATACAATCTCATAGACAATAGTATTAATTGGCTTTAATGTGTCACACTCTGTATTTGTTTTTCCCGTAGAAAATTATAATACTTATTGCACCAACTGAGTAGACAAATCATTGAAAATAACACTATTTCCTGCCTCGAGTCAGAGAAAATTTTCATTATCATTCAACAGTTTAAAACAGTTTAAAAACGTCCTGTATTCATCTCCAGATTTAAAGAACATTTTGAGATGTAAGCTAGGTTGTGTTTTATTTTGTCTTTTTTTTTAATTTATTTTTTTATTTTTTTATTTTTTTATAAACATATGTTTTTATCCCCGGGGTACAGGTCTGTGAATCACCAGGTTTACACACCTAGGTTGTGTTTATTATAGGAGTTTTGTCATGTTTTACCATCTAAAATTGACCTTTCCCAAATATCATTTCAAAATACATAAAACAAACTTTTAAAGTAGGGTACTTTTCCTTTTGAATGTGAAATTTAAATAAATAGGATTCTAGGGAGTGTTCTTAATTAAAGTTTTTAATCTTGGTGTTTAAATTTGTTTTGGGGTGTTTATGTTAAAACAATTGCTGTCAGCAATCATTAATTTGAATAACAGTAAATGGTTCCTTGTGAGCCCTGGTTATCAAATCCTTATCATAGCAAATGAATATTTTGCATTCTCAGAAGTGCCACAAGGGAAGTTATGGATTATTGCAGGTAAAATAAGGCACACACAACTGATAAATTATTGAACACTATATCTGAAACTAATGATGTACTATAAGTTGGCTAATTGAATTTAAAAAAGAAAGACAGACTACTAGAATTTTTTCTTATTCTCACTTACCTTCTATTAAGTAGAATATTCAAAGTAATAAGTGTGGAACATTTGCCCTGCCTTCTTCTTGTTAAATTTTACCTTCCTAGCAGAGCAAGTTGGCAAACAAGTACAGAAATAGATAACCACGGGTCTAATTCTGGGAGAGGAGCTCAGCACTCATCAAACTATAATCTACAAGCACTAGGAGGATAATATAACATTGTGAATGTTAAACTGTAGTGATTTCAAATCATAGGAGATCTGAAAACTCCCTAATATTTCTCTGAATTCTTGAGCATTTTTTATCTTTAAATTCTCCTCAGACTCTGTGTATCTGCTTGCATTAGTCTGGTCACGGCCTTGATTCTTGTTAATCCAGATATCAAAGCTCCTTTTCCAATCTATCCCAAATCCACCCATATAAACAACTTCATATTTTTTTATTGAGTGAAACAATATATACTAAAATTCAAGGGAACTTGACAGTAAAATAAGGAAGACTGGATTTCTTTGTAAACATATGTCTAGTAAAAACTTCTGGTCCCTCACTGACCCTTCATTTTAGTACATTTTCTCTTATTCTGCTCCTTTCATATTCCCTGTTTTTCTTTCTTTCCTTTCTCTTCTTCAAAAGAAGCACACAATGTATTTTCCCTCATTTGTCTTGACCATCAGTTTAGCTATTCTCCTAATTCTGTTGACTGTTACATACATTTATTAAATCATGTATTTATTTTTTATTTAGGGAGCATAAGCAGGAGAAGCAGAGAGAGAGGAAGAGTCTCACACAGACTCCATTCTGAGTGTGGAACTTGAAGTGGGACTCAATTTCACAACCCTGAGATCAATACCTGAGCTGAAATCAAGAGTCAGATGCTTACCTTACTGAGCCATTCAGGTGTCCCTGTTATATCTTTTTAAATCCTTTTGTCTTTCCTCCTGTATTAATTTTAGAGGGTTGTCATAACAAATTACCATAACCTAATGGCTCAAAACGATGTAAACTTATTCTCTCACAGTTTGGAGAATAGAAATCCAAAGTCAAGGTGTTTGCAAGGCCATGTTTCCTCTAAAGGCTCTAAGGAATATTTCTTCCTTGTCTCTTGTAGCTTCTGGTGGCTTCTGGAATTCGTTGACTTGTGGATGCATAACTCCAGACTTTCTGCTATTTTCACATGACCTTCTCTTCTTCCTGTGTCTTGTGTTGTCCCTCTTTTATCTCTTATAAAAGCATTTATTATTGTTTTAGGACTGTAAAATACTTGATTTAGGGTATTTGAGTAATCTAGGGTGATCTTAAGATTTTTAACTTAATTAGACTTTCAAAGATTGTTTTTCCAAATAAAGTCCTGTTTACAGGTTCAAAGGATTAGGAAACAGGCCACTGTTCTGAGGACCACTATTCAATCCACTATGCCACCTTTCCAAAATGCATATTCAAGGGACTGCTTGTAAGATTATTTTCTTCCCTAAATAGTATCTATGTATGCTGAAAATTCATACCATAAAATTTTCATACCATAAAATTTTCACTCCTTTACAGTAATTCAGGTGTATGAAGTCTGGAAAACGTGGAGTTAAGATTAGTCTGTGATAAGGGCAAATGTGTGAAAATAGAAGCAACCACGGGAACTTTTATAGGAATTTGATTGTTAAGCAATTATTGCCAAAAAGTTGTTTGTAATTCTGACTTTCATAATCACTTTAACTTTCAATACTGAATACTGCTTAATCTTTTTTTTTTTTTTCCCCCTATCATTTGTGTGCTTTTAAAATATCTGACTCAGGGGTGTCTGGCTGGCTCAGTGGGTTAAGCCTTTGCCTTCAGCTCAGGTCATGGTGTCAAGGTTCTGGAATTGAGCCTAGCATTAGGCTCTCTGCTCAGCAGGGAGCCTGCTTCCCCCCTCTCCCTCTGCCTGTGTCTCTGCCTACCTGTAATCTCTCTCTCTCTCTCTCTCTGTTAAGCAAATAAAAAATAAAAAATCTTTAAAAAATAAAATAAAACATCTGATTCAGTCTTTGCTTTGTTCTTTTATTACAGGAAGGGAATCAAACTAACCTTCTTGTGAATATTGAGAAGCTGAGCACCAAAAAGGGGAACCACATAATCTACTCAAATGGTGCCTTTTTTTTTTTCTTTTTTTCCTCACTCTTCTCTAGTTAGGTAGAGAAGGGATGATCAAGTCTGATCTGTGATCACAGCTGAAGTTCATACAACTGTGGCTAAAGAATTCACAATGTTTAAACAGAGTCAGACCATGCTATAGGATATACCACTTTGTGAGTAAAAAACAACAGAATTTCATTTCGTGAACTGCTCAAAAACTGAATTCATCTTGTCTGTTATCTCATAATGACCTGCAGGTGTGTAGCTGACAGCTGACAGCTGCCAGAGCTCCACTTTGCAGGAAATGGGAATGTAGTGGTAGGCACGGGGTGGCTGAAGCACCAAGAATGTAGGATAAATGTGGTGACATACATGGAAAGAAAGAAAGGTGCATTTATCCCCAGGCGGTTACTTGGAAGCATCTCTCTCTTCATTTGGCTGGTAGTTACATGAGTGTGTTCAGTTTGTGACAGTTCATCAAGTTGTGTACTTACTTCCGTTTATGAATGTAAGTAAAATGTTAGAAACAAATATCTAAATTCAAGTATTGTTTTAAAGTAAATATTATTCTTTTGCCTAGGGCTTTTATTGTCTTCTAAATAAGGTTCTTCGTAAATTTCATGACAAACCATTTTGATATTTTTAAAATTGAAGACAACTTCCCTGCCAATGACACAGTATCACTTATCTTTTTTTGTAGAATTACTGTCTTTTTAGAAGTTAGGGTTTCAACCTAGTAGCAATAGTATCTACATAGACTCAGATAATAGTTTCTAATACCAATATCCTATAAAAGGATCCAAAGGGGCACGTGCACCCGAATGTTTATAGCAGCAATATCCACAATAGCCAAACTATGGAAAGAACCTAGATGTCCATCAACAGATGAATGGATCAAGAAGATGTGGTATATATACACAATGGAATACTATGCAGCCATCAAAAGAAATGAAATCTTGCCATTTGCGACAACATGGATGGAACTAGAGCGTGTCATGCTTAGCGAAATAAGTCAAGCAGAGAAAGACAACTATCATATGATCTCCCTGATATGAGGAAGTGGTGATGCAACATGGGGGCTTAAGTGGGTAGGAGAAGAATCAATGAAACAAGATGGGATTGGGAGGGAGACAAACCATAAGTGACTCTTAATCTCACAAAACAAACTGAGGGTTGCTGGGGGGAGGGGGTTTGGGAGAAGGGGGTGGGATTATGGACATTGGGGAGGGTATGTGCTTTGGTGAGTGCTGTGAAGTGTGTAAACCTGGCGATTCACAGACCTGTACCCCTGGGGATAAAAATATATGTTTATAAAAAAAATAAAAAATTAAAAAAAAAAAAAGGAACCAAGGCATGTTGTAAAATGACTGATACTAGGCCTGGGGCAAGAGGGATGCTGGGTGGCTAGTCATTAAGCTGCTGCCTTCAGCTTAGGTCATGATCCTGGGATCCTGTGATGGATGGACCCCATGTCAGCCTCCCTGCTCAGCAGGAGAGGCTGCTTCTCCCTCTGCCTGATGCCTCTCCTACTGATGCGCTCTCTCTCTAATAAGTAAAATTAAAAAAAAAAAAAAAAAAAGACTGGGGCAAAAAATATGCAAGATGAGCCTAAAGAGTCTTTTTATATCAGAAAGTAAGGAATTACAAACACACACACACACACACATACACACACCCCACATGATGAAGGTATATCAAAAGGACATGGAAGGAAGCCAACTGAAAGGGCTCTCCATGGCCAAAACTGGAACCATTTGAGCAACAAAATAACTTAAGTAACATTCTAATGCAAAGAATAAAATTGATAATATGAATATGTGTAAATATAAATCAATTATCAAATGGGTAAATACATGAGGGAGAATAGACAAATATTCTGTACACAACTGTGGGTTTCCCATACTGACCTCCTTCTAAAGAGTACAGTATGGAGATAGAAGAGAAAAAAATAGTAACTTTATAGTGTAGAAACCTGGCAAACATTATCAACTATGTGATAAAGGTTTATGTTATCAGTGCTAAGTTGTTATAATGAGGTAGGCTAATACTTTGCCTCTATGATCTTCCTCCCAAAAACCCACAATCCCAGTCTAATCATGAGGAAAATATAAGACAAATTCAGGTAAGAGACATTCTCAAAATACTGTTAGGATTATTCAAAACAAGCAAAGTCTGAAAATAGTCATATTCTATAGGAACCTAAAGAATCATGACAATTAAATGTAATGTGATATCTTGGTTGGGATTCTGGAACAGAAAGAAGGCTTCGGATAAATCTAGAAAAAAAACCTGAATAACGTAGGGACTTCAGTTAATAATAATAAATATATCAATCAATATGCTCACTATCGGTGATGCAAACACCATGCAAATATAAGATTATAGTAATAAGAGAAATAAAATGTGGAGTGCATGGGAGCTTTCTGTACTATCTTTGTATTTTTTTGTAAATTTAAGACTACTATAAAATAAGAATTTATTTTTAAAAGCTAAAATTCAAGATGCATAGATAGAGGAATAGTTATGTGATAAAATATTTATAATAAATGTCGATGGTTGAATCTATGTAGGTATAAGGTTTTTCAGTATTCTGTTAACTTCACTGCCTTTATGAAACTTGGATTAAAAGAAATGAAAAGAAATAATTATAATGAGCAGAAGGATCAAACTCAAAAAATTATACCAAGTAAGTTTTCTATGACCATTAAAATATTTATACATTGGGTTTATTCCAATGTTTTCCAAAACATTTTCCAAGGTATTTTTTAATAGATGACATTTTATATATAGCCTAATGCCATGTTTTCATTCCCAAGTATTTATTGAACATTTGATAGATTCATATCAACTTTAGGCCTTCTTTTTTTTCAGTCCTAGACTCTGTTATTTCTTAGTTGACAAATTTTGTCAAATTTCTACATTTATACTAGACTTGCCTCGTAAAATAGTAACACAGCTAAACTAGAATATTTGATGGGAGTTCTATAATTCTAACCTTAAAGACATTATCCTAAGTACTCAGAGGATATTTTTATTTGTGATTTATTTGAAATCTTATAATCTGTGGCTGGTATATGTATATGAAAATAGCTATTACAAATTTAAATATTTTTGAAGTTATACACAAAATTTGAATACTTAAAATGTGTGATGACATTGAGAAATTTTCTTATTTGTTAATATGAAATCAGATGCAATTTTTCCTTCTGTAATTTATAAATAATTATGAAACAGCTGGACAAATTTAGACAATGTTAATAATTAAGTATTATATTGCTTTACTCTCACTTTCATGGGGGTGTGGTTCTAAAATTGATGAAATGTGGGTGGCTTAGTTGGTTGAGTATCCAACTCTTGATTTTGGCTCTGGTCAAGCTCTGTGCTCTGTGCTCAGCAGGGAGTCCACTTGAGATTCTCTTTTCTTCCCCCTCTGCCCTTCCCTTGGTTCACACTCTTTCTCTAAGTAAATAAATCTTTAAAATAGATGAATTCAAAGAAAGAAGTTTATAACAAATCTTAGTAATTTTGAGAATTTCAGGTGAAGGAGAGATATAAAATAACTTCATATTCAATGTTTGAGCATACTGGGGTCCAACTAATTTCTCCAATTTGTTGGACAAAATATTTGTTGAAATATTTTCACAAAATCTAAGTGTAGGACTAAAAAGGAAATTGCTTTGATGAGGATATATATATATATGTGTGTGTGTGTGTGTGTGTGTGTGTACATAAGTATACTTCTACACATCCACTAAGGTGACTATCAGAAAATGTATATATGTATACATATATATGTATCTATGTGAGGATATATATGTGTGTATATATATTTATATCCTTTTAATCCTATATAATTGTATTTTTTCCAATTTCTTTATCACAGTAAAATATATATAACTTCAAATGTACAATATTAACCAATTTTAAGTGTATAATTTAATGGAATTAAATGCATTTATAATGTGCAGCCATTACCACCATCCATCTCTATACTTTTTCATCTTACAAGATAGAAATTCTGTATCTATTAAACGATAACTCTCCATTTCCCTCCTGTTTCTAGTCCCTTGTCTAGTCATCATTCTACTTTCTGTCTCTATGATTTCTACTACTTTGAGTATTTTAAATAAGTAGAATGATATAGTATTTACCTTTCTGTGAGTTGATTATTTCACTTAGCATAACGTCCTCAAGGTTCATTCACATTGCACCATATTCCTTTTTAAAGTTGAGTAACATTCCATCATATGTATATACCATACTTTGCTTATCTACTAATCTGTCAATGGACACAATTTACTTCTACCTTTTAGCTATTGTAAAAACTGTGGATGTATAGATATCTTTGAGACTGTGCTTTCAAATGTTTAGGGTATATACTCAGAAATAGAATTGCTGGCTTATATGGTAATTCTATGTTTAAATTTTTGAAGAAGAGCCATACATTTTTATATATTGGCTATGCTATTTTATATCCCTACTAGCAATGCATAGGGGTTCCATTTTCTCCATATCTCACCAACATTTGTTGTTTTCTATTTTTCTGATAGTCATCTTAGCGGGTGTGAAGAAGTATCTCATTATAGTTTTGATTTACTTTTCCTTAATGATTAGTGATGAGCATCTTTTCATTTGCTTATGGTCATTTTTATCTTTTTTTAGAGAAATGTCTATTCAAGACTTTGTCCATTTTTAAATAGCTTTTTAAAAATTTTTGTTGTTGTTGAATTTTAGGATTTTTCTATATACTCTAGAACGGACCCCTTATCAAATATGTGATTTGCAAATGTTTTTACTTTTTGTGTGGGTTGTCTTTTTATTGTGTTGATAGTATCTTTTGATGTACCTTTTTTTGTTATTCCTGAAGTCTGTTTTATCAACTTTCTCTTCTGTTCTCTATATTCTTGGTGACGTAGCCAAGAAATTACTGCCAAATCTATTTTCATGCAGTCTCGCCCTGCTTTCTTCTAGAGAGTTTATTGTCTTATTCATAGATTTATTTTAAGTCATAGATTTAAGTCATAGATTTATTTTAAATTAATATTTGCATATGGTGTTACATAAGGGCCCAACTTCATTTTTTATAGCTAAAAAAAGGAAGACAATAGGTTTACCATAATAAGTCACACAATTTTTCAAGGGACACCTGGGTGGTTCAGTCAGTTAAGTGTCAGCCTTCAGCTCAGGTCATGATCTGAGGGTCCTGGGATCAAGGGTCATATTGGGCTCCCCACTTAGAGGGTAATTTGTTTCTTCCTCTCCCTTTCTGCCCCTCTGCCATACTTGGGCTGTTTCTCTCATGATCTCTCTCTCTCTCTCTCTCAAATAAATAAATAATAATATTTTCTAAAAATTTTTAAAATCACAAAATTTTTCAAATTGAGAGGTTATTTTTACATTTTTATTACTGTATATAAAATGCTATCTATGATATATAATAGTTCAGTTCTGAATGAAAAAAATGGTGTACTATATATTAGGTAATTCTATTTAAAGAAAAGAAAAATTAGATGGTTGCATTTATAAGTATTTTGTTTAATGAGGTAACAACTGCAAGTCATGACATTTATTTCAAGCTTATTTGAACTATATGTAACTTTAGAACTCTAACTTAAACTTTTAAGAAAATAAACGATTTCCTTTGCTTCATAATTTTGGTTTTCTTATAATTTTATTTAACCAGGTTGTTGGATATTCATATGGAATTCATCTTCAGTAGATTAAAATGATATAACTTAATTTTTAAAAAATTTATTTATTTCTAAAGGTTAATTAAAATAATAGTAAACAGAGAAGTGAGTGAGACAAATTTATTATTAGGTGATAAGAACTTTTTTTTTTTTAAAGAAGAATATTGATTTAAAAGTCAGGAGACTTGGAATAGTCTAGTTTTTTCAGGATAAACTTTTGTGATTATAGAAAAGCCACTGGACTATATGTGCTTCCTGTGCTTCAGTTTAGTCATTTTCATAATTAAAGACTTGCATGAGGAAATTCATATAATTTTCTCTAAAATATATTCTATTGATACCTCCCTTTTTATTAAAAGAATATACTAGATGCTATAGTTTATAATCTCAAAGGACTCTCTTCATCCATCGTGCAAGTCACCTCCAGATAGTGATTAGAGTCAAGTTTGTAAATGATATATAATTCACCACATTCTAGTATTCAAATAGCCAAAGTCTAAATTGCCATCGAAGCACTAAATATGGATGAGTGTAAAGTTGTGAATAAAATATGTTTTCATTAGAAAAAAATGGTAGGGTGTTTGTGAAATAAATAAAAATCATGAGAGTATGTGTTAGGAGGGAATCTAAACTGATTAGAAGAAAATGATCAGATTTTTTGAAACTAGAGTTTTGGAAAAAATATCTTCATTTATCCCATGATATCAGATATACTTTTAGTATTTGAGCCATGG